>NW_016803289.1:1735479-1764380 GCF_001698545.2 Rhinopithecus bieti
TCCGCCCGTCTCGGCCTCCCAAAGTGCTGGGATTACAGGCTTGAGCCACCTCGCCCGGCCTCAGTGTGAAGATTCTTTAAAGAACTAAAAGTAGGACTATCATTTGATCCAGCAATCCCACTACTGGGTATCTACTCAGAGGAAAAGAAGCCATTATTCAAAAAAGATACTTGCACATGCATGTTTACAGCAGCACAATTCACAGTTGCAACCCAAATGCCCATCAGTCAACGAGTGGATAAAGAAACTGTGGTATATGTATACATGATGAAATACTATGCAGCCATAAAAGGGAATGAATTAATAGCATTTGCAGTGACCTGGATGAGATTGGAGACTATTATTCTAAGTGAAGTAATTCAGGAAGGCAAAAACCAAACATTATATGTTCTCACTGATATGTGGGAGCTAAGCTATGAGGACACAAAGGAATGAGAATGATAGAATGGACTTTGGGGATTTAGGGGGAAGAGTGGGGCGAGGGGTAGAGGGATAAAGGACTACAAATATGGTGCAGTGTGTACTGCTCAGATGCTGAGTGCAAGAAAATCTGACAAATCACCACTAAAGAACTTACTCATGTAACCAAAACCACCTTTACCGCAATAACTTACAGAAAAATAGTCAAGCACGAGATTGGATTTAGTTGGTCTTAACCAGCTTGGCCTACACCCTAGTTTTTCATTCGTATCAGTTCCTAGTTTATACAGCTATTTCAACATTTTCCTTTTGCTAGTCATGTGAAACTGCTGCCTGGAATTTTCTATTCTCCTGCTACCACCCTTTATTATTTCCTGTCTCACTTTCATCTTCATCCCTACTGTTACATAAATGCATCTTGATTTCTAAGCATGCATTCATAAAATTCTCATTAGGATCTTCCTCAGGGTCTTTTGTTCTCCTTAGTTTCTTTGGCTTTATAGTAAAAGAACATTTTTCTTTTATTGTCACTAATAAATACTTCTTGGTTCAGTTGTCACAGTTCCCCTTGTCCTTGAGGTCAATATATATATATTTTTTTAAGCATTGTAATTAAATGTGCTGACTGGGAATGAGTTCAGATGTCTTAGTAGTTATTAAATACTTTTTTCCCCCGTAAACTGCACAGGAGGAACTTTGATTACAAAGCATGGCCTCATTGGCAGACTTGAGGTTGATATTTAGAATTTATACAAAGCACTTTCTCCCTTAAACTAACTAGCAATAAAACTGATTGCTTTGTAGCGTTATTTCTTAGGTAGCCACATATACACCTGTCAGTTAGACAAGGATAGGTGCTTCCTTTGTCAACAAATAACTTTTGGCAGAGATGAAGCTGACTTGTATCAGTGACTAGACATTAAGTGACTGTGATTGCGCTCAAAGCTATTTCCAAAATCCAAGGCACAGAAAATGGTGGAGAAGCTTGCAGTATCTATTACCTCCTATTCTTTTCTTGTGTGTCGAGGTCTTTTTGTGTCACCTTAATTTTATTTTACATTTTAATGCATCCATTATGTTAAGAGGTAGTTCTTAAAGCTAATTCAGGATGACTGTTATTTAAATATGCATACCAAGCAGTTCTGACTTACCAGCAAAGAAAAAAAAAAAAACAGTCTTTATTCAGAGAACGCTAATGGGAAAATAATTGAGGTTTTACTCTGTGTTTAGGGACATCCTTCTGGAGAAATCAGTGCATAAAACCTGCCTCCATCCATCTTTAATTTTTACAGTTCACTTAAAATACAATTTGCTCAAAGCCTCTACACCACAGTTGAAAAGAAGATGGTTTTATGTGACTTGGAAATAGGTCTATTACAGTTTATGCACTATTCAGACATGGTAGAGTCTAATTTCAGCTCAAGCTCACTGTATGTAATCAGTATGTTAGAGTGGCCTATTCAAAATGCTGCCATGTAAAAAGCTAAAATGGATGCAGCTCTTTCTTCCCCACCCTTAGCAATCATCAAATTGCCTTTCTTGTCTTCTCTCTGCATCCTGAGAATGACAAGGTATGGTCACTTCACAATCTCCCTTTGTTCAAAGTCACATTTTTCTTCTTCAAAAGTTTAACCAACTAATTTTTTTTTTTAAGACCGGGGACCCATTATAAGGCCTTAGCATTTTACTTTCTCATATTTGTCTTTCATCACCGTGTGGGCAAAGTTGATTTCATTCTGCTCCTTTTTTTAAGAAAATGGGTATTGTGAGGCTTTAAGCTGGCCAAAGATGATAGATTTTGCTGTTTGCTAACTTGGTGTAATTCCAGACAACATTCTGTTCTCCATGCATACTGACCTGGTGATAACATGTCATATAACCTATTCTTTCCATCTCACTTCTCACACTGAATCTCACGGTGGAACACTGGGCATATCATTAACAATGATAGACGAGAGAGAAGAGACTTACCTCCCCGCAGTGATTCTGGTACTACATTCAAGACTAGAAACTAACTGGGAGGGGGAAACTCTTAAAGTACAACAGCAACCCCCTTTGTCTTCCAAACCATGAGATAAAAATCTTCACAAATCTGTATCATTCTTCCTAATAAATGCTTTCTGTTTCAGTAAGCACAATATATTCAATGTAAGTTTATCTTTCCACAGCTATAAAGCACCTTGCAGTGCTTCTGAAGGTGTGATTGTGAGTGTACTAGTCAGTTCTCACATTGCTATAAAGAAATACCTGAGACTGGGTAATTTTGAAAGAAAAGAAGTTTACGTGGCTCATGGTTCTGCAGGCTGTATAGGAAGCATAGTGGCTTCTGCTTTGGGGAGGACTCAGGAAGCTTCCGATCATTGTGGAAGGCAAAAAGGGGAGCAAGGCATCTCACATGGTGGGAGCAAGAGAGAGGAAGAGAGAGTCACTACACACTTATAAATGACCAGCTCTCTTAAGACCTCTATCACGAGAATAGCACCAAGAGGATGGTGTGAAACCATTCATGAGGATACACCACCATGATCCAATCACCTCCCACCAGGCCCCACCTCCAGCATTGGGGATTACAATGCAACATGAGATTTGGGTAGGGATACAGATGCAAACCATATCAGTGAGTAATTTACTTCATCATTTTTAAGTCACATGGTTATATGATAGCTTTGATGTGTGTAACCTTAGATTTATAAATGAAATGAGTAAAGTGCTATGGCCAGTACCCAGCACATAGTAACATTTGTCTTACAAATATTCGTTCTTTTCCTTCCTTACTTCATGAAGTTATGACATTCAGAACTTGCCCATCTCCGATGGTTCATTGTGGACATCTAAAGGACAAATCTGAATGGTGCTTGGCCCCAGGACATCATGGAAAGCTGTATGTGCAGGGTCAAGGGGGTTATCGTCAACTCATTCTCTATAAGATCGTATGTTGTTTGTTTTGTTTTCTATCCTAATTCTGCAAATTAAACAAATGTCAAGACTCCCCAATATATTGTGTTAAATTTAATCAAGACTTTATGTCCTGAGTTTAACTTTTAGATTTATCTTTACCTCCTGAAAGCATCAAAAGCTTTGTATTATTTATAAAGTAACAGCAATACTTTTAAAATTTCTGTCTTCTTTGTGTACTCTATTTTATTGATATGCTGTGTAGGCCTCTCAATAATACTTTCAATAATCTCATTCACCCTAAAATACCCCTAGCTTCTGGAGATTTAGTTATAAGATCCTAGTTTTTCAGGCTGAGAGAAAACAAATTCTTCCTTTTTTAAGCGAGTTAATGTTAAGAAGTTTGTGTGTGTGTGTATAGGTATAAATGTATACATACATATGCATATATTTATACATTTATACCTATATACAAATGTATATGTTTTCAAAATCATATATGTATATACATATCACATATATGTGTGTGTATATATATATGTGATATTTGAAAACTCTTCCACTCATTGCAGTCAACTTGAAAAACAGAAAATTACCTAGAAAAATGAAAATTCTTTGATAATTCTTATCACCTTGTAACAATCACTTCTGACACGTTGGTGTATTCTTTCCAGTAAAATGTCTGCATATGATTTTCTGATTTTGATCGTGTGTTAGCCCCAATCATTCCTTCATTCACATATATATTTACTGAGCATCAAAAACAAGTTATAATTTGATTGTCAGGTAAAATACAAGATGCACTGTTATATTTGAATTTCAGATAAACAACCAATAATTTTTAGTGTATGGCTTAAGTATCACATGAGATATTTTTACTAAAAATATTATTTATCTGAATTTGAAGTATAATTACTCATGTTGTACTTTTATTGGTTAAATCTGGCAATCTTAACTGTATTAGAAATCCATGCTATGGGGATATCTTGGTGAGCAGAAATAGACAGAGCCCTGATATTAATCAAATGACACATGAATATATAAACTGCGAGAAGTATATAAAGAGAGTAAGTATGAAGAACTGTGTGTGTAGTATGTGGGTATGTATGTTATGGGGTTTCAGAGAAAGAAGTTAAGTAGTCTGGGGGCAGGGACGTTAAAGAGGAAAGAACATTTGGAAATAAAATTCAACCTGACTTGCCTCCAGGGACCTGGTTCCACTCAGGAACAGTCTTCAAATGTAGGCCATGTTATCAAGTGAATGCTGCCAGACAGGGCTGGCATCCAGGAAAAGTAAATAAAATCTTCTTGTGAGTCTGTCTCTGAGGGCTCTTCACAAAGCCCTGGCAACCCACGGCCTGAAAACAAATAGACCCCAGTCTTTCCCAGCATAGTTGGTTCCCCAGGTGGCTTTTGTTAATTGAGATTAAACCTGTAGCTGCACACAACTCCTCAGGGCCTCTATCTCTTTACTCATGTCCCTTGTCCCTGTGGATAAAAAAGGTCCATATGTGGTTTCAAGAAATTAGGACACCAGATCATCTGTTTTAACTGGAAAGGACTACCTGTACTGAGAGCGTGACAAGAGTCCTTTCAGACTCTGAACATAGCCCAATAAATGGTATCAACCTTAAATAACGAGATTCTGAAAATATGATTAAGTATCGAGTTTGCTGGAGCCCAGAGCTTGAGGATGGCCACCTGGGAGCACAGATTCACTTTGCCCAGAATATACACTCCAGTTAGCAGCAGTTATAAGTGGGGTTTTAAGAAAAAGAGATGAGGCAGCTCCTAAGTTGTTCACGAAAAATTTACATTAAAATAACCTAAGCTATTGATGGACTATACATTATTCTTTGTATCACAAATTACAGGAACACAAAGATAATGGGTGAGGCAGCTAGTCAGGAACAAAATGGCTTTAAAATATTGTCCTTGAGCATGGGTTTAAGGGTGTGACTGACATCCCATACTCATGTTTCTCTAAACCTAATAAATTGTGCATATCTCATATAGCTCAGACTGCTCTGAGCTATTTTTGTTTTCTCATTTCCCCCCTTTTCATCAAGATTTTGCAAAGAAAGCATTGTGGATGAACTTAAGCAGTTTTGGCTCCTTTTATGTTCGGGAACTTAGTCCTGCATTGCTAGGAAGTCTTATTCCCAGATGGTCCTGTCCCACATTTGGGGGAAGGGGAGAAGTTGAGTCTTAGTGGGGATTTTAACAGCATCAGAAGCAAAACTGGGATGGCATCACAGGGTGCCACAAATGAGACCTCAGCCAAGTCACTAATTTATGTAGCTACTGTTGCTTGTGGAATCATCTCTAGTCTTCAGAATACCATGCAGTTAGTTTTCTCGGAATAAGTAAAACAGTGAGCTATACATGGTAGAAATATAATGCACATAAGGATTATAATTTAAAAAAAGAATTTCTATGCCTGAATGAAAAAAAAAATCTGTTCCATTGAAAAGTCAACTGAAAACAACATGAAGAAAATTAAAATCCAGTCCTTTCTTAGAGACTTGTTGTAGCAGGAAATAATTCAAGATTTAGATCAAATTGTAGGAAAATAATAAAAACTAAAAAACAATGGTCAGGGCTGAATTTAAAAACAGGTGTGCTATAATTTTCTTCTGAACCATAATTTCTCTCTCTTCAGTTTACCATTTCTACCCAAGATAAATTTTATCAGGACCAACATACTCACAAAATAAGCTTTAGTATTATATTTGGCTTAATTATTTGCATTAAGTGCAACAAAATAATCAATGGCCATGTATGCATTTTAAGTTGGCTTTGCTGGAACTTTTCATAAGGAATCTCAGATTAGACTTCTAAAAGCCTCTCTAAACTAGATATTCAAGCCAGTAATTCACCATCAAACTGCCTGTAGCATCTACATAAATTGGGTGAATTTCTCTCTTCTTGAAGTTCCAAAATATCTTGAGGTTTCTGGGCCTGTCAAATGGTGACATTCTTTACTTACTGCAAGATCAAAAAACGGCCGGGCGCGGTGGCTCAAGCCTGTAATCCCAGCACTTTGGGAGGCCGATGCAGGCGGATCACGAGGTCAGGAGATCGAGACCATCCTGGCTAACACGGTGAAACCCCGTCTCTACTAAAAAAATACAAAAAACTAGCCGGGCGAGGTGGCGGGCGCCTGTAGTCCCAGCTACTCGGGAGGCTGAGGCAGGAGAATGGCGTAAACCCGGGAGGCAGAGTTTGCAGTGAGCTGAGATCTGGCCACTGCACTCCAGCCTGGGTGACAGAGTGAGACTCCTTCTCAAAAAAAAAAAAAAAATCAAAAAACTTGTGAGGGTACCATGTAGATAAGGTATCAGGTCAGTTTTCCCAAAGGACTTTTGATTTGGCTCTATAAAGTCAACTCCAATTCAGCAAAGCAGTTTGGTCATATCTGAAAGTATGTCATTTCACCCAAAGCCTTGGTAAAATGACAAGTGTCTCCAACTGTGTACTATTACAGAAGAAAACAGGTTCTTACTGAACTTACACAAATAACAATATTGCCATAAATAAAGAGTATTCACAAATAGTTTCCAAATTCTGGAGGAATCAGGTAGAGAATAAGATGTTTTAATTTTGCTCATAAAAGTATACTTTACTTAATTGTTGTAAGTTGTAAATAGCTCAAAAAAATTCTTGACTTTGGAAAACAAAACAAAAAGAATCAGCAATGTTTCAAACAAAAAAAGAGTCATGAAAAAAACTTCAGTCCTGGCCAGGTGCAGTGGCTCATGCCTATAATCACAGCATTTTGGGAGGCAAAGGCAGGTGGATCACCTGAGGTCAGGAGTTCGAGACCAGCCTGACCAACATGGAGAAACCCTATCTCTACTAAAAATACAAAATTAGTCAGACGTGGTGGCACATGCCTATAATCCCAGCTACTTGGGAGGCTGAGGCAGAAAAATTGCTTGAACCTGGGAGGTGGAGGTTGCGTTGAGCCGAGATCACATCATTGCACTCCAGCCTGGGCAACAGGAGCAAAACTTTGTCTCAAGAAAAAAAAAAAGAAAAATTTAGTTCTCTATCAGTTCAGTTCCATTTGATATTGGGTTCTGTTTTATCTTAATTTCTTTATATACCCTGTTCTGTTTGATATTGGGTTAGCAATCTTCACGAACTGATAAACTTTTTTATTAGAATTCTGAACATTTTTACATAGTCCAATGATATGATTTCCAAAACCTTCAGAAACTTGTATTCAAAAGTACCTCTCAGAGTCCTTTCCATGAAATTCCTTGAAGGATAAGCAAATTTTGAACTGTAGCTTATTATAAACCACTTTTTATGAAGAATCTAAGTAAAATAATAATTGTCTGTGGATGACAAAAGACTTAAAGCAGCCTTGGTTAAAGACAAAATTGACAAGGAAATTTGGTTATGCCTGTAGCATACAACAACTTGACATAACAATTATAATTATTACTGATCATATATACTAAAACATATTGGAACTTTTGGAATCTCATTCAATTTTGGAACAGATATTAATAATATTAATACATTTATACAAATATATTCAAAGAAAGTTAAACATCATTTCTTATTTGACAATGCTTTCTATATGATTTAAACATATCAAATAAGCCTGATCTGCCTCTCTGGAACTTCTAGGGGCCCTCATATCTAAAAAGTTAGTTTGAGGTAAAAAAAAGAAAACAAAGACTAAATTTTAATTTGAAATATGATTTTGGAAAGTTTGTCAAATATCAAAGATTTAAAAAACTTACTCAAAATATTCTTGCAGGTCACTGTGTAATAATAGTCATTTATTTAGCCAAAGCAATAATTCCAAGATTTCAAAAGCAAAAACTTTTACTCTTTGGTAGAAAGGAGACTCAGTTCCCAATCAAGAGACCTAATAGGGACAGCATGAGGCAAACTCTTCCCTCCTTTTCGTAAGGAATCTCAGATTGTACTTTTAAAAGCCTCTCAAGGCTAGGTATCCCTGAGAGGTTACCTTTTCTCCTGTTTTCTTTTTTCTTTTGAAGTTTAATCAAAAGGCAAACAAATCTTTTACTGTCTTTTATTAATACTGTATGAAATTCTTGTTCAAAGGAGAATACCAAATTTTACTTTTATATGTGTTGTCAATACTAAAGTTTATTTTAATTATACATTATAAACAAATCCATACAATCTCAGTAAGCTTTCACCGCAGAAGATTTTCATAAATCTTTTATAAACTATTACAGTTTTCTATTAAAGAGAAGATCAATGTTTCAAGAAAACCCTGTGGTTCCAAAAGAGGGGCCCAGACTCTAGCCTTGCATCAGTGACCTTTTGAGATTAATGTTCACTTTTAGAAAACTTATAAACAATTCTCTTATAATTTTAGTCAACTTGATCACACACAAAATTCCTTTCACAAGATTAATCTTCCATAAACCTATAACTTGCTTAAACCTTCAGTTTTGTCCTATGCTTCTTTTGTTTTGAGACGGAGTCTCTCTCTGCCCAGCCTGGATTACCGTGGCATGATCTCGGCTAACTGCAACCTCCGCCTCCTGGGTTCAAGCAATTCTTCTGCCTCAGCCTCCCCAGTAGCTGAGACTACAGGCATGTGCCACCATGCTGGGCTAATTTTTGTATTTTTAGTACAGATGGGGTTTCACCACATTGGCCAGGCTGGTATTCTTCTTTTTCAGATTGGCATTCTATCTTAGGACAAAATCTACTTTCCTTTCTCCCTTATCATTTTGACCACACAATGCTCTCTTTATTGCAAATGAATAATTACTGTCTTTTCAACTCCCTTTACCAAAAGCACATCTTAATTTCTTTTTTTTTTTCTTTTTTTTTGAGACGGAGTCTCGCTCTGTCGCCCAGGCTGGAGTGCAGTGGCCGGATCTCAGCTCACTGCAAGTTCCGCCTCCTGGGTTTACGCCATTCTCCTGCCTCAGCCTCCGGAGTAGCTAGGACTACAGGCGCCCGCCACCTCGCCCGGCTAGTTTTTTGTATCTTTTAGTAGAGACGGGGTTTCACCGTGTTAGCCAGGATGGTCTCGATCTCCTGACCTCGTGATCCGCCCATCTCAGCCTCCCAAAGTGCTGGGATTACAGGCTTCAGCCATCGCGCCCGGCCTCTTAACTTCTTTATATACTCTGTGTATAGAATTGTCTCTCTTACATCTAGTCATTTTTTTTTCTTTTTTCTCTTTTTTCTTTTTTTTCTTTTTTTTTTTTGAGATGGAGTCTCACTCTGTCGCCCAGGCTGGAGTGCAATGGCGTGATCTTGGCTCACTGCAACCTCTACTTCCTGGGTTCAAGCAATTCTCTTGCCTCAGCCTTCCAAGTAGCTGGGACTACAGGCATGTGCCACAAGGCCTGGCTAATTTTTCTGTGTTTTTAGGAGAGATGGGGTTTCACCGTGTTAGCCAGGATGGTCTCCATCTCCTGACCACATGATCCACCTGCCTTGGCCTCCCAAAGTGCTGGGATTACAGGCGTGAGCCACTGTGTCCGGCCATATCTAGTCATTAAATTACATATGACAACTACAATTTTAACTCTTAGTAACGCTAATTTACAGTGAACTCTGAGGAAGTAAGTAATTTTGAGCTGTTTTATGCCAGTATTTGTAGATGAAAACTATTTCATAATTTTTAGAAAGTTATTTCAATTATTTTGTTTGTTAACAGATCTAAATATATTTAGCTTTTCTACACCATATAACTCAGACATTTTATGATTACCTAATACTTAATTTAACATGACTTTATGATTTAGTTACTGAAAAAGATTCTCGAAACTGAAAAGTTCATTTATGTACTTCTGTCCCATTTACATTCATTTAATTTAATTTATTCATTCTTAACAATTATGCTTGAATAGTTCATTAAACAAAAGTAGCCATCATCAAGTTATTTCTTTGTTAATCATTTTCGTAGCCTGCAAATGTCAGGCAGTTGCCACCTAAGCAAGAACCTGAAAGTTAAAACAGAGATATTTTGCTGATCAGAAGGCACGGCAGCTTTCATTAAGCCAACAGCATTCACTGGTCTTATCTACCAAAGATTCACCCAAGTTATGTGAACTAAAAGGGATTTGAGTTACTTTCTATTTTCTGATAAAATATTTAAGAGTTTCCTTTTCTTTTGGCCAATAAATTAGAGCTCTTTCATATATTTTGTAGTAAATTTTACATACACAAGACACATATAAACATGCAGACACACAGAAGCAGATTTTATAGCTTTATAAGTTTCTTCATTTGCCAGTGTTCAATAGTTTCTCTCCCACCTTTAGACTGTCAAGCCCTAAACAATTGTTAGCTAGGCAACCTTAAATTTGTACTTCTAAAGGGATGACTCTTAGATGAAACAAAGTAAAAAAAAAAAAAATCACATTTCAAAACACAGAGCTGAGCTCAAACCAAGGGAGCAGGTGCATATAGGTAAAGGTCCAGTTAGGACAAGATGACCAAGGAAAGCACCTTAAATAAAGGTAAGACTTGTTGTATAAATTTAAACCAATGTCAAATTTCTCATGACTCAGCTCTCCCTCTCCTCCAGGTGCACAGAGGCAGACACCCTTACAGAGATTTCCTTTATAAATGTAAATTTCAATACAGCCAGCTAAATGCCAGCAAGGTCTATTTTGGAGACCTGTTAGAGGCAGAGAATCTGTATCTGTCTGCAGTAACTTCAATTCTTGCCTACTCAGAATAAAAAATTCAACTGAGGGGCATAAGGCAGAATGACAGACAAAGGCAATTTTTAGAGCAAAAGTGAAAGTTTATTTTAAAAGTTTTAGAGCAGGAATTAAAGGAAATAAAGTACATTTGGAAGAGGACCAGACAGGCAGCTTGAGAGATTCAAGCACACGGTTTGACCTTTGACTTGGAGTTTTATATGTTTGCAGGCTTCTGGGAGGTTGTTGCTTCTCCCCTGATTCTTCCTTTGGGGTGGGCTGTCCGCATGTGCAGTAGCCTGCCAGCACTTGGGAGAGGCCTCATGTGCAGTGTGTTTACTGAAGTTATGTGCATGCTTACTTGAGGCATTTTTTTTCCCCTTACCAGTTGACTGTTCCTAGAGGAAGGTCATACACCAATTAAACTCTACCATTTTTGCCTCTTAATGTACTTGCTTAAGCCTACTTGCCCAACTCCTGAGATCTTATCGGGAAGCTACTGATCATCAGTTTCAGGTTTTCTCTGTCTACTGGGGGATTGCCTTTTCCTGGCGCCAGCTGCAACCAAATATTATTTTAGAGATACAGTTTAAAAACCACCTGACCATCACCTAATGGTTGTCTGACATTCCTGGTAGAGGGTGGGGGTGATCTCCTGCCTTGCCCATGTCTGCCTGCCTACTGTAACAAACCAACTTAGTTAAATAGGTGGGCTTTTCAACTTAGTTTGTTTCTTGGTTAGATGACTGACATCATTGGGAAGCTCTTAAATGAACAGGGCAAAGAAAGCCTTCTCTATGCCTGGATTCAGCATGGATAGTTCTGGGAAAGAAGCAAGGCTATTTTACCTGAGGGCCTATCTTTTATAAATATTTCATTCAACTTCTTTCTTTTAAAACGAAGGTACCTTTTCAATGACTTACCAAAACCAATACATCTTAACTAAGGTTATGTCTAAACCAAGGACCAACTAGGCATTTCCAAAGAGGTGCAAAGTAGTCCTCACAAGATCCAGAACCAAAGACATCTCAAAGAAACAAATGTCTTGCTTGCTGCAAATGTAATACAACTCATATGTCTGTCCAGCCATATTTTCAAGGATCTCAGCTTCTCAGTTGAGCACCTACTCATGGAGGCCCCAAAGCCCCATATGCCCCACAGATAGAGACAGGAAATCAAAAACTGTCTCTGGAAGGGAAAAGGATCAATAACAAATGGGTACTTCAGAAGGTCAAGAGTTATACAAATAATTTTAAACAAATAGGACTGCTTTCCTGACTGGGAATCAAACCTGGGCTGCAGTCATGAAAGCAGAATCTTAGCTGCTAGACCACAGAGTGGAGTGCTTTTTTTGTAAATCCTTAAGGAGATCCAAGCAGGCAGTTTGAGCATATAAATGATTTCAACTCATTTCAGATCTGATCACAGCTGGAATGCTGTTTAGCTAATTTCCTGCATGTTAATATTTCAAAGTCATAAGATTTGTATCTCCAAGGGACTGTGACGTCCAGCAGGGCATTTGAAGGATATTGTCTGGGCCGGGCGTGGTGACTCAGGCTTAAAATCCCAACACTTTGGGAGGCCAAGGCGGGTGAATCAGGAGTTTGAGACCAGCCTGGTCAACATGGTGAAATCCCATCTCTACTAAAAAGTACAAAAAATTAGCAGAATGTGGTGGCACATGCCTATAATCTCAGCTACTCAGGAGACTCAGGCAGAAGAATCGCTTGAACTCAGGAGGCGGAGGCTGTAGTGAGTTGAGATCGCACCGCTGCACTCTATCCTGGTGACAGAGTGAGACTCTGTCTCAAAAAAAAAAAAAGATATTGTCTGATATTGGGTCAAGAAATCGTAAGTGTCATTCATTAGACCTGGTGTAGACAAAAGTTTGTTGGATCTGTATTTTTAAAATCTCTGTAGTTTCATTCTTGTTCTGTAGTTGTTCCATTTGTTCTCTCTGTTTAAAAATTTTCTTCCTAAGAGATGGATGGGAGCTGAGGGAATGAGCAGAAAAGGGATGAGTTTAGATCATAGGAGTAGAAGGAGGAACAGTTAGAGGTGAAAGAGAAAACATCCAAAATCTTTTTAAATTTAGAAATAGTTTCGAATATACTTTTGTTGACCTCTTGAATGGAGGCAATTTTTTCTTTTAGGATTTCTTTTAGAAACTTGTACTATTGGAAGTAAGTCTCTCACTCAATTTGGTTCTAAAACTAGCTTTTTCTAATTGTGTGTGCAAATAAACTAATTTAGGTATTTTAAAAGGTACCACATTTTGGCCATTGTAAGTTGGAATAATTCTGAGTTATGCTCTACCAGTTTTCTAAATATTTGCATGAAGAGGTATGGTAAGTATTCAATATGAATCGAGCTGGCATTTTATCAGGAAGGTCTTTATGACCCGTATCTTATGCTGACCTCCTATCTCATCCTGTGACTTAGAATGCCTTAACCATCTGGAAATGCAGCCCAGTAGGTTTCAGCCTCATTTTACCCAGCTCCTATTTAAGATAGAGTTGCTGTGGTTCACACACCTCTGACAGTACCACGATTCCAATTGTCACGAACTTGAGGGGATCACTGAAGCTCCACTTTGGATCCCATCTGGGGTGGTAAAATGTCAACATGAAGCAACAAGATTCAGAAAATATGATTAAGTGTAGCATTTATTGGGGCTCAAAGCTTGAAAATTGTTACCCAGGAGCAGAGCTTCAAGTTGCCCTGAGTATACTCCAATTAGCAGCAGCGACAAGTGGGTTTCTAAGGAAAAAAGAAGAGGCAATTTCTAAGTTGTTCACCAAAGATTTACATTAAAGTAGCATAAGCTATTGATAGGCTACATGCTATTCTTTGTATCACAGATTCCAGGATCATGATGATAATGAACCAGGCAGCTAGTCAGAAACAAAATCCCAGGAATCAGTGTGGGGATATGACTGAAGTCCCATACTCCTGTGTCTCTGGGCCTGATACATTTTGCATAGTTCATATAGCTCAGCCTTGTCTAAGCTATTTCTCTCTTCTCAGTGGCTTGCCTGGAAGCAGCCTCCATCACATGTGACTCAGAGTGCTAGCATTTTTTCATGGGATTATAAACCATAAGAACTCAAGGTGGCCTTCAGGGCCACAGCATCAACAATACTAACTTATCTATTAGTAGTGTTCTTTTTTTTTTGGGTTTTACATATATTACCTCATTTATTCATTATAACAACCTGGTTGATAGGGTTTATTATTCTCATTGTATTCCTGAAGAAACTGAGGCTCAAAGGAACTAAAATATTTTCTCAGAGTCACACAGCCAGGAAGTGGCAGAGCAAGGACTCAAACCCAAGAATCCTGACTTCAAAGCCCCTGCTCTTCCTCCTACAAATCTCCTACACATCTGTGAGACTCCCATAAAAATATTTAAGGAACAGGATTTATTTTGTTTATTGTCTTTCATACCCCAGAAGAATACAACCTGTGTGAGGCAGGTATGTTTGTATGTTTTTGATCATTGCCTCATTCCCCATCTTCTACAACAGTGCTTAGCACACAGTAAGTGCTCCATAAATATCTGTTAAATGAACATGTGAATGAATGTGTGCTAGTGTTAGGACTAAGGACTTTGGCTTCTGGTTAATTGCCCTTTTTGCCATTATACCAGTGTCATTTGTTTGCACACTCACAAACATACCCTCATATAATCATATGCACTTCAGTTTCTTTGCAGGTCCTGGGGTCAGACAAATCTGAGTTTGAATCTCTGTTCCACCACTGGGTAACTGAGTGAATTTGGCCAGTTATGTTTGGTATTGTGCTTGGTTTCCTCACTCGTAATTAAGAATAACAGGAATACTCATGTCAATACTACTTTGAATGACAGTGATAAGAATGTGTATTTCAAGCACCTCACATAGTAGGTGATTGATAAATGGTGACTTTAAACAAACAACTGAGTGACACTTCTTCCAGCATAAGGGCCAAGGGAAAATTTCCCCTTCACCCTCTGAAGGTTCGCTGAGAATCAACTGATAAAAGGCAGATTAATAGGAGAAAAAGCACACAAAATTTGTTTGCAATATAGAAATTCACAGAAAGGGTTAGATGGTTGACACTTTTATGCCATATTGAGGTTACAGAAAGAGCTTGGCAAAATAGGTATGGGTGAAGGGAGAGAAAGAAAGGCATGGGGCAAAAGTGGTCCTTGTTATGTAGATGAAATCTCACAAGTAGCAACTCTCAGAAAGAATAGATGATAGGCTGTGGTTGGGAGATCCGATCATGGGGAGGTCCTCAGAGAATGCCTGGTTGTTTATTTCACTAATGTATTTTTTTTTTTTAATTTTCATTTTTTTTTCCTGTAGATACAAATCATCTCCATGAAAGGTAATTTTTCAGGGTTATTCCTATGTGCATGACTTCCTCTGAAGCACCATCTCCAGATATGTCAAAGAAGTGTATTTGGGGTGAAATATTTTTGGTTGCCTTTGCTAGAAATAGAATGTCCCTGCTTCCCCCATAGCCAGAAAAGATTCTTGACTTGACAACGGCACCTAAACTTGAGCCTGAGCACTAGAAAGTCTTTTGTTTTACTCTAAATTTTTATAAATTTAAATCTAATTTTTTGAATATAAAATATTACATATTTTGTATAAAATGTGGAAACACAAAATTCTAATGAAAAAAAGAAAAACCTGCATTTAATCATGCAGAAATATCTGCTGTATTAGTTTTCCATTGCTGTGGCAACAAATTACCACAAACTTGGTAGCTGAAGACATTACAGATTTATTATCTTACAATTCTGGAGGTCAAAAGTCCAAAATCAGTCTCACTGGGCTAAAATCAAGGTGTCACCAGGGCTGTGTTTCTTCCAGAGTCTCCAGGTGAGAATCTGTTTCCTTACCTTTTCTAGCTGCTTGAGGCTGCCTGCATTCTTGGCTTGTGGCCCCTTCCTTTATCTTCAAAGCCAGCAGCATTCTATTTTCAAACCTCTCTCTGACTCTGACTTCATGTTCTCCTTATTCGTCTTTTAAGGACCCTTGTGATTACATTGGGCCTACCCGGATAATGCAGGATCACCTCTCTATCTGGTGATGGGCCTTAAAGTCCCTTTTGCCACAGAAGAAAACATATTAGCAGGTTCTGGAGATTATAATGTGGACATCTTTGGGGAGCCTTTATTCTGCTTATTACAAACACTATTAGTATTTAATGCAATTCCTTCCCATTTTTTTCCCTATGTTTTTCAACATACTTGACTTTTGACTATCTATACCATTCACAAGTTTGCATATTTCAAGCAACATTTTATTGTAATGGTTTTCTGTTGTCAACCTACAGTAATCAAAAGGGTCAGAATCTAGTTTAAAGCAAGTTTATTTGAGTACAAAGTTTGAGGATAGGTCCCCCAGGAAGCACAGAATTCAAGGAATGGAAATCAGAGTTCTGACATGTAGACATTGGGGATCATTTATAGACAAAGTTCAGGGAAGTTTAACAGAATTTCACCATCTTTCTATGTAAGGTTTAATGCATAGTTACAACAATCTGCTTCATCAAAGTGGTCTTTTTCTTTTGAGAAATGTATATGTAAACATTCTACTCTGTAGATGTAATTGTCATGGGGCCTTGGGCACCGTCATGTCTGAGTTAGGTACAGGACTATAGGGAGGCAGTTAATCTATAACAAAGATCAGTGATTGGAAAGGGGAGGTCTGGTCTCTCCTAGTTGTTTAAAGAATAAGAACAATGAGGAAGAGAGGTAAGCTATAATCTAAGATGCAGAATTGCAGACATGCCATGCAACTCACTCAGTATCCAGGGCTTAACTTCCCCCTTGTCAAAATCAATTTAGAAGGTCCTGAAATTTTATTTTATTTTATACTTATATTATTAAACATGTTTTATTAGAATGTTTTATTGTTGTGGGGGGAATTCCTAAATTTCCTAAGCATAAACATTCTTTGTTTGTTTTCAGTATATATTTCTTCCCAGTACATGTTGTTTAGACCTAAGTCTTCTGGGATGGCAATAGAGATGCAATGGAGGTTAAATTCCATCATTTTTAGAGGAATCTATACAGATTAGAGTTAGTAAGGATATAAAAGATCATTTTATCAGATGCATCATCCCTAAACATACATACACATTTACATACATAATGTAAAATCCTATAAAAAGAAGATGCTTCCCAATATTCAAGTGCTGTATAGACTTGCTTTTAGGTTAAGAATTAGATGCATTATGAAAGATTTTACTATGTAACAAACTGCCCCAAAACTTACTATCTCAAAACAGCGAGTATTGATGTCTCATGATTCTGTAGATTGGCCAGGCAGTTCTTCTAGTTTGGGCTGTTATATAAGTCAGTGATTCAAAATTATCCATCTAGGCCTTGAAGGTGGAGGCTAGCCTAATCTTCTTCTTCTGCCATGAGACTAACCCTGGCTTCTTCACATGGGGGTGGAAGGGTTCCTAACAGCAACAGGAGACAAACTTAATGAGCAAGCACTTTTTCAGCCTCTGCCAAAGTCACATTTTCTACCCTACTGGCCAAAGTAAATCATAAGGTCAGGCTCAGATTCAAGGAGGGGAGAAATAGGCTCCACTTCTGATGAGTGGCATGGCAAAGTCAACATTGAAAAAGACAGGCAGAGAAATCACTGTGGCCAGTTTTGCAAACTATCCACCACAATACATAAAGTATGTTTAAGTAAGAAGTCCACAAAATGATCAAGGAAACGGTAGAAACTATAAATACTGCAAGAACTCAGAGCCACATGAGGTTATTGAGTCCTTGTAGTGCTGTGAAAGGGTTCAAGGAAGAAGTTGTTTTGGCGTATGACCCTGATGAACTTGCAAAAGTAAAGAAAGGAGGGCAGTCCCTGAAGAACTTAGTAGAGAAGTGTTTTTCTGTGGCTGGTAGGCAGTAATTGTTTCACCTAGAGATGTTTGCTGATGACTAATGAACAGGAAGCTGTGTCTTTATAATGCAGATATTCACATATTCATTTACTCATCTTTTATTGAAAACAACACAAGGAGCCATTAGAAAATTTAAGCTAAAAAGAAACTCACTGGAAGGATATGGGGTAAAGACTCAGAAGCACAGCTGAAGTAGCAGGTTTCACAAAGATTAGGGACAAAGGCCATCTGGAAATCTAGGTAGCAGGAACTATTGCATAGGCTCTTAAGCTGTCTGGGCGGACATGAATCAGCTCCAACCAATTTTCTAACCTTGTGTCACCCACTCAAGATTGAAAGTCCTGGGAGAGAATCCAACTGGCCTTGCTCAGAAAACATTCCTGCCCCTTGGCTCAAAGAAAGAGTAAAATAAATGACTCCTGGATTGTTGGCCTAAGCAACTTAGATAATCGTGTCATTCATTTAGATGGGGAGATTGGAGGAGGAGCAGATTCATTGTGAAAATCAAGAAAACTCTTTCAGCTGTGTTAATTTTGAACTGCCCCTTAGTAATTCAGATAGAGCTCTTGAATAGGGAATAAATGAATCTGGAGTTCAAAGAGAAATTCAGGGTGTATGAAGTCCCACAAAACAAAAATATGGGAATCATTGGCTGTTAGATGCCATTTAAACCAGGGACTTGAAGGGAGCACCTTGGGAGAGAGACTAGGTAGAATAGAAGGTCTGAGGACTGAAGACATTTCTCTCTAATAGTTCTGGTAGAGGAGGAAGATTCAGGAAACTAGACAGAAAGAGAACAGTCATGAAGCTAATCAACAAGCTATGGGTAAGTCAGGGGAGTCTGCCATCCTGGAATCTTCCAGAGAGAAAAGTTATTCAGAAAGGAAGGAGGGAAAACCATTTCGGATGCTGCTGCAAGGTCAAGAAGAAGGAGCCAAAAAGAGCAGACCCCTTACTTGAGAAGATAAATATTGTGACCTTGTCCCAGTGTTTTGGGAGGCTGAGGCGGGAGGCTCACTTGAGACCCGGAGTTTGAGGCCAACCTAGGCAACATAGTGAGAACCCACCTCTACAAAAAATAAGAATAAAATAATTAGCTGAGTAATCTCAGCTTCTTTGGAGGCTGAGGTGGGAGGATCCCTTGGGCCAGGAGTTTGAAGTGATTATACCACTGCACTCCAGCCTGGGTGACAGAGCAAGACTCTGCCTCTAAAAAACTAAAACTAAAACTAAAAAATATATTGAGATTGTTGCAGAACTTTCTCCTTAGTTCAGCTAAAATTGGGCTCTTGTCACACGACCAGGAAAGATTAGGCTTGCAACACGTAGAAGGGTGAGGAAAACTTAATTTATTGCGTGAAAAGGAAAAAGAAAGAAAAACTCTCATCAAAGCGAGAGAGAGTCTTGCCAGCAACCTCCTGCCTCACAGATTGAAACCCGGGTTACCACACAGAAACTGAAGAGGCCAGGCTCCTCCCACTGCAAACAGCGCGAACTTCCCCTGGCTCCACCCCGTCGGGAAAGCGCGGGCTTCATCCAGGACCAGCAGTCCGGTTTTTCAGCCTTGAGGCTGTTTTAGACTTGGAGGCAGGGTTTCTCAGGGGACCCTTGGCTGTCTCCTGACTCTATCAAGATGTTAACAAAAGCCAACTCCACATGGTGGGACAAAAGACCAAGAGGAGCAAAGGGAGAGGCTTAATGAGAAAATGAGAAATAAAATCACTTACTGAGTGATTTTATTTTCCAAGTAGAGGAGGAGAGGTACAAAGTGAGTTTTGAGATTCATGTTGTGACAGGCAGCAATAGTGTGCTGCCATTTCTCTATTGTATTCCATTGTATAAATACTCTGTGGTTCATTTGCATTTTTTACTGTTGATAGGCATTTGGATCGTTTCCAATTTGAGACTTTTGCAAAGTACTGCTATTAACATTCTTATGTGTATCTTTTGGCAAACTCCAAAATATGTGTACTTTTGTACACATGTAAACCCTAGGACCCAGGGACTTAATTCTTAAGTTTATATTCCAAAATATGTGTAATTTTTATTTTTCTACACATATTTTGGAATATAAACTTAAGAATTAAATCCCTGGGTCCTAGGGTTGACATAGGTTTAGCTGGCAAACAATTTTCCAAAGAGCTTGTGCCAGTTTATACTCACATTCACAATGTGTGAAAAGTCAAGTTGCTCCAAAGCCTCACCGACACTGGATATTATCAGTTTATTTAACTCTGGGTGTTCCAGCAAATGTGTAATGGTATCTCCTCGTGGTTTTAATTTGTGTTTTTCTAGTGACTTATGAGTTTGGGCATGTTTTTGGTCATTGACCACTTAGAATCCCTTTTTTGGGAAGTGCTTGTTTGACTCTTTTGACCGTCTTTCTATTGGTTGCCTCTTTTTCTTATTGATCCATAAAAGCTCTTTATATATTCTATATACAAGTCTTTATGAAACTTCTTTTTTTTTTTTTTTGAGACGGAATCTCGCTCTGTCGCCCAGGCTGGACTGCAGTGGCCGGATGTCAGCTCACTGCAAGCTCCGCCTCCCGGATTTACGCCATTCTCCTGCCTCAGCCTCCCGAGTAGCTGGGACTTCAGGCGCCCGCCACCTCGCCCGGCTAGATTTTGTATTTTTTAGTAGAGACAGGGTTTCACCGTGTTAGCCAGGATGGTCTCGATCTCCTGACCTCGTGATCCGCCCGTCTCGGCCTCCCAAAGTGCTGGGATTACAGGCTTGAGCCACCGCGCCCGGCCTATAAAACTTTTTAAAAAACATTTATTTAGCACATACCAAGTTCAGGTGTTGTTCTAGGTGCTGAAATAGAGGATAAGGAAATTTTCAGAAGATATGTGGCAAAGAGAAAAAGGTGTTAACCTTTGTGATTTATGTTGTTAGTATCAAGTAGGCAATAGTAAATATTTATTATAATCTGTAACATGTATTTAAAATGTATTATATTACACAGATTTTAAATAGTTCAAAAATCAATATATTCACTGACATGTGTTAGCTTCCTAGCACTGGAACGTCATTTGCTTGCTTACATATGAAGGTATATTAAATTTTAAATCTTCTGCTCAGATAAAGAAGTAGTGAATTATCTAAGATGTTTGAAAGACTTAACATAAACATTTCGAAGGAAAAGGATGAATCACAGAATTGTTCTGCATGGAAACCAAATAAAACAAATAAAAAGAAAGATGCATTTATCAGTAGGGAAAATGTCTAGAAAAACTACATATAACTATGCCTGACAATAGGCATACAGCCTAGATGTAATTGATACATTTTAGAAGAAAGTGTGGAATCATTTTCAATATTATGTATGTAGAACTCTACCCTGAGTCAGGAGTTTCTTATCATATGTTGAGGATGATAGAACAGAGTTACTAACGCAAAATAAGACATTGAATAACCTATCTTTTGTTTTTATGGGTAAAAAATATAGGGAACATAATATACAAGAAGTAAAAGAAATACAAATTAGTATCTAATTTATTATATATATGGAATGAGTTGTGAAACTTCACCAAGAAGTCTTTCTTTGGGGGGATATAAACTATTTGCCCAATCTTTGACTTTCTGTTTCATTGCAGTAACAGTGTTTTTTTTTTTTTAACAATAAAAAATGTTTGGGCTTAATGTGGTACAATTTATCAATCTTTTTCTTTATGCGTAGTGATTGCTGTGTCCTCTTTAAGAAATTTTTTTCTGGCTGGGGACAGTGACTCACGCTTCTAATCCTAGCATTGTGGGAAGCCAAGGCAGGCAGATCACTTGAGGCTAGGAGCTTGAGACAAGCCTGGCCAACATGGTGAAACACCGTCTCTATTAAAAATACAATTATTAGCTGGGCGTAATGGCACATGCCTGTAAATCCCAGCTACTTGGGAGGCTGAGGCATGAGAATCCCATGAATCCGAGAGGTGGAGGTTGCAGTGTGCAGAGATCATGGCACCACCGCACTCCAGGTTAGGCTACAGATCCAGACACTGTCTTAAAAAAAATAAAAAATAAAAAATATTTGTCTACGGCAAGGTGGAGCTATTCTATCCTGTTTCCTAGAAGCTTTGCTGTTTTAGCTTTAACATTTAGATCTACAGTCTAGGATCAAGTTTTATTTTGTCTTCACATAAATAAGTAATTAACCCTTAACCATTTGTTGATGAGCTTATACTTTCCTTACTGCACCACAGAACCACATTTGTTATTAATGAAGTCACCATCTATGTGTGGGTTTCTTGACTCTGTTCCATTGATTTATTTGTATACTCTTGCATATTTATCACTCTGTTTTAATTACTGTAGTTTTATACTGAATTTTCAGTAATTCATCTTTGGATTATGTTGGCTACAGCTGACTCTTTAAAATTTCACATAAATTTCATAAGTAGCTTTTCAATTTGTATTTTAAAGCTGCTGGTACATATATTTGGTACATGGAGTCTATAGATTAATTCAGAGATAACTAACATTTTTTAAAATACAAAATTTCCAATTCATACATTTTATATATATATGTGTGTACATGCATATACATATATATGCATATACATTTCCTTATTTATGTAGGTATCCCTTAATTTCTCTCTTTGGTTTAAGTTTTGTTGCGTAGAGGTCTAGCATATTTGTCTTTAGACTGATGACTAGGTATTCGATAAGATTACAAGTGGTATTATTTATCAAAATTGTGTTTCTTGCTAGTTTGATGCTTATATACTAAAATACAATTGATTATTAACATTGACTTTGTGTTCAGTGACCTGGGAACATTCTCTTATTAATTATACTAGTTGTCCCATAGGTTTTCTTGGATTTTTCAATATTTACATTCATGTAATGTACTAATAGTGGCAGGTTTATTTCTTCCCTTTCAATCTTCTTACCTTTTCTTTCCATGCATATTGCACATGCATTGAGAACAATGTTGAATAAAAGTAGGATAATGGACATCTTTGTCTCTTTTTCCCGACTTCACAGGGAAGATTTTCAATATATCAAGATTTTATAAAATATTTGCTGTAGGCTATTTGTAGATATCCTTTATCACAAATAAGAAAGTTTCTTTTCTGTCCTAAGTCACTAGAAGTTTTTTTTTAAAACATGAATGAGTATAATATTTTATCAAATACTTTTGTTTTACTGAGATCATTTCTACTATGAGTGAAGTAAGTTGATTTGCAAATATTAAAGTAATCTTGATTTCCAAAAGTAAATGTTAGTTGGTCATGTTCTATTATCCTCTTATGTATATTACTGGCTACAATAAAATATTTATTTTATATTATTATTCATATATTATTATGTATGTTATTTATTATTTATAAATATGTATTCTATTTATATATATTCCTACATATATTTTAAGATGTACATACACAAGTTTGAATTGTAACAAGAATGAGCCAATAGAGAGGAAGAAATTAGTAATATAGTAAAGAGTAGGGATGATTGCCAAGTCAGGTCCTGCAGGTGGTGAGATGAATGTGACTCAGGGCACAGGTGAGTGAGCTGACCTTAGGTGGAAGTGGGGACCCTTCTTTCAGGTACTAGGAGAGAAAGCAGAGTTTGGAAGTCTGTATGTGTGTGAGCTGCTGGGCTTGTCAGAGGGCAGATGAAGTAGTTCTCATGCCGTTGCCTGTGTTTTCCCTGTGGTATATGAGGCCATCAACTGAGAATGAAGGTGGTCAGAGTATAGGAAATTTTGAGATGCTGTGAAGATCTGTGAAATTAATAGAGAATTAGAATAGGACTTTCTAAGTATCCATTTGAGACTTGTAGTTATAATTAAACATGAATCTATCCTGCAGATTTGTATTTTTCTCCTTAGATTGCACTTAATAGATTACTAGTTCATTTTTGTTGCTGTTTAAAAGCATATTGAGTTTAAGCAGGATTGGAGTTTAATTGGGTGAGGTATTCTCACTGTGACTAAGTTTGATGAATTGAAAAGTGTAGTTGTAGAAAGAAAACTCAAGAAGGAAATTCTACTACATGTGTAATTTCATATATCTTCAAATACTAGTTCCTGTAAATAAGTATGCTGATGATGACATGTTCCATTTCTTTCAATAGCTGCAAAACCAGAAAGTGATGACAAAGCTGGATTCTAACTCCTGACCCCCAAATTCTCTAAGACCCTCAGTGTTAACATGTATTTTATTTTAATGTTATTTATACTTATCATTACTTTTACAAATCTAAAACCAAACATTTTAACATTAGCTACAACTGCAAAATCAACTTAAAAATTTCAAAGAGCCATTTAACATGATAAATTAAAATATTTTAGTAAAACAAAATCACCACTGATACTTTAATATTCTCAGGTCTGAGAAAAACCATTATGTCATATTATTCCTGCTTTCCTGGTAGTATTTCTACTGCTGGGGATCAGAAATAGAGATAAATAGTAGAGCCACTGAGATAAGAGCAGAGACAGGAGAAAAGCAAAACATTTCTGAAGAGGCAATTGGTCTAGTTTGGCTATAAGCACTAAACGGGTAAAGGAACATTGGGTGCATTAAAAGTAGAGAACCTGGGATGAAGGTGCGAAGCCTGAGTAAGAATATCTTCACTTGGTAGTAATTCTGGTACATCTCCCTCTGACCTGCAATTCTGAACGTGGGTAGCTTGGTCAATAAGGAAATAAATTGCCTTTCTGGCTGGAGAGGCAGAAGAGTGGACAATACATTGTGCCAGCTGAACTTCCTGTCTCTCTGCTCTGGAGAAGGGCCAGTCACAATGTATGACTCAGCATGCCGGGCACCTCTCCCACGCCAGCCAGGCCTGCCCAGCCACTTGCTGAATCACAAGTGGCCATTTCCAATCCCATCAATGACCCAAGCTCTCCAACTTAGACTAGTTTCTCTGCAGTCGGTCTATGATTGTCATGGAGCACAAAAAGTATTAACTTCTAACATTTATTTTTTCTTTCCTGGACACTTGATGAACTTTGTAAGCAAGAGTCTGATTTAATTGTTCCCCATTATCATCTGAGTGTGCTGTCTTGGCTTGCCCTTTTATATGGAGAACAAAATATTGTTATTCCCCTTTGCCTGTACTGGCTGTATTATGCTCTGAGGTGGCCATCTCAAGAGATTCTGTAGAAAATAATAATAGCAAAATTTCTCCCTGGAGAAGCTTCATAAATTAAATCTCCAGCGCCAGTATACATAAGCCAACAGATTATGAAATATGATTTAAAGCTCTGTCCAGAGAAAGGTCAGGTCTTCAGAAAATCATCATAATAATCAGGAAAACTAACATGCAACCTGTTATATGATTTTTAAAAATTGCCCCCCATCTTTTTTACCGTGCAAACTGTGGATTTTTGTTTATGTTAATTGAGGCTATAGTTTATGTCTTGAATCACATGCATATGAGTATTACTTTCTGTGAGGTTTTCATGACCCCTGCAATCAAACTTGGGTCCTTCTGTTAGTTTCTATCACAGTATCCTTCACTTTTCTTTCACAATTCTTGCCGTATTTTATAACTACATATTTGTTTGTTAAATATTTGTTTATCTTTTATAGATGATTGGCTTCAGGAAGAAGGAAACCATGTCCTTTGTTACTCCTTTATTCTCAGCACCTTGCACAACATGAATATACAATAAATATTTGTAAAATGACCATTGGATGAACAAGTGCTCATTATACAACAAGCTATATGCCAGGGGTTGCTGATGGATAGAAATCAGCACGGCACAAAATTATTTGTTCAATTAGTGAGCAATTCAGGCAAAAAGAAAATATTAATGGTGATTATACAATGTAATGCAATGCAGCCATCTACAACTAGATTTCTGAAGTGTTTTGTTTCGTTTTTAAGAGACAGAGTCTTGCTCTGTCACCCAGACTGGAGTGCGGTGGTAAAATCACAGCTCACTTCAGTCTTGATCTCCTGCGCTCAAGGAATCGTCTCACCTCAGCCTCCTAAGTAACTGGGACTACAGGTGCATGGCACTATACTGGCTAATTTAAAACAAAACAAACAAAACAAACACACCTTTTAAGACTGGGTCTCACTATGTTGCCTAGGCTGGCCTTGAACTCCTGGCCTCACGCGATCCTCCTGCCTTCCAAAGTGCTACCTTCCAGAGTATTGGTATTACAAGCGTGAGTCACCTGCACCAGGCCTGAAGCATTCTGTAACAGAGAAATACCTGGGTGCCATGGAAGGTCACGGGGAAAAACACAGAGGAGTAACATCGAATTTACATTTGTCAAGGAGAGACCAGGAAAGACTAACTACATGGGGAGATAAACTCCGAACAAGAGTCTTTGCGTCTTCTGAGACTTACGTACAAGTTTCTTATTGCTAAAAATGAAGTTTTAATGAACATTTATTTCTTTGTTTTTTTGAGATGGAGTTTCACTCTTGTTGCCCAGGCTGGTGTGCAGTGGCACAATCTTGGCTCACTGCAACCTGTGCCTCCCAGGTTCAGGTGATTATCCTGCCTCAGCCTCCCAAGTAACTGGGATACAGGAGCCTGCCACCACGCCCAGCTAATTTATTGCATTTTTAGTAGAGATGGGGTTTTGCCATCTTGGCCATGCTTGTCTCAAACTCCTGATCTCAGGTGATCCACCCACCTCTGCCTCCTGAAGTGCCAGGATTACAGGTGTGAGTCACCGACCCTGGCCTGAACACTTATGGTAAATATTATATGGTAGTTCTCTCAAAATCATTCTGTTTACTGCCCAAAAAACTACATAAATTCTAAGTTGTCCACATTTATGAATTTTAGATATATGGCTGTTTATTCTGGATAAATACACAAAATACACAACAGTGGGTGCAGTCACTTATATGTGTTAAAGAAGGCATTCAAGGTGCTTTTTTTTTTCTTTGGAAAAGCTTTGTAAGGCTGCTTATGAGACAGGAAGTAAGTATTTTATAAGTTCCAAAGCTTCTTGGTCTATTGATGAGTTTTCTACGGTTAAAACCTCTGAAAATTTGACAACATACTCTAGAGAGAGAAAGTGGTGAAATAGGCACTGTCACATGCTGCTGGTGGCAATTCAAAATGATATGCACCCTATGGAGATAAATTTGGCAATATCAAGCAAAAATTACATATACCTTTGCCCTTTGTTTTGACAAATCTTTGTTTTAGCAAACCCTCTTCTATACATCTATAATGAAGTTAGACTGCCCAGAATATAAGAAGGCAACCACACTGGGCCAGTACTACTACTGGGCTATGTGTGGTGGCTCACACCTGTAACCACAATATTTTGGGAGGCTAAGGTGGGAGGGCTGCTTGAGACCAGCCTGGGCAGCGTAGTGAGACCTCATCTCTACAAAAAAAATTTAAAAATTAGCCAGGCATGGTGGTACATGTCTGTAGTCCCAGCTACTCGGGAGGCTGAGATGGACGGACAGGTTGAACCTTGGAAGTGGAGGCTGCAGGGAACTATGAACATGCCACTGCACTCCAACCTGTGCAACACAGAGAGACTCTGTCTTAAAAAAAAAACAAAACAACAACAACAACAAACAAAGATATATGCATAGAGTTTTTCACTCTTGCACTATTTATATTAGCCAAAATCCTGGAAACAACCTGAATATTCATCAAGCAGGGACAGGTTGAGTAATCATGTGACATATATAAATTGCAGCACTGCACACCTGAGAAAAGAAGTGAGAAATATCTCTATCTCCTAGTGTGGTTTGCTCTCCAGAGTATGCTGTCAAGTGAAAAAAGCACTGTGGCTTTTATTAGGATATATTAAAAATATATCCTAATAACAAATTTATCTATAGATTCTATACAATCCACATCAAAATCTCAGCTGGCTTCTTTGCAGAAATTCACAAGTTGATCTTAAAATGTGTGTAGAAGTCCAAGGGACTCAAAATTCAATAAATTCAAAGACTGGCCAAAACAATCTTGAAAAGGAAGACCAAAGTTGGAGGGCTCATACTTCCCAGTTTCAAAAGTTGTTACAAAGTTACAACAATCAAAATAGGGTAGTCCTGGCATAAGGATAAACATGGAACAGAATTGAGCATCTAAAAATAAAGCCTCACATTTCCAGTCAATTGACGTTTAACCAGGGTGCCAAGAAAATTCAATGGGGGAAGAATTTGTCTTTTCAACAACTGGTGCTGGGACAACTGTATATCCAAATGTAAAAGAATGAAATTGGAACCCTACCTCACACCATATAAAAAATTAACTCAAAATGCAAAATAGAGGTAAATATAAGAACTTAATGTATAAAACTCTTCAAAGAAAATATAGAAGTAGATGATCAAGACCTTGTAATCATTAATTGTTCCTTAGATATGACCTCAAAAGAACAAGTACTTTAAAAAGTAGATAAATTGGACACCATCAAAACTTAAAACTTTTATGCTTTTTATGCTTCAAAGTCACTATCAAAAAAGTGAAAAGTCACCCCAGAGAATGGGGAGAAAATATTTACAAATCATATATCTATTAAAGGATGTGCATTTAGAATATACAAAGAGGCCAGGCACTGTGGCTCATGCCTGTAATCCCAGCAAATTGGGAGGCCAAGGTGGGTGGATCACCTGAGGTCAGGAGCTCAGGACCAGCCTGATCAATATGGTGAAACCCTATCGCTATTAAAAATACAAAAATTAGCTGGGTGTGGTGTCAGGTTCCTGTATCCCCAGCTACTTGAGAGGCTGAGGCAGGAGAATCACTTGAACCTGGGAGGTGGAGGTTGCAGTGCATGGAGATTGTGCCATTGCACTTCAGCTTGGGCAACAAAAGCGAAACTCCATATAAAAAAAAAAAAAAAAAAAGGAGTATACAAAGATTTATTCCAAGTCAATAATATAAAGGGAAAATGCAATTTAGAAATGGATAAAGAATCTGAGTAGTTTTATATTAAAAGATAAATAAATGGTCAATGAGCACTTGAAAAGATGCTCAGCATTATGAAACATTAGAGAAATGCAAATCAAAATCACAATGAGAAACCATTTCACACCTATTCTTTTTTTTTTTTTTTTTTTTTTTTTTTTTTT
>NW_016803289.1:1764678-1767209 GCF_001698545.2 Rhinopithecus bieti
TTTTTTTTTTTGTGAGACAGAATCTTGCTCTATCTCCCAGGCTAGAGTGCAGTGGTGTGTGATCACGAAAATGGCTCACTGCAGCCTCAACATCCTGGGCTCAAGTGATCCTCCTGCCTTAGCCTCTTGAGTAGCTGGGACTGCAGGCATGTGCCACCGCACCAGACAAAAAAAATTTTTTTTTTTTTGTAGAGACAATGTCTCACTGTGTTCCCCAGGCTGGTCTGAAACTCCTGGATTGAAGCAATCTTTCTGCCTCAGACCCCGCAAAGTGCTGTGAGTACAGGTGTGAGCCACCACACTAGGCCAGTACTACTCTTTAAAAAATGGGAAATAACAAGTATTGGAGAGGCTGTAGAGAAATTGGAGCCTTTGTACACTGATAGTGGGAATGTAATGTGGTGCAGCCACTGAAGAAAACAGTCGGACAGTTCTTCAAAAAGTTAAACATAGAGTTTTCATTTGATCCAGCAATTCCATTACTCAATATTTACTCAAAATAATTGAAAGCAGGGACTCAAATAGATACTTGCACACCAGTGTTCACGGCAACATTATTCATAACAGTCAAAAGGTAGAAATAACCCGAATGTCCATCAACAGATGAATGGATAAACACCGCATAGTATATGCCTATGGTGGAATATGACTCAGCCTTATAAAGAAGTAAAATTCTGATATACACTACAACATGGATGAACCTTGAAATCTTATAACAAATGAAATAATCCAGACATGAAAAGACCAATATTATATGATTCCACTTAGATGAGATGCCTAGAACAAATTCATAGAAATGGAAAATAAAGTAGAGGTTACCAGCGGTTGGAGAGGAGGAATAGGGAGTTATTATTAAATGGGTACAGAGTTTCTGTTAGCAATGATGAAAATGTTCTAAAAATGGACAGTGGTGATGGTTGTAGAACATTCTAATGTACATAGTGCCACTGAATTGCACTTAAAGTGGTTAAAATGATAAATTATGTGATATGTATATTTTACTACAATAGAAAAAATTACAAAAAGTTACCAGTGGGGAAAAGGAGGGATTAGAGAAGACAGGGATAACAGCACGACTTTTCTCAGTATACCTTGTTTTTCATATTTGACTTTGAAAATGTATACATATTTTATATAACTAGAAAACAAAATTAAATCTTAAAACAATCCCAAAAATGGAATGTAAAAAAAAATGAAGCCAATTAATCTAAGCATATATCCAGTTTGTGGCATTACCACACAGAAATGAACTATTCCAAGTGACTTTTGAACAGAAAATTACTGTATACTATCAGTAGAACATATCCTAATAACAAAAAAGAACAGCAAAAATATCTTAAAGTGTTTTCAATAATGACATTGTTGGGGTAATGTTGATACTGTTATTTTGAAAGGGTTGAGTGTATACAGTGGGATAGAACCAGCAAGTATTTATAACGATATCATTGAGAACCAAGATTTTCATTGAGGGAGAAAACAGTGAGTGATGTAAGACTGATGAGGTTAAGAATGTCTGTAATCTTGAATGTAAACTGAAAGCATTATTATGAACTGTGTGATGTGTTTATCTTAGTTTACCTTTGAATATGTGTATATCTATAACTATACATTTATAGCAGCAGACACTTCTGTCATCCAGATTGTCTGAAACGGGAAATATACAAGATAGCCAGCAATATGTTTTCATATTCTACAGTTATAAAGCTGTCAAAATTTACTAGGGTTATGTCAAAATAACACATGATCTAACATGACTATGTTCCTACTGGCTGAAGAATGAACATTATGAAATGAACAATAAGAATAATGACATCAAACCCAGGAGTTCATTATAATATGTTTTTAACAACAATAGGAATAATGACTTCAAACCCAGGAGTTCATTATAATATATTTTTAAGTATATTGATTGTTTTTGGAGGATTCTAGGAAACAAACAAATCATTTTGAAAAGTGGTAAATAAAGGAAAGACAAGTTCAAGACCAGTCTGAGCAACATAGTAAGACTCCATCTCTACAAAAATTTAAAATATCAGCTGAGCATTGTGGTGTACATCTTTAGTCCTAGCTACTCCAAGGCTGAGGCGGGAGGATTGCCTGAGCCCAGAAGTTCGAGGCTGCAGTGAACTATGATGGCACCAGTGTGGTCCAGCCAGGGTTAAAGAGCAAGACTCTGTCTCTGGGGGGGCGGGAAGGAAGACTTAAGCATACCTTTCCTATATGAACTGAACCTCGGAGTAACTAAATAATTGATTAAAGCAAGTTTCTCTGTATAAAAATACTCCAGCTAAAACATTAAGAAGAAATGATAGAATTAAAATATCACAACCCCTAAGGAATTTTTGGATCAAGATGACAGTAATTAATGGCTGATAACACCACACACAAAATATAGACTTTTTAATTGTATAACTCCTGATCAAGGGCATACCACTATCTGTGAAAGAGTTTTGCCAAAAAATATATATATATATATTTTTTTTTTTTTAACCTTTCCCACCCCCATTTTTTTGTTTTTTAAAAAATTTTTT
>NW_016803289.1:1768731-1780326 GCF_001698545.2 Rhinopithecus bieti
AAAAATATATATATATATATATATATATTTTTTAACCTAAACTTGAACAAGCCTCTAGATCTAACCACCAATTTTTACAAACTACAAAGAATTGTGGAATGTGTAGATAGACATGACATTGAATGCAATTATCAAAGTCCAGACTGAAAATACAACAGCAAACATTAAGGTTTTTTTTTTTTTGAGAGTCTCCATCTGTTGCCCAGGCTAGAGTGCAATGGTGTGATCTCTCACTGCAACTTCAGCCTCCCAGGTTCAAGCGATTCTCCTACCTCAGTCTCCTGAGTAGCTGAGATTATAGGCACGCACCACCATGCCCCACTAATTTTTGTATTTTTAGTAGAGACGGGGTTTCACCATATTGGTAAGGCTGGTCTCGAACTCCTGACCTCATGATCCACCCGCTTCAGCCTCCCAAAGTGCTGGGATTACAGGCGTGAGCCACCGCACCCGGCCCACATTTGGGTTTTTTTCAATGAAAAATTACTAGAAATAAAAGAATAACAGTTGGTCAGGGAAGTTGTAGAATAAAAAAGACTGCCACATATGTCAATGGCAGTGGGCAGACCTTGTTTGAATCCAACTATAGGATGCAAACATTAGATAAAATTTCTTTATTTAAAAGAAAAGTTTATAAAACAATCAGGAAAAATAAAAAAGATTGAGGATCTCAGGACAACTACTAGCCCAGATAATTTATAAAGATTAGATAACTGACTCATTTTTGTTTGTTTCTTTCCTGATAAGGCAATATGTATTAGATATACCAGAGTAGAAGGAAATATTTTTCTTACATCTATTTGGCTTTTTAAATATAAACATATAAAACCAAAATGATTTATAATCCTACCATTTATATAACTGATTATCTTATTATCAAAAAAGTTATGCATATACTAGCATATGTGCATTTTTATTCCTTTTGTGGTTATGTGTTTATATCCTTTTAAACATATCCTTTTATGTACCTAAGCAGCTATATACTATACTGCATACTATACTGTAAACATTGTTCTTTTCCTTCGTCTTTACAATATATTTTGGGAATAGTTCCATATCAGAATATAGATCTGCCTTTTTGTAGCCATTGAAATGCAAAGAAAAACAAAGAATATGGATCTGTCTCATTTTTTAAAAAATGCTGTATAATCTGTAGCATGAATTTACTATAATTTATTCACACGCTCCCTTAACAACAGGCATGTAAATTATGTTAATTTTATATGGTATAATGAGTATCCTTATATGTACATCTTGGCACAGTTTTTCGAGTGTATCCATAAAGTTCCTTGCAATGAAATTATAGGGCAACACAGGGTGTGGTGGCTCACGTCTGTAATATCAGCACTTTGAGAGGCTACAGCAGGAGCATTCCTTAAGGCCAGGAGTTTGAGACCAGCCTGGACAACATAGTGAGCCCTCACCTCTATTAAAAATAAAAAAATAAAAAAAAAAAAGTTTGGTATGGTAGTGTGTACCTGTAGTCCCAGCTACCCAGGAGGCTGAGGTGGGAGGATCCATTTGAACCTGGGATGTCAAGGCTACAGTGAGCTATGACTGCCACTACACTGCAGCCTGGATGACACTGTGAGACCCTGTCTCAAAAAAAAAAAAAAAAAAAGAAATTACAGGCCAAATCTATGTGCTTTTAAAGGATATTTTGAATTGTCCTCAAAAAGAGGCTTCACCAAATTACCATCCAGGGTATACAAGATACCCATTTCTCCATGTCCTTACCAACAGTGGCTCTCATCAAGCTTTGGTGGAAATGCTCTCATACTGATACATTAATGACTAAAAGTCATGACATACTTGCTTAGGTTGTAAATTGCCTCCCTCTAAACTTATACAGAGAGAATTCAGGGTGTTGTCTCAGCTTGGTTCCAGTGTTATCTAAGCCATTAACCTTTCTTTTGCCTTAGATTGTCACATTGCGGTATTTCAGTTAAAAAACAAAAACACAACTGGGTTTTTTTTTTTTTTTTCTTTTTTGAGATGGAGTCTCGCTCTGTCATCCAGGCTGGAGTGTAACGGCGCAATCTTGGCTCACTGCAAACTCCACCTCCCGGGTGATTCTCCTGCCTCAGCCTCTTTAGTAGCTGGGACTACAGGCGCCCGCCACCACCCTGGCTAATTTTTTGTATTTTTAGTAGTGATGGGGTTTCACCGTGTTAGCCAGGATGATCTCGATCTCCTGACCTCGTGATCTGCCCACCTTGGCCTCCCAAAGTACTGGGATTATAGGCGTGAGCCACCGCGCCCGGCCACAACTGGGTATTGCTTTTATAGACTATTGAAATATGCCTTTGGAAACCATGGATTTGCGGTGTTGTTATGGTGAATGAATTAGGTGCATAATACTAGTTGTTAAAAAATGAACTTCACACTAGGTACACCTTGAAAAATTATTCCAGAGCTATAAGAAGAAAAATATGATGGGTCATTGCTCTAAAGAAAGGTTTTAAAATGTAAATTTGTACTTAATGTATAGGACAGTGTACCCTAACCTCCTCCTTGCTATTCCTGAGGGATCTCTTCTAACAAGGGCTAATGCTTCACCTAAGCCATGAAAAGCCTGCTGTGAGCACTCCCTGTTCAGAGTCAGAAAAACACAATGAACTGTTCTATCATTTTAGGTTCTAGGACAGTGTTCTCTTGCTTTTCCTTGCTCAGAATGGTCCCTTGCTGGGGTAGCATCAGAATGAGGATTTGGTGCAACAGTTCTGCAATAGGAAGTAGGTTCCCCTACTATCATGGTTTTCAAGCTTTTTTGACTGCAGCCCATAACAAGAAATAATGTTTTTCATCATAACCCAGTAGGTATACTCACAGAGACACATTATATTCATAAAAAATTTCATAATGTTTAACTTTATGTTAATAGCATTTATTCTATGTTATTCGATCTATTTTACTTCTTTTTAAAAAATGCTCATCACAGTCAACCAAACTGATTTCACAACTCCTTCAAGGAATTTGACACACAATTTGTAAAACACTGCATTGTAGAATATTTTAGATCTCTTCCCAACCCTCAGAGTCAGATTTATTTCAAGATGGCCCCTGTAAGACAGCTTCAAGCATGTGAGTGACTTTCTTTTTTCTTTTTACTTCTTTACCATTTACCGTGACTCCCAAATAAGTGACTCTTTTGGCTTATTTGGTAACCATGCTAATTTCTAAACATAGAACCTAGAGCATTTACATCAGACCCATCCAAAGCTTGTGTTTTAACCTCGCTTCTCTCCTTTCTTTTTTGATTCATTGATTATGTTTTCTATTGCTATTGGTTCAATCTGTATTCCAGGCAGTGTACAGGTATTGAGGCACCAATGGTGAGTAAAAGCAAGCATGCATCCTGAGATATATTGGGAATGAAAGAAGTTAATCCAAAAGCACACAGGAAAATATTTTCAAACTTTGATAAATTCTGTGTAAGCATATGGCATTGCATGTAACAGGGGAACCACATTTAATATGGAGTGTTGGAAAAGGCTTCTGTGAGAAGTGACACTTGAGCTGAGACTTGAAAGGTGAAAAGAATATAACCAGGTACTGGACAGCATCATGAGTGCAGGCACAGGTCACACCACATCACAAGCTTCTAAGGCTGAAGGGGGCCTGAACTGCTAGTTGGAGAATGGAAGGAAAAGATCTTCAAGATAAAGCTGGAAAAATAAACAGGGCCAGACCTCACAGGTTTCTGTAGACCACGGAAAGAGGTGAAGGTTATTTTGAGCCTGGATGACATGATAAAACTCACATTGTAAAAATATAACTGCAAAGTAGAGAATGGATTGAAGAGGTCCAAGATTACGCAGACAGAGCTATGAATAGCCTATTGCAATGGTCTGGGTCAAGCATGATGGAGTAGGGTTGGAACAGGGTGGTGATCTTTTATTAGTTATCTTCCTTACTGAGCACACTTTGCAATGAATTTCAAATGCACTGGGACCAGACTTGTTAATTTTGGAGCTATCAACTAAGAAATAAATAAGCCATGATATCCCACCAAAGAAAGTTGTAGAAATGCTATAGTGAGGCTGTGATGAAAGGCTGAGGTACAAGGAAGCTCTTACTCATTTTAAAAAATCAGATGATACGACGTTGAATATTCTAGATATTGCCCAATTGTTTTATGTTCACATATTTTACTGGGCATAGTTCTGGATAATAAAATATTTATCTTCTCTCCCTCTGAGAATTAAGAATCTGAGATGGAGAGTTTTAGCTCTGATGTACCAAAGGAGAAAGATGATTTTTAAGAGTCAAATGTGCCTCCATGATTAAATAAACTTATATTTCTACTGGCCAAGGAAAACATGTTTCCTCTTGCCTGGGCCTCTTCTGTCTTTGATTAATAATCCCCTGCACATTCGAACACTGTTATTAACTTGCCACAACTGGCACCTTTATCACTTTGTTCTTTGAATAAAAACAGCTTAACCCAAGTCCCAGTAAAAATGTTCATTCAGGTTGAATTTAAGAAATATATTCTGCTCCCTTGGAGTTAAATGGAATAGTAGGAGAAGAGTCCACTGGTCTGTTACCAGGTTTCTGAACTACACCTGGCAGCCTAACGTAGTCAACAGCAGGGAGTGAATCATCTGCTCTGTATGCTAACCAGGTCTGAGTAGGTGGTTTGCATTGGCATCTAATTATGTTTATGATTAGTACTCTCTTCTCCTGACTTTTGGTACCAAACCCTCACCCACCTCATTATCCCTATCCCATCTGCCACTCATCCCAAAAGGCCTTGCTTACATCCCACAATCAATCATTCTTTCTATTACATTAGCGGGGAACAGCCTGAAGTGCAGCAGGTCCCAGCCATGATTACAGTTTCACCAGTTCAATATTGTTTACTGAATGGCCTGTAAAACACAGTGAATATAATGTGTGTTGCTGCAGTTGGAAGGCTTATGTACCACATTGCCTAGAACCAAGGAACTTTCCTCATGCCCAATACACCAGTGGCAGAGATGACCAGCCAGTCATCGCATTGAGATGAAGAATAGTATCTCCCAAAAGGCAGTACCAAACATATGTTTCTCAGGCTTTTACAAAGCACTTTTTGAGTTTAGTTAGACAGAGCTTAATTTTTCCAAGACATATTCTGTGTGAATCAGTCTTCAGTGATAAACAGAATTTATTGAACTATCGGGTGCTGTTAATGCTCATTAGGGTGTTACCACCTCAGATTAATGCTTCATTGAATTTCTTTTTTTCTGGTGTAAGTATCCCTTTTCTCCTTTAGCACAATGATAATTATAAAGAAGAAAATGTACTAAGTGCATTTCTCCCATCATTGATATTTTACATTTATTTCCTCAGCAAATAATTTGTCATGAGGAAGTGATGTGCATCCCTGGGCACTGCTTGCAGGCACTTAATTCTTTGATTCAAATGAAACTTTAAAATGTGATCTCCATGACGTTATGTCTAAAGAAACGTGTCAAAGCAGTGTTCATACAGAAAACTTGACTGTGGCTAGAAATCATGGCTGTGCTTTGAGGGAAACAAAATACATCACAGAGGTAGGAATGCATTTTTACAAGCTACTGTTTGTACACAGCAGAGGCCAGTTCTACTCTCTGTGTCTCATTTCCTCTTCTAATTCCTCATCCCTGCACTCCCCGATGTCTGATCCTGCCTACTTCAGTGACTAGGGGTCACTGCAGATGCGTGCACAGGGTTCTGTTATGGGATCTGGCCGCTGCCACCTTCTCCAGACGCAAGCTTCCCCCTCATACCTGTTACTCCAGCAAATCCAAGCTATTCTCCTTTCCACGCTTGCACTAGGTCCTTTCTCAAGTCTGTGCTTGCATACATCCTATTTTCCTCTGGTATTTTTCAAATTTTACTTTGGCACCTGGAGAACGTTTGGGCACTACCATTTGTCATGTGTTTAACTTTGTGCATTTCCTCATGTGAATGGGAGCGTGGGACCAGCATCATGAGGAAAGACTGGGGTTGCACTTGCAGAGTGTGTCAGAGCCCACAAAGTCACTCAGTAGAAACATCAGGAGATGTTAGCGTTATTTTTTAGTTATTACTGTGATCACCATTCCTCAAAATTGAGCTCTGGTTTTACCTCTACTGAGAAGCTTTCCTTTACTTTCCCATCCCCAAGAGAGTGAATTACTTCCTTGTACTGTGTGCTTACTTCTTCATTGCCCTTCTTATATGTTTTCCTTATCATTAACGTGGGACATGATTTGTTATAATGTTGCTGGGCAATGATGTTGTTAGTATAGAAAAATGGGCATGAGAATGGTTCAAGGAGTTCCCATAGCTCATATTTTATGGGCCTTCTGCAATATACGGTTAGGATACAACCATTAGCAATAAATGGATTACTTGGGTTCATTTCATTTTCTGTGTTTTATCACCATATGAACAAACAGTTATTGAGTGCTCACTATAAGTCAGGCATGACAATAAGTATTATAATTACCCTGTTTGTTCATCAGGGTGATCAAATGTGGTTATTATTCTCACGTGACACATGAGGAAACTAAAGGCCTAAGGTGATAGAGCTAGTGATAGACCACCTACTCCCAAAGTCTGAGCTCTTAGCTCAAGAACACTCTGCTCTGATCTGTTGGGTCTCATTTGCCTCTGAGACTCTTTAATGTGTAAATATATTTGATAACTTTTCTCTTCTAATGCAATTCCAGGTATTCCTTCCAAGATGAGGAAGACATGTTCATGGTGGTGGACCTCCTGCTGGGTGGAGACCTGCGTTATCACCTGCAACAGAACGTCCGCTTCAAGGAAGAAACAGTGAAGCTCTTCATCTGTGAGCTGGTCATGGCCCTGGACTACCTGCAGAGCCAGCGCATCATTCACAGGTCAGTCAAGTCCAAGGAGACCGCCATGAACGTAATGCAAGGAGAGAATCCACAACTGGCTAATTCAGTAAATTCTTGTTGAACATGACATTTAATCCTCATTAATTCTTGCAGCAGTACCCTGAGGTAGGTTGATTGTCCTCATTTTGTAGATTTTTTAAAAGACTGAACACCTAGAGCTTAATTTGCCTAAGGTCACAGTAAACAATAAGATCACAATCAGTGAATTTTGGTACTATTTTATAACTAAGCTTAGACAAAGAGGAGAAAAGGTGGCATATGGAAACCTAATAAATATTAAATAAATAATTAAATGGAGGTTGCACATGGAGGGAAATAAATAGAATGAAAAGAAAGAAAGTTCTTTGGGAAAAAATTTGAGTCTTTCTAATATTCGTTGTCCTGCAGTCTATATTAAATTAATCCCTAATGTATGTACTGCAAATGGAGGTAGAGAAAGCAATAGCAATGTCTTCTGCATTTAGAGTATTTGTAGTAAATAAAGACATACAAATAACATAAGAATCCATAAAGCTATAGAGATAATGGACAGAAAAGGATAATACTTTATAGTAAAGAAATTTGTAGTTTTAATGATGATTTTATATATAGTATCTAATTTGATCTCTGAAATAACCTGAGATAAATGATCAGAGCAGATATAATTAGACTAGAATTACATATGAAAAAATCATGGCTTGTCTACATTAAATTATCACCCGGATTTACTTATAAGAATTGTAAGCATATCAAACATCAAAACAAATCAACATTAAAACAACTACTGCTTACTGGTTGATGACTTACTATGTGCCAGGCATTCCTAGGTACTTTATGTACATTAGTTTATTAAATCCTGAAAACTCAGCAAAGATTCCCCATTTTATTATAATATTCCCATTACACAGATAAACAAACTGTCTCAAAGATTTGCCAAGGACAAATAGCTAACAAATAGTGTAGCCAGGATTTAAACCTAGATCTCTCTGACCTCAAAGTCAGAATTCTATGATACCAATTCACATTACTTACACATATGAAATGTATGTATTGATTATACATCATTAAATGAAAAATCAGTACATATGACTCTGCTGCTGTCATCTCCAATCCTTGAAGAATTTGCTGAGATTTTAAGTACAATTATGTCTCAATTAGTAAAATGTTGGCTAGATAAAATATTTGACCACAATCAGTTGCCATTGACCTGTAATTTATTTTTTTAAACCTTTATTTATATTCTATTTTTTTTTTTATATAGAGATGAGGTTTCATCATGTTGCGCAGTCTGGTCTCCAACTTTTGGCCTCAAGTGGTCCTCCTGCCTCAGCCTCCCAAAATGCTGGGATTACAGGAGTGAGCCACTGTACTCAGCCTATAATTTATCTTGATGAGTACAGAGCCTATAGATGAAGATGAAGCATCACAATTTATAGATTCTCTGTGCAGGTACCACAGGCCAGTTCTTTTATTTATTTTTATTTTTATTTTGTTCGGCCTTGGCCCTCTACATTTAGTTTTTATTTAATGTTCCTTCTTTGGAAGGGCCTGTTTGTATTGGAAATGTGCTCTTCAGGCACCAGATAAATGAAAGCAGACCAGTTAATCATATAGGATCTCAGAAGTGAATTTGCACACCTGGTGTTTTTTCAATAACTAGAAATCCTGTTCTCAAGAACTCATCTTCCCATACTGGTTTACTGGTCCCTCATAACTCTTTCTGAGGAGAAACTCTTCATACCTGTTAGTCTATGGAGTCCCTCTCAAAACTTTCATGCTCATTCATTCTCCCAAAAATTGCCAACCACAGCCTATCTTGGTTGTGACATCACAGATACCAGAAAGAAGGCAGTGACCTTGAGAAACCAGCATGGCCTGAGAGCCTTTTCACTCTCTCTCCTTTTCCTGTTTGAAATTGGGTTCTGTCCCTTCTTTCTTTAGGCTTCATGTTCTTGGTCATCAAAAGACCAGTTCTCTGAGCATTTTCGCCATGTGTTTAGAACTGTGTTCCAAGAGGAATTCAGGAGGGAAAACCTACAAAATCTTGATACAATTTTTCCCCAAGGAGGTTACTAACACCAAATACTGTTTTTCTGTTCTTTCCCTCTCTTTTGCTCTCATCATCATCATCATTTTGCCACTTAAATCATAAACCAAGGATTAACCTTCTGGCTTTTTGCCCTTCAATCGCGCCCACAGTTATTACTTAGTTCCCATCCTCAGAAGAGCCTTCTTGTACTGAAATGTCTCCTCACCATGGTAAATGTATGGAAGGCAAACACAATGACATTTTGAGTGCAGTGTTAAGTTGAGGTGACATCCTTCTGGCATCAAAAACTATTCAGGTGTGTTTCTGTAGCCTCTATGCACCTCTCCTCCCACCTCCCAGATGTTATATTTTACAGGCTCTCATACCCTTTTGTACCTCTTCTGAGGAGCTGTGACATTTTGGTGTGTAATTAATTCATTTGTCTCCTTTACAAAATTGTGAACTCTTCATGTTTTGCTTTTCATTGTATGATCAGTATGTGAAAAAAAAAAAAAAATGAGCCACATGAATGACTGATTGACCAGAAGTTCAGGCTTACAAATAAGAAAGATTAAAATATAGGACATTAAATCCAAAGGTCTCAGACCTACTTGTACCTTGGTCTTTACATTAATCATGTAATTTATCATCCAAACCAAGATACTCTGAGAGATAAAGAGGATGCTATTAATATTAATAATGGCACTGGGAAGAGTCAAAAGCCATCAATAATCTAGGCAATTCAGGACCTATGTCAACATCATTAAGGCTTTTCAAGGCAGTGTTTTTTGGTCTTTTATTTTTTGTAGAGAAAGGGTCTCCCTATATTACCTAGGCTGGCCTTGAAGTCCTGGGCTCAAGCAATCCTCCTGCCTCAGCCTCCCAAAACTCTGGGATTACAGATGTGAGCCACCATGCCGGGCTTCAAAGAGACGTTTTAATTCTGACAGTGTTCTGATTAACCAGGATTTTCTGCTCTCAGAATACCAGATATCAATTTGAAATGGTGTCAAATAGCTTTTTTAAAAATGTGCATGGTTAAAAAAAAGCAGTGATCCCCTTGTCTAAGGAATTTAAATGATAATAATTCTGGCATTCTGAGACTAGGGTTCCTGGGCCAGAAAATGCAAAAAGCAATACAGAAGAGATATAGGCTTCTGAATACTGTAATTCTTTTAAAAATCTCCTTCTTCAAAACAATCAGCCTGATTCATGTTGTATTTGACTTCAAGATAACAAAACACCTTTTAGTTACTTAGAAAGATTAGATTGTAAAATACATGCTGAGTTCCTACAAATTAAAAGTGAGAATGACAAAAAGCATCAGTGAAAGTACAGTAAATCTCCCGGACAAGGAGAGGCCATCTGCATAAAACTGAAGATATAAAATACGTGACTTCCTACTTTTAGATTAAAATCTACATTTTGCCTTTGGACATGGTAGAAGATTCAAAATTACCCATAAACAGTCAGCAATACATGGAAGTAGGAGCAGCAGTAGGCTGCTGTTTGCTTAGGGCTTCCTGGGTACCAGGCTGCCTGCTAAGCACTTGTTGTGAGTTATTTCAGTCTTCCCATAGCTCCAGGAGGTTGGTGGTGCTTTGTCCCCATTTCACCGTCAATGAAACTCTGGTTCTGAAAAATTACATGCCCGTGGTTGCATGGCTAGTAAGTGGGGAAAGCATCATGTTTAGGAAATGCAGAGCTCTTCACCACTCTCCAGCCTGCAGATGTTCAGCGTGGTTGCAGCTCTGAGGAAAGCACAGGACACGTATGCATGACCACCTGCCTCAGGCACCTACAGATGGAAGTGGCACATGTGGAACAGACAGACAGAGAACAGCCTAAAACTGGAAGCTAAACTGTGTGAGAAAGACAAGTACTTCAGAGAAGATGGTGTGGAGTCACAAAACAAGTTTCATGAGAGCTCATACAGAGAACAGCCTAAAACTGGAAGCTAAATTATGTGAGAAAAACAAGTACTTCAGAGAAGGTGGTTTGGATTAAGAAAACAAGTTTCATGAGCGTGCTGAGGATGTAAAGGGGACTTTTAACAGCCAAAGCACACAGGAAGTCTAGCCTAGCAAGAGGAGTTCAATGGATGAAAGTCCCCACTTGTTTCCCTGAGTTAACATAGGAGGGGCTCCTTTTAAAATTCTGTTTTCACTTCAGTTTTTCTGCCAGAAATGTCTAGTGTAGTGATTTAAAAAAAAAAAAAAAAAAAAAACATAAAATCTGTTTCTGCCATACATCCCCATTAAGACATAAATGGAGTTTTATTTTGTGGATGTTTAAAAATCCATGGACTTGAACTTTTGGTCATTTCCCAAAGAGGTAGAATATTCAGCTAGTTCTCTTCAATTTCAGAATCTTTCTTTTCTATAGTTGTTAAAGACACAGGGTTGCATAATAACCGTTAGGTTTAAATTGTGCAATTAGACAACTTTCTTATTAGTCAAGAAGTCAAACTTTTTGTGTGAGTACAGCTTTAGTTTCCAAAGAATGGACAGTTTGAAGCATAATACTCTCTTTTGCTTACTTGAAATCTGCAAATAAATGCTTTAAATTATGGACAAAGTGATTATTTGCTTTTATTTAAAAAATAAGGAAAACAAAACTCATTACAATCTCTTCTACAGGGTTAGAACTATTCCATTTGTTGATTGCTGCAGCCTCTCCAATGAACAATCTGGTGGAAAGTAATTATTTAAT
>NW_016803289.1:1780473-1855592 GCF_001698545.2 Rhinopithecus bieti
TCTCGGCCTCCCAAAGTGCTGGGATTACAGGCTTGAGCCACCGCGCCCGGCCAATTATTTAATATTCTATTTCAAAGACAAATTTCTGTTTACTCCCTTGTCAGATCTTAAAGAAGACTCAATTATGAATTTAAGCTAATGAGATGGATTGTATGGGACAATTAAACAGTAAATCATCTCGGGTCAAAATACCGTTTGAGTGGACGGTTGATTGTTTTTCCCTCTGGGAATTACCCCCCACTATCATGAGGTTATAACTCACTGTTTTCTAAATTTTTATAGGAATGAGATAAAAATCTAATTAGAGCAATTTGTGCCAGTAATTGCAGTACGATAGAGAGAGCTGCAAACATTTCATTTCGTATTGAGTATCAAAATGTTGAAGAGAAATAAAAGAAAATGTATGACTGTCTAGAAAAACACAGGATGGTAGTATTTTTATTTATCACCTTTGCTTTCTTTGCTGTACTCACTGGAACCAATAACTGATTCCAGATTCATTTTAGGGACTGTATAAGATGTAGATAGAAATTATTTCTTACACATGACCTCTTGGGCTGGAGTAGCTGCTTATGAGAAGTTCCTATCATTCTTCTAGAAATCAGTAACTTGACAGTGAAGAAAAAAATTTTAGGAATAATGCTTCTAGTCCAAGTATTTATTCAAAAAATATTTCTTGAGTACCTATTTGCCAGTGTTCGGAATGCCAGGCCCCCATGGGGAACAAAACAATCCCCCTATCATGTGAAGTTGTTAATATCATAGTGTGAAAAAGTCAAGTAAACACTTCAACATTAATATCAAATGTTGTGGCATGTGCCATAAAGAATGAAAGCTGTTATGTGCATATCCCGAGCTATGGATGTGTGCCTGCATGCATGTGCATGTGCGCGCGCGCACACACACACACACACGCACACAGACACACACACACAGAGTATTCTTAGCTGCATCTTCCCAATGCTCATGGTTATATCTCTAATTGTAGCCTCTGGACCATGATAGTCTATATAAAAAGCTGTTTCCCTCTCCTATACTTAAGCCCTCATGGGTGGATACTACACCTCACTTATTTACAAACCTCACTTATGTTTTAATCTCCAGCAGCTTGCCCTGGGTCTAAACTAGAGTGCTTGCTGGATAATTCAATGACTGAACAAATGAATGAGGACAGTATGTACATGTAACCACTGGGAGAGTGCAGAAGGTACAGGTTGCTGTGGAGGATGTCATCTTCACCAAGTTCTCAATTTATTCCACACATTCCTCTGTGTGTCCACAGCATGTGGGGTTCTGGGCTGCCTTTCCACTATGCTGGATTAGTTTTGTATGCTGTGTAACCAATTCCCACAGACCCAGTGACCAGAAAGAACATACCTTTATCAGCTCGCAGTTTCTTTGGGTCAGGTGTCTGGGCACAGTCTAGTTGGATTCTCGGCACAGCTGCCATTAAGGTGTCAGCCAGAACTGGGTTCTCTTCTGGAGGCTGAACTGATCCACTTCCAAGCTCAGTCAGAATGCTGGTGGAAGGAATTTCCTTGTGGCTGTAGGACTCATGGTGGCTACTTTCTTCAAATTTAACAAGGAGAAGAATACTGTAGAGTGAGTTGGCTAGCAAGACAACAGAGTATATATACTTGAATAATGATGTATAACATTGTAACATAACTCAGTCACAGAAGTGAGACTGTCACATCTGCCATGTAATGTCAGTTAGAAACAAACCGTGGAACCAGCCCATGCTGAGGGGCTGGAAATTATGCAAGGGTGTGAACACCAAAAGCTGGGAATCCTGGGGTCACCGTACAGTCTGTTCACCACGTTTCCTCTAAAGAAGTTGCACTGCATCACAGTTCGATACCAATTTCTTCTATGACCTTAAATATAGTCCTGAACTTCCCTGTCAAGGAAGAAGTGAGGAGGTTTCAACTAGTGATCAGAAATGATTCTTTTATATCTAAGACTCTAGGATGATTTCCTCTCTGCCCTGGTAGGCTGCTCTTCCAAGTATGACCTCCTCATTGTTCCTCTGCTCTACCACACACTCGTTCCCCTCCCAGAAGGCTGCCCAACTGTAGTGACCTGTCTAGAGAGCCTGTGATAGTGACTTGTGATAAATGCCTATTAGCACATTTACCAATCAAGGTCTTGTTTGCAATTTGGTTGTGGGCCAAAATTATGTTTGTTTTAACTGAGGTCTTTAGCTTATTTCAGGCAGAGATCTGGGCTGGAATGTCACCTTTGTGTCTAATTCTCACACACTGTACTATCTTAGCAGTCACATTTTATTTTCTTGAGATGATAATTTATAGGAAAAAATAAGAACTTTCTGCAGCTAATCATTTTAGTCAATGATCGCTGAGTGACAGGTAAGCTCCTAAGAAATAAATTTGCCAACACAGTGACACCTCAGGTTTCTGAAGCATGTGGGAATGAGTCATCTGGAGAGATTTTTTTTTTTTTTTTTTTTTTTTTTTTGAGACGGAGTCTCGCTCTGTCGCCCGGGCTGGAGTGCAGTGGCCCGATCTCAGCTCACTGCAAGCTCCGCCTCCCGGGTTCACGCCATTCTCCTGCCTCAGCCTCCCGAGTAGCTGGGACTACAGGCGCCCGCCACCTCGCCCAGCTAGTTTTTTGTATTTTTTAGTAGAGACGGGGTTTCACCATGTTAGCCAGGATGGTCTCGATCTCGTGACCTCGTGATCCACCTGTCTCGGCCTCCCGAAGTGCTGGGATTACAGGCCTGAGCCACCGCGCCCGGCCGAGAGATGTTTTTCTAATTCCTGGAAGTATTTATTTCTTTCAGCTCATCAGAGTTTTTTAACTAATTTATACTACAAAGTACCTATGTCACTTTTTAAATGACTTAACAGGTGCTATCACTTATTGCTTATACCAAGAACTGGGTACTGTGCTAATTGGCAGGTTCCACACCTAACTTCATAATCAACAATGCTCTGAGGGGAATAAGCAACATGCCAATATACAGTCAGTCTATGGGGACCAGATTCAAATGTAGAATTACCGTCTTCAAAGGCCCTGTTCTAAATATAGATGCCCTTACTTTCACTCTTAGAATAATAAGATATCCTCAAGATCAGATGAGCTGTTCAGTGCTGTTTACCCAATGGCATAAAACTTCACTTTAGATACATATTTTAGTGGGTAGGTACTATATGTTAAATTGTGCTCCCTCAAAAAGATTTGTTGAATTCCTAACCTCCAGTGCCTCAGACTGTGATCTTTTTTGGAAAGAAGGTTTTTACCCAGATAGTCAAGTTAGAATGAGGCCACTAGTGTAGGCCCTAATGCAGTATGACTGGTGTCCTTATGAAAAGAGGAACTTTGGACACAGAGGAACGTACACAGAGTGAATACGATGTGGATTGTAGAGAGGCACAGGGAGGAGGACAGGTGAAGATGGGGGATTGGTGCGATGGGTCCATCAGCCAAGGAATGCCAGAGATTGCCAGCATACCCACAGAGGCTGCAAGATGCCTGGGAGGAGTTTCCCTGAGAGGTTTCAGAAGAAGCATGGGCCCTGCTGGCATCTTGATTTTGGACTTTCTACCTTCAGAACTGTGAGAAAATAAATTTCTGTGTTCTTCAAGCCACTGTTTGTCATACTTTGTGACAGCAGCTCTAACAAATGAATGTAGTAAATACATTTTTATTGTTTTCTTTGCTGCTAATATTTTCATCTTTGCTTCGCTAGTAGGTGCTACTCAGAGCACCTTCTGTCCTTACTCTTAACATGCTGCTTACAATACATTATGGGATAGAAGACCAAGTGACAAAACTTGTTAGTATTGTTTGTGAAATTAAAGTAATCCAAGAGAATATTCAGTAAGTCAAGTCCATTGGCTTTAGTATATGGTAACCTATTTTAATGATGCCAGAGACTATCTTTGCTTACTTTTGTATTTCAGGTTTGGGAAGATATTTTCAGTATCTGTGGCTTTTTTATACCATTTCTCTTGCTCAAGGTGTTTTGTTTTGCTTTTATGTATCTATTAGGAAAGTTAAATCTTTTCCATTTTACCAAAGCTACATGTCCAGTATGAGAAAACTTAAAGTCTAAAAATTATGTGATTACTTACACTGTGTGTGTTCTATTTGATGCTGGCTTTCTTTCATGTGTTGATAATAGTTTCTGTTTGTTGCAGTGGAATAATAGACTTTGGTTTTAGGCTATCATCTGTGGGCATTAAGAAAATGCCCTTTCTTTTTGTTTTGGTAAATCTTCTTTTCAGTAGACCACAAGCCCTTGCAAATGTTCTCTTTTTCTAACTCTCATAGCAGAAGGGCCACTTGAGCCTCAAAACAAAACGGCAGTGCAGTAATGAGGGTATTAGGTTGATGTGTTCTATTCAGCACCTGCTCCCGAGCTACCGAATAATGAATGAGCATGAATTACACATTGTGAAAACAGGAGAATCTGCCTTCTTTGTGTTGTATGCATCAAGCAGTTTCAAAAGGGCTTTGCAATTGTGTTTCTCACACAAAGCCACGCATTTGTGAAAACCCATGTGAAAAGGCAAAGAGAACTGCTTGTGTACAGGTTAACATTTAACTAGACTGGCAGAGCTTTTAATAATTTCTATTAGGTTAAGGGTTTCGTTAATATGCAACCTGTGATTTGGTCCAAGTTCTATTTCACTTTGCCCAGAATACATTATAATATAAAGCTTAAGCTTTATTCTTTCAGGTTTAGTTATTTAACACATAATATTGATCAATTATGCATGTTGGACACAGAGCTCTGAAAAGAGCTTTGAAGTATAAAACTATGGTTTTAGTCCTCTTAGAACTATGATATTTGGTAGGTTAGGCAAAGTAGACACATTTTTGACTTACAATATTTTGAGCTTACAATGGGTTTATCAGGGCATAATCCATTGTAAGTTGGGGGGCAGCTATACAATGGCATAGATATATATAATGCATACAGTTTTATATCCTTTTAAGACATAAAATGAGGATATTTCATTTGCTCAAACCTTGTTATGCAGTTTTCCACTGTAATATTCACATGTTGACAGTGAGGCTCTTTGCATGGTGTTTATCACCAGCAATGAACAGCAGCATTTGAATTACGTAGTGGCTCTGCCAGTTACAAGACGGGCAACTTGGGCAAGACACTCAGCATCTCTCAACCTCATTTGTTTTATCCGTAAAATGAAGATAGCTATACATACTTCACAGGCTGTGGTGAGGATATATTCTAATGAATATACAGTCTTACATAAAAACATTCAATACATTCTAGCTACTCATTTATATTAATTTATGATACCCATTTGCTTTGAGTTATCTTCTTTGCAATAAGCTGTGGGAAAAACTTACTGTTCCTTCTCATACTCCAGGATACATCATCACCCAAATCATTATACATTCTTATATAATGCAAACATTAAGAAAGAATAATAATCTCACTAAAAAGCAGAGTGTGGTATGTTAGCGAGATTAAGAGGCTTTGTAATAGTTACATCAGGGATCAATTTGTGAGCTGTATGACTTTAGGCAAATTAATAAACTGAATTTCTTTAAATTTTGTTAAATAGGTATAATAACATTATATATAAGAAAGCAGGAAAAATATGAGCAGCTCCTACAATAATGCCTGCAAAATCAGGAGTGCTTAATAAATGGAAGCCACACTGCGATTTTCCAGATAATTGTGAAACAACTATGGGCCGTTACAAGGCCATAGGAAATTAGAAGTGAGGAGTAATTTGGAGGTTGACAAGCCTTACCTTCACCTAAAGGCAGAATTTCTTCTGCAGTCTCCCCGACAAGGAATCATCATACCTCAGGGATGGGATAGTCACTACCACATAAAGTGGTTCATTTTCAGACATCCGTAATCATTAGAAAGTTCCTCTGTTGGTTCACAAATAGCCTTATGGCTCAGTTGCTGCCTGTTGGAGTTTTACTAAGTGTGCAGTCAGGCAGGGCTTCCGCTCAGTAACCACCCACTAGTACTGTTGTACTGGTAATTTATGGATGGCAGCCATTCTTACTGGTCCATGTCCCATTCTGATTTGTGTTTATGCCATTTTTAAATGTTTTGAGTATTAACCCTGGTATCAGATAAACATGGAGTCTTGAATTTTTCCATAGTAGTGAATAACAGTGGAATAGTAACATCAGATTTGTGTACCACTGTGGTCCCATCTATGAAATAGGGATAATAATTGTATGTGGTTCATAAGGTTGTTTGAGGATAGTGTGGAATAAAGTATAAAAAGGGCTTAGTCTGGTTTCTCAAATATTGCAATAAATGAAATCTGTCATCATGATGCTGTCACAATGGTTCAATAATTGAAAACATCGATTCATCATTTAACATTCTCAGCTTATCGTTTCTCACTATTTAGCTCTTCTTACACTGGACACTTCCTAATTATGTGTTCGATGTTTTCTGCAAGTTAGTTGAACAATTACTGTGTGCCAGATACTACACAGTAGTCCCCCTTGATGCATGAGGGATACATTCAAGACCCCCAGTGGATGCCTGAAACTGCAGATATTTCCAAACCCATATATACTATGTTTTTTCCCTTTTGTACATACCTGTGATGAAGTTTGATTCATAGAGTAAGAGATTAACAATAACTAATAATAGAACGATTATAACAATACGCTGGAGTAAAAGTGTGTAAATGAAGTCCCTCTCTCAAAGTATCTGATTGTGCTGTACTTACCTACTTTTGGACCACAGTTGACTGTGGGTAACAAAGTAAAACTGCAGATAAGGGGGGAATACTATACTACGAGTTTTACATGTGCCATTTAACTAAATCACTACAACTCTATAAAGTAGATATGATTATTGTCCTCAGTTACAGATGTGGAAGGCTGAGTCTCAGAAAGTTTTATTACTGACATGGTTTTGTTCTCAACAGAAAACCTCATAATGGTTTAAACAATAAAGAGATTTATTATCTTATAAAATCAGAAAACCCAGATGTGTGCTGGACTTGGAGGGTATCTTGATTGAACAACTCAAGAGTATCACCAACTAACTGGTTTTTTTTCATTCTCTTCTCTCCTTTCCATGTGGTCACTTCATCCTCAGCTTGTTCCTCCATGTGATTGCAAGCAAGCTGCCTGCTGCCCAGGGCTGCATGCTAAATTCTTTAAATCTAAAGAATCACACTCCTTCTCAAAACTTTCCCCAGGACAGCAAGGAAGCTTTTTCCTCAGAAGCCCACAGCGTAACTCTTTCTGATACTCAGTGGCTTAAATTGGGCCATCAGCCCATCTGTGAACCAATAACAGGGCCTGTGGGATGGGATAACTCTTACTTAGACCTGACTCACATAGTCCTTCCCTACAGTCAGGGTAGAGTAGGTTTCCCAAAGCACCAAAATACAGTGTGTGTGTTTGTGTATGTACATGCATGCACGCGCACGTGTGTGCATGTGTGCGTGAACGTGTGTGCTACAGGGAAGTGAAAATACCCAATTGAAAATTGAAATGATTAAGAGAATGAAGAATGCATATTAGAAAGGCAACCAAAATGACCATTAGTAAGCTGCACAGTCAAGATTTGAACCTCAGCCATTTGACTACAGAATTCAAACTCTTAAACCTCTACTATCTACTGCTTCCCAAATCAACCTAGAAATCCTTGGGGTTGGATAGGACCATTTGTGTTTGAGACTATTACCAACATTACTAAGTACTATACTAATATACTCATCCATATATATATGTGAAGAGTATATATGCACACACATATATACATACACACTCATACACTACATACATACATACACTACACACAGTATAGCCTATACAGGGCTCATGTTTAATCTACATACACTGGCCTGGTCATATCAGTTGTATTTCAGTGCATTGGCTGATGAAGAGCTCATGCCTGAACTTTCCTGCTACTCTAGCCCCTTTTCCAATCTCCCCCTCATTCCCCACCCGCTCCCTTCCTTGACCCAGCAACTGAAGTGCTAACTCCTGGCCCAGGAGAGGTCCTTCAGGGCACTGCTCCGGGCTTCCATCACCATCCATCACCATCCCTTCTGATGACTGATGACTGTGTTGTTCTAGTTGTTAAATATTTTGTCTATCACCTCTGGCTATTTGTAGGTATATATACTTACATGGAATACTATATATGCCCACTATACTTCAGTAAACTTTAGTATGCTAAGCTCTAGAGAGTTTAGATCGTTTGTCCAAGATTACATAATGAGTGACTGGGATTACAACCAAAGATTGTCAGGTACAATCTTAGGAGGATGATACCTAGTAGTCTTTAATCATCTAACCCTGACAGCTTTTCACTTCTGCCCCCTGTTCCAAACCGTTTTTCCTTATAATTTTCCCTCACTCCCTCTTAACATAGGTCTGTTTTTTGAGACCAATAGCCCATTTGTGACACCCTAAATAATATGTTACAGAATTATATGTATAGGATTTTTTCCCCTCTCCAGAACTTGGCATTGGCCCAATCTAAGAGACTGTTATGTGGCAAAGAACTAAATACAAACTATGGACCATCAGAAGGCCATGGGACACTGAAGGAGTTGATTTTGGCTTGGATATGCCAATTTCCTTGTTTGCTATTTTCATGTACATGTATCTGGTATAGGATTGCAGGGTGAGCAACTTGACTCCAGGGGAGACTCAATGAAGGGATATAATTAGCCTGTTAACTCCGCTAATGTCTTGTAAAGTCATTCAAGTGAGAATAGCAGATATATCAATTCTTCTTTGGATCCTGCCACAAGGAACATTGTATTTCCACTCTGCTATTTATAGTTTTCACAGCTGGAATCAGCTGGTTCAGCAGGACATGGCTCTTTTTGTTTTATCAAACCAAGATGCAATGAAAAATTTCCAAAGTGTGTGTCTTAGAATTTCCCTTTATCACTCCCAAAATTCCGTAGTCCCTCTGAAATCATAGGCTCATAACAGGCATAAATCACTTCTTATTTATTACTCTTACTCATACACTTACTAGAAAGTCAAGTTTCTTAGTTGGCCAATGATAAATATGGTGCATCTGGCACACAGGGTTTGTTTGGGTTGTTTTTGGGGTGGGGATATGTTGTTTTGTTTTGTTTTCTCTTCTCTTCTTAGGGGAAAAAAGACATGCAGGGCTTAGTATTCCAAGAATTTGAGAAACCAGGGAGCCAGGATTCGTTCATTTTTATGACAAATAGTTACTCGAGCACCTACTTTATTCTTGGGTACCTTTATGAGTCCAGGAGCTGCTGCATTGAACAATACAGAAAAGAAGTCATTTCACTTAGAACTTACATGCTAGTAGGGACTGGGGGTTGAGAGAATGAAGGATTCTTACAAAGAACGTTAAAAGTGAACTATGGGCAGGAATTGAGGATATGAGAGTTTTGATGTATAAAGAAAAAGTGACAAGGTCAATAATTGGTGGTCTTAGTGTGACAGATATGCCAGTTTGGAAATTGTATTGGATAAATGCTGGTCAGGGGCTAGGCTGTAGTTATGACAAGGAAATGATTAAGGAAGTGAGAATAAGGAAACTATTGGTATAGGGTGGATGAAAAGATTATTGGAGGCAAGTCACGGAACCCGAGAGGCCAGGGTGTTGGATGGAGCATTCGTGTAGACACTGAAGTCACCAAGAATGATAAATAACAAGAGGGAATTCATCATTAGCTATCTGCTTATGATATTGATGTGTTTTGGCTGTGTCCCCATCCAAATCTCATCTTGAATTGTAGCTCCCATAATCTCCATTTGTCATAGGAAGAATGCAGTGGGAGTTAATTGAGTCATGGGGGTGGGTTTTTCCAATGCTGTTCTTGTGATAGTGGGTGAGTCTCAAGAGAAATGATGGTTTTATAATGGGCAATTCCCCTGCACATGGTCTCTTGCCTGCCACCACGTAAGAGGTGCCTTTGCTCCTCCGTCACCTTCTGCCATGATGGTGAGGGCTCCCCAGTCATGTGGAACTGTGAGTCCATTAAACCTCTTTTTCATTATAAATTACCCAGTCTTGAGTATGTCTTTAGTAGCAGTGTGAGAACAGACTAATAAAGTCAGTTGGTATGAGGAGTGGGGCACTGCTGTAAAGATACCCAAAAATGTGGAAGTGACTTTGGAACTGGGTAACAGGCAGGGGTTCGAACAGTTTGGAGGGCTAAGAAGAAGACAGGAAAATGTGGGAAAGTGTGGAACTTCCTAGAGACTTGTTGAATGGCTTTGACCAAAATGCTGATAGTGATATGAATGAAAAAGTCCAGGCTGAGGTGGCCTCGTGTGGAGATGAGGAACTTACTGGGAACTAGAGCAAAAGTGATTCTTGTTATGCTTTAGCAAAGAGACTGGTGACATTTTTTTCCCTGCCATAGAGATCTGTGTAACTTTGAACTTGAGAGAGATTATTTAGGATATCTGGTGGAAGAAATTTCTAAACAGCAAAACTTTCAAGAGGTGACTTGGGTTCTCTTAAAAGCATTTAGTTTTATTCATTCATAAAGATATGGTTTGGAATTAGAACTTAGGTTTAAAAGAAAAGCAGAGAATAAAAGTTCAGAAAATTTGTAGCCTGATGATGGAATAGAAAAGAGAAATCTATTTTCTGAGAAGAAATTCAAACTGGCTGTAGAAATTTGCATCAGTAATGAGGAGCAAAATGTTAATTGCCAAAACAATGGGGAAAATGTCTCCAGGGCATGTCAGAGGTAGCCCCTCCTATCACAAAGCCCTGAGTCCTGGGAGGAAAACTGGTTTCATGGGCTGGGCCCAGGGCCTTGCTACTTTATATAGTCTCAGGACTTGCTGCCCTGCATCCCAGCAGTTTCTAAAGGGGCCAACATACAGTTCAGACCATTGCTTCAGAGAGTATAAGCCCCAAGCCTTGGTGGCTTACACATGGTGTTGGGCCTGTGGATGCACAGAAGTTAAGAATTGAGGTTTGGGAACCTCTGCCTGGATTTCAGAGGATGTATGAAAATGCCTGGATGTCCAGGCAGAGGTGTGCTACATGGGCAGAGCCCTTATGGAGAACCTCTGCTAGGGCAGTGTGGAAGGGAAATGTAGGGTGGGAACCCACACACAGAGTCCCCAATGGGACACTGCCTGGTGGAGCTGTGAGAAGAAGGCCACTGTCCTCCAGACCCCAGAATGGTAGATCCACCAACAGTTTCCACCATGTGCCTGGAAAAGCTGTAGACATGTAAAGCCAGCCAGTGAAAGCAGTCAGGAAGGGGGCTATACCCTGGAAAGCCACAGAGGTGGAGCTGCCCAAGGTTGTGGGAGCCCACATCTTATATCAGTGTGACCTGTATGTAAGACATGGAGTCAAAGAACATTATTTTGGAGTTTTAAGATTATACAGCCCTGCTGGATTTCAGACTTGCATGAGACCTGTAGCCCCTTTGTTTTGGCCAATTCCTCTTATTTGGAATGAGTGTATTTACCCAATGCCTGTAACCCCATTGTATCTAAGAAGTAACTAACTTGTTTTTGATTTTACAGGCTCATAGGCAAAAGGGACTTGCCTTATCTTAGATGAGACATTTTACTGTGGACTTTTGAGTTAATGCTGAAATGAGTTAAGACTTTGGGGAATTCCCAGTACTGAGGGTTCCTCCCCATTTTAGACCATATAGGTAGTGTCCAGACATTACCAAGGCATTTGTCGTGGTGCTGGTGAGAGTGTCTTTTAGCATGCTCATGTATTATAATTAGTGTATAATGAGCAGTGAGGATGACCAGAGATCACTTTTGTCACCATCTTGATTTTGGCCAGCTTCTTTACTGCATCTTATTTCTATCAGCAGGGTCTTTGTGACCTGTACCTTGCAAAACCAGTCCTGCTGATCACTAAATTCCTATCTCACCTATTCAAGATGGAGTTACTCTGGTCTGAATGCCCCTGACAAGAGAATCCACACTGTTCAAATCTCCCCAGTTGATTTTGAAGCATATCCAGGCTTATTATCCACTAAGTTAAAATATATTATAGACTACTTTCAATGAAAGAAATATATTGTGAGTTATTTCATATTTATTTTTACTTGAGAAGACTGAAAAGGTAAAGAAGTGGTGCTAAAATTTAGAACTAGAAAATCTCAACTTGCTCTAGTAGGAATTTTAATAGAGCACACTAAGTTTCTTTTCATTTGCTCTCTCCTGGTATATGAATAAACAACCTTCCATACTGCAATTTACCCTGTAGTGAATTAGATGTTACCCTGTTATGTTTTGGAGAAACTATATAGTTAGAATCTAAGCTTAGGTAATTTATTTTATGTTTACAAATCCACTTTCTCTTATACATTTTCTTAAATTTTCTTATATTCTTTCTCTGAATTTGCAGTAAAAATACCCCTTTCCCATTCTATGTCATTGTTCTTTATGAAGCTTTCTCATCCTTTCCATCCCGAGGGAACTATGTCTCATTTATCTTTAGGTTTTCTGTATCTTACTACAGTGACTTACCAAAGTAGGTAAATATCTGATGAATAAATGAATACAAGATTTAATTAAGAAGTATCACATTAAACTAATTGTTCCCTCTCTGATCTCCGTGTTATTAAGTTTCAAAGTAGTTTCTGGGAAAAGTAGTTAGCACAATGATGTATAGATTCAATAAATAAGAAAAATGGTACTCAGGGATTTAACAGAAAGCTCATAAAATGTCAAATCCACAGCAATTAATTTCTCCCAGGAAGTCCTCATAAATTCAGGCCAAGAAATTTTATACTGATCTTGCCTCACTCAATTCTCATCCATCTTTGGTAGGGCTCCTCTGGGCCTCTTTCTCACCTGGCAAACAGTACCTGATGCTCACTGGATTCAGATCTGAAGAGGTGGAAAGAGCCAAATACCTGGTTTATCTCTAGCTTTATGCTGCAGAGAGTATTTGATGGTGTGCCACAGTGTCACAGTGCTCTGTATATACTGTTAGGATCAGCCTTCTTGAGTGCATTGGAATTTCTCTGGGTGTCATTAAGTTCTTCATTTACTGACCATGAGGCACTGGGATAGAATATGATATTAATCAAGAAACCATCCCTGACATCATGGTCCACTTGGAAAACTTGCAGAGATTAGAAAAAATTTTTGAGTCGGGATTTTGCTTTGTTGCCCAGGCTGGAGTGCAGTGGCTATTCAGGGCACAATCATAGTGCAATGCGCCTCAAACTCCTGGGCTCAGGTGATACTCCCTCCTCCACCTCCTGAGTGGCTGGGACTATAGGTACACACCACTGTGCCTGGCCAAAATATTTTTTTAGAGTGTTATAAGACCTATAGTTATTTAATTATTATTCCTAGGGTAGTTAGTGAAAGATTTGGACCAGTCTTTTACACACTGATGTACAGCAAGATAACTATAGTTAGTAACATTGTATTATATACTGGAAATTTGCTACATCAAAGTATCATGTTGGCCACTTTAAACACACAATTTTTATATTAAAATGACTGAAAAAATAGCAAAGTAAAAAAAAAAAATCCATAGGAGAGCACAAAACCCACCTTCTTCCAATGAAGGGAGTAGTCTGATGGTTAATACTTGGAGGATAGAACGATAGAGTTTGCAAAGCCTTGGTGAATATTATAGTAAGGAGCACTCCTGAATCAAAGAATCACGTTGTACTTTATAATAGCCCTCACTTTTCCACTCTCAGATTTTTACTGCCTTTCCCTAATGTACCATTAAAGCCCTTCAGCCTAAATTCATAGAATCCATTAGGGACGAAATTCTGAAACTGGTTTTGGGAACACATTTTCAGCCTAGTCAAATGGCTTTCATGCTGCTAGAATAATAATACCTTAATCTTTGACAGACCAAGTCTGTCAGCTTACTCTTTACTTAAAAATATTAATGAGTAATAAGTCCCATTATCAATAAACAGAACCAAGTGTGTGATAAAGTGTGATAAATGTTATGGTGGAAGAAGTATCCCGTGTGGTCAGAATATATGGGGTTAGGGGGAATTTGACCCAGAATTGAAAAATCAGGAAGGCTTCCGGCAGGAAGTGGCATCTGAGCTGTGAGGTTAAGGGTAAATCTGTGTTGTCTGAGTGCACTCAGTGAGAGGACTCTAATTCAGGCAAAGCAACAGCAGGTGTGGATGTGAGGAGGCAAAGGGAGACAGGGGGTGGTTGTATAACTACATTATCAATCATATTTTTCCCATTTATAGTCTTTAAGTTCACATCATCTGTGTAATTCTAGAGTTACACAAGAAAATGATGCTTAATACCACTAATGTTACTTTATGGCACTGTAAATGCTTTACATGATCCAAAGGACCAATATCTACATGCTTAGATACAATATGCTATAGGAAGTTTAGAGTCTGAGTTTTTGAATGAGAGAGGCCTTGGTTCAGAGCCCAGTTTTTCCATTTACTAGCTCCGTGACCTTGGGTTAAGCTTCAGTTTTCTGATTTAGAAATTGGGTATTTTCTGTTTCATAAATTTACTGTGAGAATTGAATGAGAAGATGAGTATTGAGAGACTAGTACATTGTTTCAACTCTAGTTGGCTTTCTTGAGCATTTTCTTGCACCTACCCCTTAGCTCTGTTTGTTTTATTATGAGCAACTTTCTTTTTTCTTTTTACTCCTCTAGGGATATGAAGCCTGACAATATTTTACTTGATGAACATGGTAAGTGAGTGATTTGTTTCTAATCAAGTACATGACATGCATGTAGAAAAGTTGGTTATTCCCAGCAGAGGGGTATTACGCATGAAAAAGGTATTTTGCTCTATTCAGTTGAGCTCTATGTACAAACTCCTCATAGACAATATGGGGAAACTTTATTACTTATGGCAGGTTATAGTACAACAATATGCTCTTAAATCACATTGAATTTATCTAATGAGAAAATCCTATTCTACTCCATTTTCTTCCACTACTATATTTCTTCAAGAAAACCATCACAATTTTTTAGTGTTCTTTGACCTTAATATAACACATAATCACCTATTTTTTTATAATGATACAGAAGGCCTCAAGCTGAGAGCATCTGGCCAGCAATAGCATCTATCTAGACATTCATGACATTATTTTGTTCTCATTGCATCTACTTTTTAAAAAATTATTATTATACTTTAAGTTCTAGGGTGTTGTGCACAACATGCAGGTTTGTTACATATGTATACATGTACCATGTTGGTGTGCTACACCCATTAACTCATCATTTACATAACATATATCTCCTAATGCTATCCCTCCCAGCTGCCCCACTCCACGACAGGCCCAGGTGTAAGATGTTCCCCTTCCTGTGTCCAAGTGTTCTCATTGTTCAGTTCCCACCTATGAGTGAGAACAATTGCATCTACTTTTCTGCATTCTTTCTTATAAAAGGCAAATTGGTTTTACATTTGCAAATTGGTTTTTACATTTACTTTGATATCACAGAAGAATACTTACATCTTAGGGTCATTGTAAAGACTGACCTAATACATGTAAAGTACTTGATGCAGTGACTGTCATGAAGAAATCACTCATTGAAAGTCTAATATTGGTACAATTTTTCTGAGTTGGTCATGGCTTTCTCCCCTTGGAAAGGAAGCTGGAACTACTTCATCTTGTTTTATGTGGTTTTGTCTATGCCAGCACATAACTAATATGTACCAATGTATATCAGAAGAGATATCAAGTTTTCTCGTTAAAAATTTCAGTTTGCCAAAACCAGTTAAAGAAAACATAAAAGTATATGTGTTATCCAGATTTGTGATATAGGGATATGGCAATAATCAAGATGGTGATAAGTGAATGCTGAATTTCAAGAAATACTGATTATACCCTCTAGAATAACCTTTTGCCTGCAGTGATTAAATGTGTATAATTTCTTCCTAATATTGATTTTTGTGTATATTTGGATTTATTAGAATATCAGGGAAGATCTGTAGGGCAGACTGTATGTTATAAATGTTAACAGTGTCAATAAGCTCTTTGTTATGTCTTTAGAAGGCTGCTAGAGGAGGAGAGTCCTAAATCTTAAAAGCTTCTTATTCAATTTTTACAAAAAGGATTTGCAAGTGGAACTGAAACTCCAAGTACCATCTATTTCTCATTATTTATTTACCTAGTTTTGAGCCTGATTTGCCTGATCCCACCTGTGCCCAGGGGGCTAAGAAACACTGGTATATGACCTCTAATTTCAAAGCTCAGTGTCGTTACTTATTTACGGACTGTCCAAAAAGATTTTTTCCACTTTCTTCTGATGCCTTATTTCTTCCTTACCTTTACTGCTTCTGACATTTGAAAACAGAGACTCTGATTCTCAGAAATGTAAGCAATGGTGAGATTTAGCATGAAGGTGACTTTCTTTGAAACACCAGCTATCCAGAGCTAGGTATAGTGGTAGGCACTTGTAGTACCAGCTACTTGGGAGGCTGAGGCAGGAGGATCCCTTGAGTCCAGGAGTTTGAATCCAGCCTGGGCAGCACAGAGAGACCCTGTCTCTTGTTGGGGGGAAAAAAACCATTACCACTAGCTTCTTTTCTAGCCTATAGAGGCCACCTTTGTGGAACTTAGGGAAAAGTGCTCCCTCTGCCCGCCACAGCTTCCTGACAGCACATGGCCTACCAAGAAGAACCCAAGTTAGGATTTAGTCCTCACTTGCTCCCTCAGCTGGGTGCCTTTGTGCATGATTTCTGCTGTTCCACCATTTATAGAGGCCCTGAATGGAGGCATATAGGTCCTATCAATCCAACACTTTCCAAGCTTTATCCTCCATTCAGAGAACAGTGTTTTCATCCCAGGTCTCATCCATGGCTTCATCTCATTTCTATCATTAAGACATGCTGTTCTCCTTCAGTCAACTTCTTCCTCCTCATTTTCTTGGCAACTTGGTCATCGCAGATGAAGAAAAACCTGAAGAAATCAATTAATCTTCAAGTTTAACCACCCTTAGAGACTACCCTTATGAAAGATTAATTGTGTAACAGTATAGCTAAGAATGTGAATTCTGGAGTCAGATTGCCTTCATTCAAAACACACTTCACTCATCTACTTTTTTTTTTTTTGAGATGGAGCCTCACTCTGTCACCCAGGCTGGAGTGCAGTGGCGTGATCTGTGCTCACTGCAAGCTCCACCTGCCAGGTTAATGCCATTCTCCTGCCTCACCCTCCCGAGTAGCTGGGACTACAGGTCCCCGCCACCACACCTGGCCAATTTACTGTATTTTTATTAGAGATGGGGTTTCAACCGTGTTAGCCAGGATGGTCTGGATCTCTTCACCTCGTGATCTGCCCGCCTCAGCCTCCCAAAGTGCTGGGATTACAGATGTGAGCCACTGCGCCCGGCCATCTCACTCATTGACTAGTCCTGAGAGGTTTGACAAGTTGCCTAAACTTTGTCTTAGTTTTTTCAGGGATCAAAAGAACACTTACATCTTAGGGTCATTGTAAAGACCTAATACGTGTAAAGTACTTGATGTGACAACTGTCACAAAGAAATCACTCAATAAAAGTCAAATATTAGTACAATTCGTATGAGGTAGTCATGGCTTTCTTTTCTTGGAAAGGAAGCTGGGAATGCTTCATCTTGTTGTATGTGACTTTGTTTATGCTGACACATACCTAATATGTACCAAATCTCTACCAGATAGAATCGTAAAAGCTGTCTTTCCCAAATAATTATTTTGATTTCAGAAGTGATATACCAAATAATCTGCTTGTCTACTTGTTAGATCTTGTGTTTAAACCATTTTGTTTATCCCTTCATCCTCAGGTAACTACACTTTCTGTATCCATTTGCTGTCTTTCATGTGTGCAGGGGGCAAGGGTGCAGTCATGACATGTTATTCTTTGTGGAGCTGGGGCTCTGTTGCTTACAGGATACAAGCCATCATTCCAGTGTGCCGGAGAGAGAGTCTCAGTCTGCCCCTGTTATCTGGTGTCTTATTTACAATGACTGCCTTCATTCTCACGGTTTTTTAAAATTTGGTCTGTGAATTAAGAAGAGGCTTTTCTGTATTATATTCCTACCCTAACTCAATTTGAAAATCAATTGCTTTGGGAAGGATTGTGTATGAATGGTACAGAAGTGAGCAAACAAAAAAGACTGAGAGCCCTTTTGTAAACATTGTCTTGGGGATCTCTTTCTGGAGATAATAATTTTTTTGAAGTTATTTACTTTCTGTTTGTTCAGATTCTGAAAAAGTAGGACTCTCAGACATTACTCAAGGAACATAACTAACCGCTTTTCGATGAATAAATTCCTGTTGTTCACCTCCCCCAAGCTCATTATGTACAGCTGATCTTGTGAGAATCAGCTGAACCACAAATCAATGCCTGCTTTTTAGAGTGTCTGCTGGTGTGACTTTCATGTGGAGCTCATATTTCAAGACCTCATTTGCCTTCTCTATCTCCATTTACAATATTTCATCCCTGATGGGCTGTCGCATGGGCCTCTTGTGTGGAAATTGTAGCCACTGTGAAGGGTAACCACCTGTCTCTCTGGTGCCTCCTATGCCCATCCCTACAAGTGAGCTGTGTATCACACCATGTTGCTTACATTTTAATGCAACACAATTCAGTAACAGGCAGTAACTTGTATTCTTACTGATTCATATTTTTTATATTCATCTGAAAAGATTGACATTTAAAGGAGCCAGTTGTAAAACGGGAAATCCTCTGTGTGAATAAATATTTCTGGTACATCAGAATTTGCCTTAAAAAAATGTTTTTAACTTAGAGCACATCTGTACTGTTCTCCCTAAATGTCCCATTTGCTAGTTCAGAGCAAGATGGCATTAGGTCTTGTGTGACTCCCGACCCACTATCCTAATGTATATTTTCATTTCCTACCAATTTAAGTACCCCATCCAATTCTATCAATTCCATAGTGTCTAAAATTCTTGTATTTTTCTTATTCAGGAAATGCTACAATTAGAGGAACAGTAATATCTGCTTGACATATCAGAGAAAATGACAATTATGTCATCATCTGTCACTTAGGTTTCTTAATACCATACCGTTACAAGGAATAGAGGCAAAAACTCGGTGTAGGAGGTGAGAAAAAACCGAGGCTGCCATCTTAACAGCCTTTTCATTGCAGAGTCTCAACATATGCCAAAAGATAAAGTGGACAGTGTCCTTTTAAAACAACATACAGTATAGAATACAGTAACTTATCCCCAGATAATCACTCCCTAGGTAGTACCTAGGGATATGCATTTTCAGCAAGCATCTCAGAAAAATGTGGGGCACATATTCTAAACACCTGCAAGTAGGAGAGCTTAAAAGTTGGGAGTAGTGCCAACCGAGTGGTTTTGGTGCCCTAGAGTACTGTGTTGATGACAGAGATCCTTAGGCTGTGCACAGGAGCAGTAAGAGTGTAAATGATGACAATAATGATGACTGAATTCAATGGCATTATAAGATGAATTCAGATTTTTTTATATGATCCTCTGTCCCAAGCAATAGAGGCAAAAAGAAAAGGCAGAAACTCTCTCCTAGGGTGGTAAATTAGGAAGTTCTTAGGCTTGCACCTGAAAAACTTTTCACTAAGGTAGTGATTCTCAACTGGCCATGATTTTGCTCTACTGCTTCTCCCTGCAGAGGACATTTGGTAATTTCTGGAGACATTTTTGATTATCAGGATTCCAGCCAGGGTTGGGAGGTGATATCAGCAGCTAGTGGATAGAGGCCAGGATGCTAGCATGCACCCCACAAAGCACAGGACAGTTTGCACTACAAAAAGTTACCAGCACCAATATTTCAATGGTGCTGAGGTTGAGAAACTCTGCTCTAAAGTTCACTCAAGGCCTGGGCTTATGAAAAAAGCCAGAGGAGTCCTTCATTCCCAAGGCAATTCTTGTGTCCTTCAATCAGTAGGAGAGTGAACCCTTTCCTGTGATCCAGCAGTCAAATTTCATTTTCAAAACACAGAAGGGAACCTGGCAGATAGGTCACCACGGTAAGTAGAAGCGAGGCATGGCTGTAACCGGACCTGGGACTGAGGCTTAGGACCAGCACTCTGTGAAGTTCTGCTTTCATTGTTTAGCTCAGGAGCACCAGGCTAGAAGATCCAGTGGAACCTGACCCTCAAATAGCTTCTCCCTGTCCTTAAGTAGGCATCCTGGAAGTGGACTAGAACTCTGAGCCAATCAGAAATTGTTTCAGGTTTTCAGTTCTTTGATCTTGTAATACACACAAAGTTTTTGGTAGATTCATAGCCTGACAAAGGGATCCTAGACAAAATTCTAGGTCTAAACTCCAGCTCTGTAACTTTTGAGTCTTTTGAACTTAGCCATAAATGACTCATATATAAAATAGGGCCTACCTCACTAGGCTAAAGGAGAAACTTTGTGCACAACATTTTGAAAACTGAATTAATCATGTAAGTGTAAACAACACTTAAAAGGAAAACATTCAACATTCTTTCAACTGACATGTAATGAGTACTCACCAGAGTTGAGATGTTCTGCTAAGCCAGGCCCTCTTTTAAAACTGTAATCTCAAACTTTATTACGTCTCATAATCACCTGGAGGGCTTATTTAAACATTGGCGCCCAACCCACAGAGTTTCTGATTTAGTATAATAGAGCTCAGGGAGGAGCGGGGTGTAAGAATTTGCATATCTAACAAGTTCCCAGGTGATGCTGATACTCCTGGTCTGGGCACTACATTGTAGGAACCAGTTGGCTCTAAAACCTTCTCTACCTTCCACTTCTACGTGAGCAGAGATAATCTTGTAGCTGAGTCAGCTTGGGAAATCTATGCAGACTAAAGTAGATAGCTGCATGTCTGGCAGCTCATCTGAATCACCTGTGGAATTTGTTGTTTTTACTACAGATACCTGGCTCTCCTACAAGTCCCACTGAATTGGAGTTTCAGGAGACCAAAGCCCAGGCACATGTATTTTGCAAAACTACACTGAAGTTTCTAATAATGACAGATATCAACAATTAAACGCTTACTTCTTGCCAAATTCTGTGCTAAGTCTCCCATAATCATTATTTCATTTAATATTTCCAATAACCTCTTGAGAAGACTATGATTATCTTTCCAACTTTACAGAGAGGATACGTGACGTTTTCAAGGTAACACAGCTAGTTAGTGGTAGAACCTAGACTTGAAGCCCAGCAGGCTGGCTCCAAGAAACAGGCTCTTCACCACAGTCTCCAGACTCATCTGATTTGTATTAAACTTTGTGAATCACTGGTCCAACACTATGAGCAGAACCTATGGGGAGAAAGAGAAAAAGAAAAAACGGAGGGAACCTATGCTATGATAGGGTAAGTTATTGAAATCAGGCATTGGTGCCACTGCGGCAAGAATACCTTTTAACTCAATGAGTGCTACCTTTACTTTACTGAAATATCATCACATAAACAAACACAAAACACTTTCTGCACAAAATAAAATCCTGGTGATAAAGGCAGTGAGATTTATGTTTAGCATTAGGCTGGATACTATCAGGGAGCAGACAATGAAGTTTAATATGGGGAGTGTGGACTGTGGGCCCTGGAAGAATCTGATGACATGCCCTCCAATTACAGCTGTATCTCATCAAAACCACAGACACATGTAAATGGAAATGCCAACACTTCAAGATTCTCTGAAGCAGATGACTATCATGCCAACAGCTAACATAATAGGCTTGTCTGCCTGAGCTTTTGGCATTGCCCTTTTGTTCACTCTAGCTGTAAATGCAGGGACCCTAGAGTACCTCATAGAGTGTGTTACCCGCCAAATACAAGTATTAGACCCACACTATATTGCTTTGGGTGTTAAAGCTGAGACAGACCCTAGAGATCATTTAGTCTACCACTTCTTTTTTTATATAAAGGAAAATTTAGATCCACCTTGGAAAAGGACTTAAAGTCTACTATGTGTTAGAGGCAGAGTTCAAGGCAGAACCCAGGCCTCCCGGCTCCCAGTCTAAGTGCTCTTTATAGAATCTCTTTAAAAATGAAACTCACTGGCCGGGCGCAGCGGCTCACACCTGTAATCCCAACACTTTCGGAGGCTGAGGCAAGCAGATCACGAGGTCAGGAAATCGTAGAACACCCTGGCCAACATAGTGAAATCCCGTCTCCACTAAAAATAAAAAAAATTAGTTGGGCATGGTTGTGCACGCCTGGAATCCCAGCTACTTGAGAGGCTGAGGCAGAAGAATCACTTGGAACCAGGAGGCAGGCTTGCAGTGAGCCGAGGATCACACCATGACATTCCACCCCTGGCAACAGGTGAGACTCCATCTCAAAAAAAAAAAAAAAAAAAAAAAAAAAAATTTAAATTTAAATTAAATTATTTTATTTTTTTATTTTTGAGACGGAGTCTTCGCTCTGTCGGCCCCGTCTGGAGAGTAGTGCGTGATCTTGGCTCACTGCAAGCTCCCCCTCCCGGGTTCACGCCATTTATCCTGCTCAGCCTCCCGAGTAGCTGGGATACTGGCGCCTGCCACCACGCCCGGCTAATTTTTTGTATTTTTAGCTAGAGACGGGTTTCACTGTGGTTTAGCCAGGATGGTCTCAATCTCCTGACCTCGTGATCCGCCCGCCTCGGCTTTCCCAAATGCTGGGATTATTAGGTGTGAGCCACCCGCGGCCCAGCCAAAAATTACATTACATTAAAAAAAAAACAACTAAAGTTTGATCTCCCACCGCCCCCCGGCTGCCCCCCCCCATCTACTTGATAAGCAGTTATTTTGTTGGAGACTGATGAGGCCAACCTGAAGTATCAGACAAAAAACATATACAAAAATGTATTTTAGAAAAACTTGGAGAAACGGATGCTTTCTTGGCTAGGAAATAATATTTGTATCCCCATATTCATGACAGTTTTGTAGTAATAATATTTTGCCTCTTACTTTTCTTTTCTTTTCTTTTTTTTTTTTTTTTTAGATGGAGTTCTCATTCTGTCACCCCAGGAGGAGTGCAGTGGTGTGATCTCAGCTCACCTGCAACTTCTGCCTCCCAGGTTTCAAGTGATTCTCCCTGCCTCAGCCTCCCAAGTAGCTGAGATTACAGGCACCCACGACCACGCCAGGCTAATTTTTTATTTTTTATTTTTAGTAGAGACAGGGTTTCACCATTTTGGCCAGGCTGGTCTCGAACTCCTGACCTCAAGTGATCCACCCGCCTCAGCCTTCCAAAGTGCTATGATTACAGGGGTGAGCCACCATGCCCAGCCTGTTGGACTCTTTTAAAAAAATAATCCCGTAAGAGATGTTTGGAAACATGATACTTTGAGTATCTTTTGGCTGTCTCCTTCATAATATTCATAGGCTAAACCAACTTAAAATGTCACCAACAGACAAAATATGCCTAACTAGAATTACCTAACCACAAATTCTTAACTACTAAGGGTAAAACTTTCTGAGGCTGAACTCCAGACTTACAGAGACTAATCACTGCATATCATGAAATGGAGAATTGCTGGTTTAAGACCATATTGGCCTTGAGATGGACTGCAACTAGCCTACAAGAATTAACAGACTAATTGGGTGCTTTCAGTTAAAAGCATGATTGTGCCACTGGGTTGAATGGAGCTTAACTTTCTGTGTGGTTCTTCTCTCTCTGCAGGGCACGTGCACATCACAGATTTCAACATTGCTGCGATGCTGCCCAGGGAGACACAGATTACCACCATGGCTGGCACCAAGCCTTACATGGGTATGGGTTTCATGAATGGCTTTTGTTTTACATTCCTGTAAACACCATCTATTATAGGTGAAATCATCTGGGACTTGCAGCTAGAACTGATAAGTTCCTGTCTGACTTCACCTGTGGAGCTTCTGATTTCATGGGTCTTCTCCACTAGCAAGCACCCGAAATGATTTTGATAGGAAAGGACCATTGATTACATTTTGAAAACTTATTTCATGAGTCAAGGAAGACCATTAGTACCCACTTCCTAACAAAAATATTAACTAATTCTATAAACACCTACTAACTGTCTCTGTGTGCTTAGCACTGTTTCATATGCCGGTGACCCTGTAGAAAGCAACACAGACAAGGTCTTCAGCTCCTGGAGCTTACATTCTAGTGGGAGCAGATTTATTTAAAAAAAAAAAAAAAAAAAAAAAAAAGAACCAAACTAGGCTGGGTGCAGTGGCTCATGCCTGTAATCCCAGCACTTTGGGAGGCTGAGGTGGGCGGATCATGAGGTCAAGAGATTGAGATCATCCTGGCCAACATGGTGAAACCCCATCTCTATTAAAAATACAAAAATTAGCTAGGCATGGTAGCACACACCTGTAGTCCCAGCTACTGGGGAGGCTGAGGCAGGAGAAGTGCTTGAACCTGGGAGGCGGAGGTTGCAGTGAGCCGAGATTGTGTCATTGCACTCCAGCCTGGCGACAGAGTGAGACTTCATCTCAAAAAAAAGAAAAAAAAAACAAAAACCAAGAAAAAGACAAGGAAGTAGGAAACAGTAATAAGCAGAATGGCAATAAGTGGCAAAGTATTATTTTAACCATTATTTACATAATACTGCATTACATGCATGGAGCTATAAACTTTGCAAAATGCATTCCCAGCTGTAATTTTAGATTTACTTGTAGTGCCATAACAATCCCATGAATTCTTCTTTTCGAAGATGAGGAAATTCTGGAGCTGGATGCTGGCATGCATCTGTGGTCCCAGCTGCTTTAGAAGCCAAGGCAGGAGGATTGCTTGAGTCCAGGAGTTGGAGGCTGCAGTGAGCTGTGATCATGCCACTGTACTCCAGCCTGGGTGATAGAGTGAGACACTGTCTCTAAAAACAAATAAATTAGTTTAAAAAAATGAATAAAGGTGAGGAAATTCTGCCTCAGAAAGTTTAAATGTCTTTGTAGTATCTTGTGTGTAGCGAGGTGAGGAACTTGTTTTGGCCTTGACGATTCAGCATTTACTAAGGGGTGACCAAAAAGATAGTGTTAGATGCAAAATTGTCAGTTGGTTTCACGTTTAGTTGTGGTAACAAATCAACTACAAACTCTAAGTTCACCTGTTGGGAGCAGCCATCTCTACATAGACACCAGAACTAGTTTTTAGCAGAACTAGCTTTACCTCCTGTCCAGCCCCAACAACGTAAGGAGAGAGCTAGTGCCCTTGAGGGGCACACAGTGTTCAGAAAGAGGGAGTTCTCCCTCCCTTCTCCCTGTGGTTGCTCCTAAGGGAAGTGAGTCAGATCTCAAAAGAATTATCTGTAAATTGTTAGAGTGACTGCAAGAAGAGGTACCTGGAATTTCATTCTTGGTTAGATATTTGTGTAGTTACCGGACTTGCTGACTGGTCCTGGAGTTAACACAGCCTGGTTGGCCATGGAAGGTTGATGAGTTTGGGGGCTAGTCTTTCTGGGGATCATAGCAGCAAGAGACAGGTATGCAGTGAATGTGACTGTGCTGGGGAGAAGGGAGGTGGATTAGCTATAGGCTGTGATCCCGCTTCACATGGGACCCTCCAATGCCCAGGAGTATAGCCTGGAAGGGAGGGAGGCTCCTGTCAGTGTGACTTCCTGAAAACACCACAAGTCCCAGTAGAGCTCAACATATCAGAATTACTGAGTGGAGCCTAGGCATAAGGTGGTTTAAAGCTCTTAGCATAATTCCTCTGTGTAGCTAGGATTCACAACTTCTGCCACAGACCCCTAAAGAGAGATTACTCTGCATGGGTAGCACATGTGTGAGGACCTCCCTGCCTCTATTACCCTTCTTTCATGTCCTAAAACAAATAGTGCTTTCTAGGAAAAGGTAGAAGGACGTGTGTGAGAGCCAGATCAGTCCTCCACCTCCATTCCAGGGTGGCTGAAACCAGTCCAGCAGAGTGGGTGAAGGAGCTTTGAATCAGATATGAGAATAGTTTTAAAATTCACAGAACTGAATTGTAAAGCATCTAAAGTAAATGTAATAAGCAAATAGGACTAAAACTTACTAGGTAACAGACTGAGCTGTCATTAGGCGAGCTCCTTATCCAGCAAAAACAGGGAGTTAGACACTGCACAGTTGCTGTCAGATGATAGACTAAAAACTACTCATGCTTGGCGGGGCACGGTGGCTCATGCCTGTGATCCCAGCACTTTGGGAGACCAAGGCGGGCGGATCATGAGGTCAAGAGATTGAGACCATCCTGGCCAACATGGTGAAACCCCATCTCTACTAAAAATACATAAATTAGATGGGCATGGTGGCGTGCATCTGTAGTCACAGCTACTCGGGAGGCTGAGGCAGGAGAATCGTTTGAACCCTGGAGGCAGAGGTTGCAGTGAGCTGAGATTGAGTCACTGCAGCCTGGCGACAGAGCGAGACTCCATCTCAAAAGAACAAACCAACAACAATAACAACAACAACTACTCATGCTTTACCCTAATTAGTTAAGATGCTTAAAGCAGGTAATATTGCTGTTTCAACTGGTGGAATTAAGTCAGGGGTGGAATGAATTGTATCAGCTAGATATGGTCAGAGTAATTCAAAGGCAAAATATTTTAACTTGAAATCAAGGACAAGAGCAATGCCATTTTCTTTTAGTATTTCATTCTCTTCCCCCATGTAACTAAAGAGAGAGAGAGAGAGAGGAAAAGAGAACCCGCTACATGCAGAGCCACCTCACTTTCCAACAGAAATCTATGAGAAAAAAAAAATGAGCCTTATTTTCTATAATACTTGAACAACTGCAAATTTCATGGCTTCCAATTAGCAGTGGGGGGAATAAATCTCTTTTGTCACTTCTAAAATAATGGACACATATAATTCAGCCTATTTTCTGCCTAAAACCTGTGGTACTCAGATGATAAAAAAGCATATCCAAGCCTGCTGCTCTGATGAGTTTATTCTCCAGGTTTCCTGGGTTTCCATATTAAGGGCTATTTTCTTGGAGCCAAATCAGAAAATGTGCATGTGGGTTTCCAGGGTTGGTTTCCATGGTGAGAGAAGTACGAGGAGGCCACCTTTCTTTCCTCTCCCCAGTGGTTTTAAGTATAATATCTGTATAATGTAATTTTTTCAATGTTAGCATTTCTAGTCTTCTCACAAGATAGAACTAGGGAATTGGAATCTAGGAAAAATTCCGTGCACCTTCCACTTTTACCCTTGTAATTAACAATGACAAATATTTCTTGAAATCTTTCCCCGGACCAGACACGGTGTTAAATGTTTTACATTTATTTATTCATTTATTTTTCTCAGCAGCCCTATGGGGTAGACTATACTTATCACTATTTTATAATGAGAAAAATCAGAAGCTAAATAATTTGGCCAAGATCACATGGTTAATAACTGAAAAGTCTAGATTTAAATCAAGCTCTGTATGATTTGAGAAATCAAGCTTTTCTTAAAAGGAAGATTAGCAATAAATAAAATGTGTATTTGTAAATATTTTTATCTGTGGTTTTTAAATGGTTCTGAGTCAACTTAGTTAGGCTAACATATTGCAAATGTTTCTTGCCTTATTCCAAAATGATTATGTGATTGCCATACTCCACCTTTTGAATAGGAGTCTTTTGCAGAGGTATTGTAAGTAGAAGTCTGCTGTCTCTTTTTAAAAATTATGCTCCCAATGATTTGGTAGAATCTACGAAATCTATCAGCACCCATTTTATAGTGCTTCCATAGGATACTAAGTAGCAATTCACCAGAAAGAACAAAATAATTCTAAAAGAAAGATAACTAACCAAAATACTGAATGAAGATTAGAGAAATATTCATCTACTAACACAAGATGCTAAGCATATTTTAAATCAGTTCCATAGCTCTGTAAATAATAAGACAGTATACCAGTTCTTCACCACCTTCGATCCAGCAAGGAAGTTTTGCTTTTTACAATTCATTGTCTTCTACCTCTGTGCTCCCTCTGGTCCCTCCATTATTCCTTCTCTCTTCTCCTTTGTCTGTGTGAATATAATCCAGATTACTTAGAGTTAACCAATTAAAACACTCTCCTCCAAATTATATATATACGTATGTATATATATGTATATGTATGTGCATGTGTGTGTGTGTATATGTATATAAAATAAGTTCACTATGGACTAGTAAGCAAAAGGTAAGTAAATTAATCCCTTTGCCAATAGATATTTATGGTTTATTTCCAGACCTTTTTTCCTAAGCACAAACACACACTGTTTACGTTTTTAAAATATTTGATCATGCTAAATGTAACCTGAATTTTCATTTTATAATGTAATAATAATGATAGCATCATATATTGAACATTTATTGTTCCAAGCACTTTGCTAAGTTTTTAACATTTATTATTAAACTCTCAACTCCATAAAATAGGTTTTACTATTGTTTTGATTTTATAAGTTAAAAAAAAATCAGGCCTAGAGAGAGAGTAAGTCATGTGATCATAATCACACAGCAAGTGATTGGCAGAGCATGAAATTAAACCCAAGTCTAGAAGCATGCAGTGCCTGAGACATGGACGATGATGTGACAAATGATGAAGGTAGAATGGCTGACATTGCTGAGCTCTTCCTAAATGTTAAGCACCGTTCTAACTGCATGCATTATGTCATTTAAACTAAAAACAATTCTGTGGGACCAGTACTATCATTACAGTTTTGTTACAGTATAATATATTAACATATAATTATTGTATATTGTATATATAGTACTATTGTTATAGTATATATTGTTCTCACTTCAGAAATTAGCAGACTGAAAGGTTAAGAATCTTGTTGAATGTGAAGCTGGAGACAGTCATAGGGGTCTGATGCCAGAGCCCTAACTCTTTACGTGCTGCAATACTATCCCTTTGTTCATGTCAATAAACATGCCTCTGCTAAAAATGGAAACTCACTTCTCTTAATCAGTTTTTTACTGTTGAATATTAGGTTGTTTCTCATTTTGAAATACAGGTAGAGCATCCCAAATCCAAAAATCCCAAATCCAAAATGCTCCGAAATCCAAAACATTTTGAACGCCAACATGACGCTCTAAGGAAATGCTCATTGGAGTATTTTGGATTGATTTGGGGATTTGAGATGGTCAACCAGTGTAGTGCAAATATTTCAAAATCCGAAAAAAAAAAAAAATGAAATGCAGAACACATCTGGTCCCAAGTATTTCAGATAGGGGATACTCAACCTCTACATTTAAATTTATAGTAAAAATCCTCTTAGCAGAATTATGTCCTGGAACTTACTTATTTCTTTGTGATAAATTTTCATTCAAAAATAATAGTGTGTTCTCTTACTGAGGATTACTCAAAGAAAATTTTGTGCTCTCACCACAGAAAATGGTAATGTGGGTAATGTGAGGTAATGCACATGTTAGTTAGCTCTATTCAGCCATTCTACAATGTATTTATTTCAAAACATAGTGTTGTATACAATATATGCAATTTTTATTTCTTAATTAATTAATTTGATTAATTAAAAGAGCAAAATAATTTCTGGTCAAAGGCTTTACATGTTAATACATTTCTGTTCTGAAAATTCATATCGATTTGTACTTGCTCTGGAAGTGTCTGAAGATATTCATTTCCCTGCATTCTCATCAGTGCTACACTATCAATATCTTTAATTGTCCCAAAAAAGATAAGTAATAATGATATGACATTATAATATCATCACAGTATTTCTTTGACTTCTTTTGTCAATTGCCTGTTCAAATTATTTGCTCCTTTTCTATTAAGGTGTTAATACTTTTATCCTATTCCAATAGTTCTTATTAATTATATAAATAATTCTTACCTTTTGTATATTTGGAATATGAAATCCTAGTGTATCATATTTGTTGTACATTTCATTACAAATATAATTTCTCATTTTTAATTTGTTGTTTTATGACCTATTTTGACACGAAAAGCTTGCTAAAATATTATCAAGCCACTTATCTTTTTACTTTATGTTTTCTAAGTTTGATGCTATTCTTAGCAAGGCCTTCTTACCAGATTTTAGATGTGTTTTCTTAATAGTTTTATTCTGATTATGCTTTCATTTTTTTTTACTTAACTCTGCTGTATATTATTTTGACTGAACATATGTGGCAAGGATCTGACTTTATTTTTGTATGATTATTAAATAATTGTTTTGAGACCATGTATTAAATAAGTCCCTTTCCATACTAATTTGAAATATGTTCATCATAAACTAAATACATTTTTGTACTAACATCTATATTCTGTAGATTTCAAACCTTTAGCTTTATAGGTTAATACATGGGATGCAGGACTCTCTCTTCATTCTTTCCCAAAAATATTACTTCCACAATTTTTTTTCTTGTAGATGAAATTTAGGATCATTTTTGTGAAGTTCCATGAATTAATTCCATTACATGTATAGATTAGCGTTGGGTCCCTTTCTTTATGTCCTGGCCAAAATTTAATATCCATGTTTTTAAAAAATCTGAAAACCAAATGATGGAAATCCAAATATCTAATAAACCTATTAAAATGTGGGTCAAGCTTATTAGTAAACAAGACAATGCCAATTTAAACCACAGTGAAATACTATTACACACTCCCCAGATTGGCAATAAAGGGTCAGTTATTCCCAAGTGTGGGTAAGGATGTTCAGCAAAAGGAACCCTGATCTAATACTGGTCATAATGTGAATTTATACACCACTTTGGGAAACAGTTTGGTGTTCTCTAGTACACAGAAAAGATACACATTCCTATCACCAACAGTTCCCCTGCCAGGAATGAACTCTAAAGAGATATGCACTTATAGGAGTCTTACATGTATAGGAATGTGCATTGTTCACAATAGTCCCAAATTGAAAATAACCCAAATGGCTATCAACAATGGGATAAATAGGTAAATTGCAGTATATTCATATAGCACTAAAAGTGAACAAACTTAACTACATGGAGCAACTTGGATAAATCTTATACGCATAACATTGAGTAAGAAAAGTAAGACACCAAAGAATACAAGGAATACGATTTGATTTAATAGGATTTAATTTAATGGAATTTTATAGAATACAAGGAACAGATTTTTTTTTTTTTGTTTTGTTGATGTTTCCTTTATTATAAAGCACTGAAACAAATAAATAGGTAGCTAGCCAATTTATCCACAGTTTCTGGGAGCTATATAAGATAGGCAAAGCTAAACTATTGTCTAAAAATATGTACATAGAGTTTGATCTATATAGAAAAACAAGAAAATTATTAACATAAAATTTAGCACAGTGACTTCTAGGGTTATGAACAGACTAGGACAAAGTGATGGCGACAAGACTCTATTTCTTGATCTGTATTATGGTTATATGGACATTTGCTTATAACTGTTTGTTAAATTCTGCAGTGTTTTATTTACTTTTCTGAATGTATGTATAGAAATACTTAAGGAACAATACCAAACAAAATACTCAGTGGCTTTTTTGAAGGACACAGCCCTTCTCCAACTCTCTTAGTACTCTCTTAGGTGCAGGGAATCTTCTTGAAGGGTTGGTGAAAGCCCTTCAATATCTTCCTGCTCTGGTTTCTCAGCTATTTGAGGGCTCAAAGAATTACTCACCTGTTATGTTTTTGTATGTTGTCATAAAGTTTCTTCTTAATGTTCCACAAAAATGCTTCAATGCCTTGCATACCATGAATATTTGCTGAATGAATAAATGTGTATTAAAATGTTTTCATGCCTGAAAATAGACCAGGTAGAAGAGGATAAAAAAGAATACTGGATAAATAACGCTGGAATAAAGAAAGAAAGTGAAAAGAATATTCTCGTAAACCCCAAGGATAATCCAATATGACAGATACATACCTTTTTAGAGTAATGTTTATTCTATAGGCATTTTCTTAGCACAGTGGCTCTGATTATCCCTCAAAGTTCTTTGTAACTTCTCTAAGTGATATGTCTGTCACCCGTCACCTGGGGACTATCTGATATGACTTGTTGTGAGATACTGAGAAGGGGAAGCAGAAATATAGTCCATCTTGTCTGTGGGAGTAGTGTGTGGTAAGAGCCATTATCTCCCAAATTGCATTGGGAGCTGTAACTTGCAGAAAGGATGCAGTGATGCATGAGAGGTGAATGCACTAGGGAAATAGCCCTACTTATTCCTGCTGCATCAAGCTCTTATAGTCAGGGCCAGTCTTGGGCATTGGGATGTAAGCACTCTACCTCTCTACTTGGATGTCGTCCACAGGATTTTACTTAAAAAGAACATGAGTGCACTAGGTAGGGCAAACCTGTGTGTGCAGGACCCATGTCATACCAGTTTCCTTTGCCCAGAACCAGCACTTTATACAGCAGGCTTGGGATCAGTCATACGTGTCTTTCAACTAGGCCAATTATTATGAATGTTTGCCTCTCTAGAAGCATACCCAATGTTTCTGAGCACTTTATAAGTGCTAGGCGCCATACTGAGACTTGGATATGGATTATCACTGTTGATTTCTAACTCTATAAAGATTGCCTTATTGGCTGGGTGCAGTGGCTCACACCTGTAATCCCAGTACTTTGGGAGGCCAAAGCAGGTGGATCACCTGAGCCCAGGAGTTCAAGACCAGCCTGGGCAACATGGCAAGACCCTGTCTCTACAAAAAACACAAAAATTTTACCGGCTGTGGTGGTACCCACCTGTAGTCCCAGCTACTCGAGAGGCCAAGGTTGGAGGATCACTTGAGTCTGGGAGGTCGAGGCTGCAGTGAGCCATGATTGTATCACTGCAATCCAGCCTGGACAATGGAGTGAGACCCTGTCTCAAAAAAAAAAAGAAAAAAAAAAGAGGAAGATTCCCTTATTGCTCTGATTTTGCTGTTTCGCAGGCTCTGCCAACTTTCTCAAGGTCACAATAAGTAGTGAAGGTAGAATTTGAAGCCAGACAGCACAGCTGCAGAGCTAATGATCACAACTATTGCTTGAGCAATTGATTTGTTCATTCATTCAACAGATTTCTCTCCAGTGATTCTGAATGCCAGGTTCTGTACTAGACAGTAGGAATATAGTGGTAAGCATGCAGAAGCATTCCCTGCCTTTGCTTTGTGCTTCATTCTCCCTATTACATCCCTCAGGAGTTAGGTTTATTCGCAGAAGGGTAAGTAAAGGGTTCATGGTGTGTCAAAGTGCTTAGAGAATGCATAACTTGGGGGTCCTCTCTGGGGCTAAAATTGACTATAGCTCTGCCTTCCATTGGAATCAATTGAAAGAACTACAGTTACAAAGTGTAAAGAACCCACAGCTGTTGTAAAACCTTACACTCTCCAGAATGCTCGCTCCCTCTTTTCTCCCTCCCTCGTCTCCAACAGATGGTTGCAAGTGTGTCCCTTGCTGCTTCCAGGTGACTCTGTGATAGATAGATTGTCCAATGTATGCTCTACCAAATTTGGAGCATTGTCTGCAACTGTTATAAAAATTTAGATCCTTTAGTTCAAACCTTCCCAATCAAAACAAATAACATCTTCTTAGCCTTCTTGATTTTAGGGTGAGCCACATATTTGAGGCCAAATAGGACCCACATTTTAATCAGTACATGATCTAAGTAAGAGAAGAGTTTACCCACGAAGGCCTATGCGTGCCTGTGTGTGTTGGCTGATGAATGAGGCTACTGAGAGAGATTAGAAAATCAGAAATGTTTGCCTGCTGAGAGTAATCTAGCAATGGATGATAAACATCCATCAAAGTGTTTATATTTTTCATCCTGGTAATTCTCCTTTGGAGGAACATGTTGAGAAAATATAATATTAACGTCTCAGGGAATCAAACTGGTCTAATTTTTCGTGTTTTTCAGCACCCGAGATGTTCAGCTCCAGAAAAGGAGCAGGCTATTCCTTTGCTGTTGACTGGTGGTCCCTGGGAGTGACGGCATATGAACTGCTGAGAGGCCGGGTACTGTAGTATTGCATTTCCTCTTTGGTTATTTTTCCAGCAAGTTCTATTTTAGAATGAAAGAATGTATTGTTTGCTACGAACCAAGCGGTTCACTTGAAAGCCGAAATCAGCTATGCCATGTGATGTTGATAATACCCCTTGAGATTTCTACACAGGTTAATTCATTTGTCCCACATATGGGACCAACCAAGTCAATTAACATTAAATTACACAGTTAAAAGTAAAGGAATAATATGGATATTATAAACTCTCAAAGAGGGGAAATCAATACACCTCACTAAATATCTTGTGTAAATATCTGTGTTTGTTTAAATAAAGTTCATTTTGCAGTCACAGTACAGGACTCTAATTCAGACATGCCTCACCAAGGCTAGTGTGAATTATTGATACAACACAATTCATGCTCTGTCGTGTTGGATTTCTATCACTTGGCTCCTGGGTTCTGGGTTCAGTGACAAATTAGAGTCATTTCCTTTTAAAGGAAACATTTCTCAAACTAAGAAATTCTTTTCTGGAAAAAAGAGATGAAAAGAAAGCAAATATGCTGCAGCATATTTTATACAATTTGTGCAAACTATTACATAATGGAAATACGCTCCTAAGGTTATATCTTAGTCATCTCTGCTTACCGTAATAAAATACTACAGACACGACGGCTTAAATAACAGACATTTATTTTCTCAGTTATGGAGGTTAGAAGTACGAGATCAAGATGCCAGAATGGTCGGGTTATGGTGAAGTCTCTTTTTGGCTTGCAGACAGCAGCCTTTTTCCTGTGTCCTCACATGGCAGAGAGAGATCTTTGTCTTCTTATAAGTCCACTAATCTCATCATGAGGGACCTACCCCCATAAACTAACCTAACCCTTATTCCCTCTCAGAGGCTCTGTTTCCAAATACCATCACATTGAGGGTTAAGGCTTCAACTGAATTTTGAGTGGGACACAAACATTCAGTCCATGACGCTCTACCCTTGACCCCTCCAATATTCTTGTCCTTCTCATATGCAAAATACATACATTCAACAGTCCCAAAAGTCTTAACTTATTCCCGTATCAACTCTAAAGTCCAAAATCTCATCTAAATATCATAGAAATTGTGTACGGGTGAGACTCGAGGTATGATTCATCCTAAGGCAAAATTTTTCCTCAGCTGTGAACCTATAAAAGCAGACAAGTGGCCAGGCACTGACTCATACCTGTAATCCCAACACTTTAAGAGGCAGGAGGCAGGAGGATTCCTTGAGCCTAGGAGCTCAAGGAATATAATATCCAGCCTGGGCAACATGGGAGACCCTGTGTGTAAAAAACCATTTGTTTTTCTAATTAGCCAGGCATAGTGGGGCATGCCTGTGGTCCCAGCTACTCAGGTGGTTGACGTGGGAGGATCACTTGAGCCCAGGAGGTAGAGGCTGCAGTGAGCCATGATCCTGCCACTGCACTAGGCCTGAGCTACAGATGAGCCCCCATCACTAAAAAAACAAAAAACAAAAACAAGCAAGTTAAGTGCTTCCAAAATACAATGGTACCATAGCTGTGGGATAGACAATCTCATTCCAACATTTCAAAAGAGAAATGGGAAAGAAGGAAGGGGCATCAGCTCCTAAACAAGTCCAGAACATATCAAAGCAAATTCTGTTATGGCTTAAAACTTGAGAATAATCTTTTTGGTTTGTTGGTTTGCCCTCTAGATCTACATGGGCATGGGAGCATCACTCTCATGGCTGGCGATGGGGAGAGGGGACTTGCTTAAGTGGCTCTATACAAAGGCACTACCCACATGGCTCTCTGTGAAGGCTCTGTCTACACAGCTCTGTTGGGTGGTGGTCCTGCCCTTTGAAACTGAGGTGGAGGCAACCCTGCTCCCCAAGCCAGTGCACTCTGGACGTATAATGGAAATGGCAGCCCTGATGATCTCTGAATCAACTTCATGATCCTTCTTCCTTTTACTTGAAGGATATCACATGTTCACAGCTGGATAGCATTACGGTCCCAGCCTGTAAAGTCCAAGAAGTCTGACAGCCTTTCTTCATTCCATGCTACCTTCTCTATCTCCTTAAATTCAAACTGGCAGCATCTGCTAGTATAATCCCTTCTTTGTTTCTGGCTTCCGTTGAGATAACTAATTAAGTTCATGAGCTATGCCCTCTATGCCTATCAATTGATTGTTCAGCTACACTCTAGTGTTCTCTTCCGAACAGCCTTGCTCATTTTCTGTAATATGGATAGAAATCTTCAATTTCTGGTTGCTTTTTGCTTAATTATTTTTTCTCCAATTCAAACATTCCCTTTCACATTTCACTATAAGCAGACAGGAGGAACCAAGTTACTCCTTCAAAGTTTTGCTTAGAAATCTCCTCAGCTGGCCTGGTGCAGTGGCTCATGCCTAGAATCCCAGCATTTTAGAAGGCTGAGGCTGGTGGATCACCTGAGATCAGGAGTTCGAGTCCAACCTGACCAACATGGAGAAACCCCATCTCTACTAAAAATACAAAATTGGCTGGGTGTGGTGGTGGATGCCTGTAATTCCAGCTACTTGGGAGGCTGAGGCAGGAGAATCACTTGAACCTGGGAGGCAGATGTTGCAGTGAGCAACCATTGTCTCCAGCCTGGGCAACGAGAGCGAAACTCCATAAAAAAAAAAGAAAGAAAGAAAGAAAGAAAGAAAGAAAGAAAGAAAGAAAGAAAGAAAGAAAGAAAGAAAGAAAGAAAGAAAGAAATCTCAGCTAAATATCTCATTTCATCACTCACAATTTCTACCTTCTGCAAAATAGTAGAACACAGTTCAGACAAGCTCCTTGCCACTTTATAACAAGAATCACCTTTCCTCCAGTGTCCAATAACATGTTCCTCATTTCTGTCAGACCTCACGAGAATCACCCTTAATATCCATATTTCTAGTGCATACATCCAAAGTCTTCCAGCTCAATAACTAGTTCCAAAGTCACTTCCACATTTTAAGGCATTTGTTCCAGCAGCACCCCAATTCTCAATACCAAAATTTTAGTCTGCAATATCTGCCTTAACAAAATGCCACAGAATGGGTGGCTTAGCCAACAGAAATTTATTTTCTCAGTTACGGAGACTAGAAGTCAGATTAACGTGCCATCATGGTTGGGTTCTGGTGAGGGCTTTCTTCCTGATTTGCAGACAGTTTTTTTCTTGCCCTCACATGACAGGGAGAGAGAAAATCTCTTTCTCTTCTTTTTATAATGAGGCCACTAATGCTATCCTAAGGGCTCCACCCTTATGACCTAATCTAACCCTACTTACCTTCCAAGGGCTTTATCTCCAAATACTATCATATTGAAGGTTAGGATTCAATTTAGGAACTTTGTGGGGGATACATTCAGTCCATAACAGGTTGTATACTCTGAGGTCCCAGTGATGGATGAAATCAGTGATTCCTCTAACACCAAAGAGTTGAAGACCTCACTTTAGGAGCTTGTTTATCCCACAGAACTAAGGAATTGGGTATCTCAAGTCATCATCCAGATACTGCAGCTCTCCTCTCTTAACTTCTTGGAGTCATTCTTTCTGCTGCTGTCAATAGTGCTCTTCTTTGATTCCACAACACACCATCATGATTTCTGCATTAAAAATGCCGTCTCCCGAGTAACTGACCTATTCACATTAAGAACAGTTGTTAGAAGTTGGGGTTATCTCATCAAGGTCCAATGGCTTTATCTTGCTCAGGAAATCAAAGATGAGTATTTCTAAAGCAAAAAAAGAGGAGGATCTCACAATTGTATCTGTTTCATTCACTCTGCAGGGTCCATTTTACACCCAAACATTCATTAGTTCATTGTTGGTACTCCTGCCTTTCCTGAGGGAATCATTGTAGCACTATTTCTTAAGCATATTCAAATTTGGATGAGTTAGTTAAATTAATGTGAAAGGATCAACCTTGTAAGCCAAATGTGTAAGTCCTACATAGGAAGCCTCAGATCCTACCTGTTTTTATCTCCTGATGGGCTTCTTTTTCAAGTTTCTAAACAAATCCAGTGAAGAAGTAGATAACGCTACTCTTCATTTTATGGGAAAACAGAGAAGAGAATCATACACTTACCTGAAATTAGGAACATATCTGCTCTTTCCCACTTCACCCTTAATTTTTTCTCCCCAGCCAATTTACTCACCTTCTGTGGTTTTGCTTCTGTGTTAGCCCCTTGCTAGCTCCTTCTGGGGTTCCAAGCGATTGTGCTCTGCCCTCATCTTTTATGACACACCTAGCAAAACAAAAGCTGAGGAGTGAGTTGAAACGAACAAACAAACAAACAACTACCTGTTATTCTTCAAACATGCCTAGGATTGTATTTAACTATCACCTATCTAAAAGAGGTATTTTTGCCTGCCTGGAAAGAATTTTGCTAAGAAAATTGTTTCTCTTCTTCCCGTATTATTTTACCTCTATGGTAGTTCCCTGTGATCTGATATGTCAACATTGACAAATTCATTTTTCTAAAGCACAGATATGACCTTTTCTGTTAAGAAAAAGAAAGTACTGTTGCTCCCCAGTGCTATACACACACACACACACACACACACACACACACACCCTTCACAAGCCTTATCTGCACCCCAGCCTTCACTCCCCGCAACAAACTTCAGATGTCTTAGGTGGGTATTCTTCGGAATTAGGTCAACGTTTCAGATTTTGCTTCCATTTGTATATTTCTGACCCCTCATGAACTCATTTTGGCCGCTTAGAACTTCTTTCTCTTCTCAAAGCATCTCTTGGGTTTTTTAATCTCTTGTTCCTTTGCCTATAAAGATAGTTTCCAAGGCAAACCTTGGTCTTCTTTAAAAATCACACTGTTTAAGGTTGGAAATCACTAAATGAAGTTTTAATACAGGATATGTCTTGATTGCAGGGCTTTTCAAAATCTTTATAGCCAATGTATTTTCGTCATTTCTAAGAAAGGACACACTATTAAACTATTCCAGTTTGTGTTGGGGAGGTTTTTCTAGATCTCTTCATATTCAAATTCTATTCATACCTATGACAAAATAGCACTTTCTCTAAGGAAACATCCTCTGACCTCCCTAGCTAAAGTGATCTGAATCTCTTGCAAACATTTATTTACTTTATGTATCCTGTGAATCTTCAGAATCTAAGATTATTAGAAAATATAGAAAACCACGAAAATGAAAGCGAAAATCAGCTATAGTTTCTAAGGCAAAGAATATTTCCAATTAAGAAATTAAACTTCCTTTGACCTTTAACTCCCACCTTAGCAGTTTGTCACATTCACTTCCAACTTGTTTCTGTTCTCATAAGGATACTCTATCTTCAGACAGATAGATATAGACAGATTTGTTGTTTTAGCAAAAATAGAACTATGTTTTACCTTGCTGAGCTTTTTTTTTTCATTTCATAGGATAAAATGTACAGCTTTCTAGTTCAGAACACCTAAATATTTTCTTTTTAAGGATTAAATCTATAGGTATATCAATTTTTATATTTTATCTCTTGTATATTATTAGGCTGTTAATTCATTAAAGGTAAAGTATGTATCTTATATAGGTTAGTATTATTCACAGTATTTAACTTCTTTTTTTTTTTTTGAGACAGAGAGAGTCTTGCTCTGTCCCCCAGGCTGGAGTGCAATGGTGCAATCTCAGCCCACTGCAACCTTCCCCTCCTCTACCCAATCAACCCTCCTGCCTGAGCCCCCCAAGTAGCTGGGATTACAGGCACATGCCACCATGCCTGGAAAATTTTTATATTTTTTGTAGAGGTGGGGTTTCACCATGTTGCCCAGGCTGGTCTTGAACTCCTGGGCTCAAGCAATCCACCTGCCTTGGCCCCACAAAGTGGTGGGATTACAGGCGTGAGCCACTGCACCTGGTCAAAATATTTAATTTTTGATAGGTATATAGTACATGTTTATTGAATGAACAGAGGAACAAATCACTACAAATCACTTAAACACCTTCTAGGAAAAAATCACCAACTAGGCTACCTGCAATTATGTTTCAAAATATAGCTTATCTGAAGAAAAGGAAATAACATTTAATTATAAGTATCAATACAACTAAACCACAGAGGAAGGGTGCTAAACAAAATTTTTATTTACAGAAAAGTAAATGTCTTAATGAGAAAATGTGCTTGAAAACATTCTCATCATTTCTGAGTTTGATTTCAGTCTTAATGAATGTGTCCCTTAACTGTTAATCTGCTTTGTCATCTCTCTGACTCCCTACTATCTCATAGTCATTGCAAAGGCAAAGGTCCACATCTTTTATAGTTTCATATTATCCAAAAGTATTAATTTAGGATAGGTGTGTACATAGTTTTGTACCCATTGTACATGCTTATCTGCAATTCTGAAATACAACTATATTCACAACACATCATTTGTTCCCATGTGACACTTCATCTTTTCCACTTTGTTTGTTCTCTATATGCTCATTGTTAGTTTAGATGCTGCCTTAGGCTTGTTTGATATATACTGTGATTGCATACTGTAATTTTTCTCTATAGCATGTATCCCATTTATTTAAGTGTGTGTGTGTGTATACAGTCTATATAATAAATTTACATGCTTTCTTAAGTAGACTCTAGGCCCCACCAACATAGAAACCATATGTGTCTTATTCTTCATTGTACCCTCAATGCCTGTGAAAGGTGCTGGAACATGGTAGGCATTCAATAAATAATTGGTAAATAAATAAATGTACAATTCTGGTAGTTGATTAATTCAAGTTAATTTTAAAATTTAGAACGGTAAAAGTAAATTAATGAATAAGATAAAGACAATGTGATTATTTTTAAATAAACCAACAGGTAATGGAGATTTTAAAAATTAAATTCAGTCACATGGCCTTATAAAGTAACTAGAGAAAAACGTACATACTTAAACCAGCTGCTTGTGGCATTCATCAATTAATTCATTTGTTTAAAAAATCATTTTATTTTCTCAACAGTAGGTTGAGAAGCAGCAATGAATTAAAATTAAGAAGAAACATAGAAAGAAGGAAAAACACATGTTCATGCACAAACATATAAGCCTAGAAGCTTGAGTATACTAAGCCTAATCTGATTCTTAGTGATAAACATGGTCTGAATCATATGGAGTAACCTAACCCTTTGGCTACTAAATTATCAATAAACATTGATAATGGTGATAAAGCATCTAGCACTCCTTTATTGATACTGAGTTAATGAGTTATGTCTACTGTATAATTACCAAGACATATGATTTAGCTATGGTCCTTTATTTAGTGTTGAGGTGGAGAATATGGCAGTTGTTTTTAGACCTTACTTAAAAAGAAAAAAAAAGTTTGAATTAATCTCTCTTTCAAGGGTCACCTCCTGGCACTTCATGGTTCCATGAATAACTCACATTGACTTGCCATGTGTAAAATTAAGCCTTTCTTCCCATCACTTTTCTTGAGGACTCATTTTGCTGTTCACTATTCATTCACGTTTACATATGCCCATTTTAACCTTTGTGTCAATAACGATAAAAATCTCTCTCCTGTATTATGTCTAATACTGTTAGCCACTCACTCTGTTGAGAAATTTACACATATTATCTCCTTTAATTTTTCCAGGAATCTCATGAGATAGTTCATTTTACAGATGAAGTAACAAGTTCAGAAATTGAGTGGAGAGGTTTAACACCAAATCCTTTTAACCTCAGACACTTGATTATTTTATATTACCTCTTAACACTGATTTACTAAAGGGAAAAACTTAAACCCTTTCCTTTCCGCCAATTTAGGTCATCCATCAACAGTCATTTATTAAACATCTTAAAAGGGCCAGGCATGTGATCAATGTGTATTTCCATATTAACTGTACTGTGGCTAGTTAATCAAATATGCAAATTTTGTTCATTAAATAAACATGTATTATATACCTACTGAATGCTTGGTCTCGTGAACAAGAATGATACAATCTCTGGCTTTGAGTAGCTTACAGTTCACATAAAAGACATGAAATTTCAGTGTTGGCAAGTCCCCTACAAAATAATATAGATAAAGGCTGTCCTCTAGTGTAAAGCTGTGAAAACTGCAACTAATCCACAGTTTTCTTTTAATTTCTTTTCTTTTTAAATTACTTTTCTTCAAAGTCCAAACTGTAGAAGAACCTGGTTCTTCCCCGCCAAAATTTTTTTTTAAAAGCTTCTGCCTCATCACAAAATTCTCCACCATGCCATACTCTGTGGAATCAGGGACTCATAGCATTTGTGGGACTGGAGTTGATGTTTTCTGAGCAGCTTTCTGTCCTGAGCTTCCTCATTATGTTGCAGTGAAAGGGATGGTATGGTAAAATTCTGGATTTCCTTGCAATCAACCCTTACATAATAATTTTTTAGACTTCCGTTTATTGAGAACTTGTCCAGTATTTTGTGTTAATACTTATATAAGTTACCTTATAAAACAATTTCAAATCAGCATCTCAGAGGCTGATTCAGCCCACTTGAATGTTTTGTTTGGCTCAGTGGAGTGTTCAACTTTAAAAATTATGATATTTTACAAGCAACCATATGTTTCTAACAACTATTTAAGAAAAAGTAGGGGGTCTGGCAACACAGGACCACCTACACATATGGCAACACAACAGTCAGCTGGACAGGGTTAGAAATTGATATAGGTATTTTACTGGTTGAAAGTTTAGCTTGGAAACATTTGGAAAAATTTTTTTTCTTTTGCCTTATACAAATGAAGACTTTTACTTCTTTTCTCCCTTAAGAGACCATATCATATTCGCTCCAGTACTTCCAGCAAGGAAATTGTACGCATGTTTGAGACGACTGTTGTAACTTATCCTTCTGCCTGGTCACAAGAAATGGCATCACTTCTTAAAAAGGTAAGAGGGAAGACTGCATGTCAAAAGGAAGTAACAAAAGGAAGCAGGCCCTCTGGTTTAAGTTTAGAAGTTAGTATACAATATCGGGGACAGTCATGATAATGTACATTTCTAGAGTGTCTTTTCTAGCTGTTAGCTTTCAAATACATGGCTTCATTAAGTCAACTCAGAGTCCCCTCGGATATCCCAAAGCCATCTTAAACTCAAAAGACTCCTTTATCTTTGTCTTTCCTGAATTTCTTCTCAGGAAATTCTCTCAGTGACTGGTTTCTCTATCCAAATCCACTTATGCCAGTCAGAAACCGGGACTCATTTGTCATCTGCATATTCAATTCATCACCAGGTTCTGAAATTTTATATTTTAAGTATTAAAATATTTCACTTCTCTCTGTCCTCACTATTTCCCTGATCCAACTGCCATCAGTCTAGCTTTATAATGGGTTTGCCCCCGTACACTTTTACCACTCCATTCTATTCCCCACTCAGCCCCATAGTGGTTTGTTAAAGGACAGTCCAGGATATTTTCCTTGTTCTTAGAATAAAGATTAAAATAATTTTATGGTACAAAATACCTCTCAAGCCTTGTTTTGGACTTTTGAACTTTTGTCCCCCCTTTGACTACACATAAACTGCTTTGGCCTTTTTCTTCGTCTTTTCTTTCTTTCCCCCTTCTTCACTTTTACATACCAGTCTTTGTCTCACCACAGGACCTTTGCACATGCTAGTACCTATTCCTGGAACAGTGCCTCCAATCCTAGTTCCTCCAGTTCCTCCTTGAGAGCAGTACTACTCAATATGGTTCACTGGTTCTAGTCCATAAATTTTTTCTGCAGGTCTATTATAAGAAAAGAACTTGAGAGAAGCATTTAGAAACTTTTATAACAATTGGACACTGCTGCAGCATCTAAACACACGATCAGTGGACTTGTCTTATTGAAGAGGGTCCAAGCTTGTTTGAGGGTTGTCGAACTCAAGTCACAAGGTGTCTATGTGGGGTGCTGCATACTGGCAATGCACAATAAGACCACATACTGATTTCAGTAGATTGGAAATTGAAAGACAAAAACAAACAAAATAACTGACCCTTCTACATAGTTTGGGAAGCACAGCTTTAGCTCTTAGCTCAAATATCACCTTTATGGTGTAAGTTCATGGAACACTATCTTTCCTTCATTGCATTTTTCAGTTTAAAATTATACCCAGCATTTGTGTGATCCTTGGTTACTTACCATTTTCCTCGTAGCTTCATGAGGGTAGGGACCGTGTCTGACATGTGTACCATGGTATTCTCAGCATCTAACAACACAGAGCCTGAGGAGAGACATTTGACAAGTATTTGAATAAATGAGGTCCACAGCTTTCATCAGATTTTCAAGGTACCCATGTTCATCAAACAGATGAAGAACAGTTATAGCAGGAGGTCAGCAGTGTATATTGAGTGATGATACAAAACAAGAATGAGGAACTGAAGAAGAATGGGCTTGGCTTTTTTTTTTTTGGAGAAAATTGCACCAGTTGTGGTTGGTAATGGAAAATAGCTTTAGTGGCTAAGGACTCATCATTTGTGTCTCTTGTTTTTGGAGTCAAGTTCCCTATTTTGGAATAGGGACATTGCATCAGTAATGTCAAAGACATAGAATGGGGGATCATTTTCCATAAGCAAATTCTGCTTAGTTCCAAGACAGCCCTGCTTCACTCCACAAATTACACCCTGAGGGTGCGTGGTTGTCATCTTCAGAGGCATTCTCAAGTGAGACCGACATTGCCTATTTGAGCCACACAGTTGGTGTGATGTTGGCTCAGGAATGGTTAAAGGGGGCAAAAATCTTTTATCTCAATTAGCAAAATCTAGAGCTATAACAGTAACTTTAGTTACACCTTAGCTATGCCACCCCGAATGTATTTTAATTAGTTGTAAAAACAGCTAAAATTCTTAGTAGGAAATGAGTTTCACTTGTGAAAATGTATCAACATTTGTCACCATAGGTTTTCTACTAGGCGCTTTGTATAAATAGCCTCCCATTAATCCTGACTGCAATCTTATGAAATAGATTATTACCCCTGCTTTTTTTTTTTTAACACATGGGTAAACTAAGATTTAGAGAGCAAATTTGCCCTTAGTAAGTAGAGGAGTCAAGAATCAAAGATACATTTGACTTAGTAGGACAAGCTGTTTTTACTCATCATGTTGCAGAATCCTACATACTGTTCATTCTAATAATGTGTATTTTCTACATTGTTTATGGGATTAGGGATGGGGGACACTGTCTTTTTTCCTTCAGTCCTACACTTGAAAACATTTAGAGAGAATTTGTATGATTTTTTTTGTCCTCCTATCCTTTCTGATGGCCTTGACGTTTGTATTTTATTGGCAGCTACTTGAACCTAATCCAGACCAACGATTTTCTCGGTTGTCTGATGTCCAGAACTTCCCATACATGAATGATATAAACTGGGATGCAGTTTTTCAGAAGAGGCTCATTCCAGGTTTCATTCCTAATGTGAGTCAATCCTAACAAACCCATAAGAACCCCCATTCAGTGCACATTACCCTGTGTGCCAGATCCACACATTGTCTCATTAGATAATCACACCAGTGTTGTAAGAGAGCCTCAATTCCCATTTTACAGATGAGAGAATTGAGACACACGCAGGGTAAGTTTGTCACCAATGGTCACAAAGCTACCAAGGAGTCAAGCTGGGATTCTAAGCCAGGTATATTTGCCACTGAAGTTCTAGCTTGTAACCACTTTTATGGTATGTTTTATTGAAAGGAAGTCCTAGTTCTCCAAATAGTCATTCTCATAAATCTGCTGATTTTTTAAAAGTTTTCTTTGATTCTAAAGATGCAGAAGTTTGTGTCCCTAGAGATCGGAGTCAAAGAATTATAAATTATTGGAGGTGAGGTGAGGAATTTATTTTACCATTTGCCCCTCCTCCTTTGTTTGTTCTATCTCAGGGATTTTTATTTGTAAGGACTGATAACCAAAGACACGTAATTCCCATTGGATGGATACCCAAACCAATGGACGTCTGTGGTCTACTGCATTATGCTGGTAAGAGCCAAAGTCCAGAAGCTTAGGCCAAAGGTCCCAAGTGAGGCCTCTAGCTCCTTCTCTCTGCCTAGAACTGAAATTATATGTTCAATTATAGGTATATTGGGCAGAATAAGAGGCTTCTAAAGGGGCCTGTAGAACCAACTCAGTTTTCTGTTTTGGCTGTTCATGGCAGCTCAGACCTGCAATCTCAGCACTTTAGGAAGCCAAGGAAGGAGGATCGGGGTTCAAGATCAGCCCTGGCAACATGGCAAGACCGTGTCTCTACAAAAAAAGAAAAAAAACATTAGCCAGGCATGGTGATACTTGGGTGTAGTCTCAGCTACCTAGTAGGAGGCTGAAATAGAAAGATTGCTTAAGCCCAGGAGTTTGAGGCTACATGAGCAGTGATCATGCCACTGCACTTTAGCCGGGGTAACAGAGTGAGACCCTGTCTCAAAAAAAAAAAAAAAAAAAATTATTCTTAAACACAAGTGAGGCATTTGCTGTGGGAATGTGAGAGTGTGATCCTTCATGTACACACAGCAGGAGGCATGCTCTAATGAGAGGGTAAGGAGAAAGTGCAAAGTGAGAGAAAGGAGAAAGCAGTGTAGTAGAATTGTACCTTATGGAGCAACAGGAGGGTAGGTCTGAATTCCTACCTCTCTGCTTTGCAGGATCCAGCAGGGGCAACTTGTACCGTAATTGACATATGACACAATGAAGGTCTAGGCACCCCCCACTCTTGCTTCCCCCTCCTTCTATGTGTGTGTCCCTGCAATTAGCCATCAACGCTGGCTCAAAAGAAGTTCTACGTTATGCTTCTCTGACTTTAGTGTGAATTGGAATCATCTGGGGAGCTTATTAAAGTGCAAGTTCTTGGACCTCACATTCTGAAATCCTGATATGGGAAGTCTGGTTGGAGAACTGGGAAGCTGAGCAAGCAACTTAGGTGATTCTGAGCTACATGATTATTAGAACGCACTTTGGGGAACGTAACCCAAAAGCTTCCACTTTAGAAAATAATTGTAAGTTGGCTTTTGTTTTACTCACTGAAGGCCAATTCAGAGTTTAGAAAATAAACGAAGAATATGAAAACGATGCTGGCAATAAATAACGTAAAACTTAGAGTGGGAATCCCAGCGTATTATTCATGGACTGCTCCGTTAAGACTAAGTGTTATTTTCCATATTAGGTCTGGTGTGTTTTCCAGAATGATACAGTAATCTGAGGATTGAGCCAATTGTCTTCCTTGCAGAAAGGCAGGCTGAATTGTGATCCTACCTTTGAACTCGAGGAAATGATTTTGGAGTCCAAACCTCTTCACAAGAAAAAAAAGCGTCTGGCAAAGAAGGAGAAGGATATGAGGAAATGCGATTCTTCTCAGGTAAGCAGGTCTCCACCAAACTCAGGGTCATGGGTTTCCCCATGATGGCTGCAATATCTTCCAGAGCTTCTGCTGGGAGGTCATTTCAGCACCCTACTTTTGCTGCTTAGTGAAATAGGAGAAGTAGATTAGCCAGGCTTCTAAAAGGGCAGACCAGAGCTGCTCTGAGGATCCTAGCAGCAATGTTTTACTTGTAGGCTTTCCCTCTAGAGCTCCGCCATGAACTTGACTCAGTTATTGCTCTCTTCCAGTTCTCAATTCAAAATTTACAAATTTCCTGGGAGAGGAACTGTCATTGGCCAAGCTTAGGTCAGGGGATGAGTCATAAAATTATGGTAAAGGGACAGGTTTCAAAGTACACACATGGTTGTTTTGGACCTCATTCCTGCTTTGAGGAGTTTCTGGGAGCAGCCAATCCTAGAAATGATGTCTGTTCTTTGCCACAAGCAGAATTTTATGATATCAAGCCTCACAGAAGAGTGTCTGTTCACAGGAACAATGGAATTCTAACATGGTGGAGCCCTATTGCTGGATTTCAGGCTGAGTTAAATTAATTTTGTAACTAAGTATATTATTCTCTGTCATAGCAGAGCTCAGATTTCAGTGCAATAACTTGCAAATACTCAGTGGGATTTTATACTCACATGTGGCTCTACGAATTACAATGATGATGAAGTAATAAACATTCACTTTTCCTCTAAAGGTCATCTATCTATCCCCATGACCATTCATCCATTCCTCCATCTATCCCTCTCTCTCTCATTTAGGCTACTTTTATTGAGTACCTATGATCTGCCAGATCCTGTGCTAAACACTAGAGTGAGAAATGATGGCGATCTAATTTCTGTCCTCGATGCTGTCCCTTTTCTCAAAAATTGTGTAGTCTTGTGGTAAAGACGGCTCTGCAAACAAATAAGTATCCTCCATCTCCTTAATTTCTCTAGTTGTCAGGGGCCACTATATATTTCAATGGACAATTAATTCATCAAACGTTCACGTCTCAGTCCTGTTTGATCACAGAACTGGCCTCTCGTCAGATTCCCTTCAGGAAATGTTTTCTAGCACCCTCCAAGGAATGGTTAGCTGTGCTGCTAACCCATCTTGCATGTTGCTTGTCTTTAAACTGTCTTCTTCCCAATGGTCCATTCTTCATGATCATGTCATAACCAACCCAATTCTCCAGACTTGCTCCTTCTCCTGACCTAGCAGAACTCAGCTCAAGGTGGATACAGGCCTGTCTGATAACAAGACCTAACATGTAATAAAAACCAAGAGATCTTTTTTATTACAAGTTTTTAAAGTTTTAGAAATAACTGAGCAATTTGGGAATAACTTTCGACCATACCTACCACGCTCAACATGATCTGCCCATCTTTCCTGCCACGTCCTTGTACTATCCCACTCTGACCCTCACTTAAAACCCTCCAACCTCACAGGCCCCGCAAGTGTCTCACTCTCAAGCATTGGCCCTTTCGTTCTTCTTCAGGGCCTTTGCCCTTGCTCTTCCCTGTTGCTAGAATGCTCTTCCCTTGCATCTTCACATAGCTGGCTTCCTCTCGTTCTTTATAACTTAAAGGTACCTTGTCGTTTCTGTTGTTGAATTACAGGATGTTTTTTACATATTCTGGATATTGGACCCCTATCAGATATGTGAATTGCAAATAGTTTCTCCCTTACTCATTCTACGAAGCTAGCATTACCCTGATACCAAACTGGACAAAGACATCACAAAAAATGATAATTACAAACTGATATCTCTTATGAATATAGATGCAAAAATCCTTAACATACTAACACAGTGTTCAGTTAGGCTTTTGACTTAAGACATTTCTTCTTTTTTAATATTGGTGTTTATAGCTATAAAGTTCCTTCTGAGCACTGTGTTCACCCATCCCATAAGTTTTGGGATGTTGTGTTTTGTTTTTAATTCATCTCTAAGTATATTCTGATTTCTCATGTGATCTCTTTTTCTGACTCATTTTTTAAGAGTTTGTTGTTTAATTTCCACATTTTTGTGAATCTTCCAGTTTTCTTTCTGTTATTGATTCCTACCTTCATTCCATTGGTTTCAGTCTTTTTAAAATTTTTGAGACCTGTTTTGTGGTTTCCTTCCATGGCTTCCTTTAACTCTGAGCATATTCAAAAAAATTGTTTTAAAATCTCACTCTAGAAAGCTCAACGTTTGGGCTTCCTCAGGACAATTTCTATCCACTAATGTTAAGTCTTTGAATGGCAATACTTTCCTGTTTCTTTGTGTATCTTGTGATTTTTTTCTGTTGCTGTTTAAAACGTGACATTTAAATACTGTAATGCGGTAACTCTGGAAATCAGCTTCCTCCTTTCTTCATGGTTTGCTATTTTTTGATTGTTGAAGGCTGTTGTTATCCATTTTTTAGCAACTTCTCCAAACAATGTTTGTAGAGATCGTCTTCCTTGTTGTGTCATCACTGAAATCTCTGTGACTTTAACTGTTCTCAGCTAATGTTTTGACTGAGATTTAACACTAGGAGCATTTTTAAGTTGTTTTTCTTTTCTTAATTTAGTGTTCACTTGGTTCCAGTTAACCTTTGCTTTCTGGAATTTAGACAAAGTAGGTTTTAACAGTATCTGCTTGTTTTTTTGATGTTTCTGTTAAGAGATGGGGCTTGGAACTGCTTACATCAGCATTTTTCTCTAGATTCTTCTAATTTTGTACCCCAGGTTCAAAAATAAAAGGTATTTTGCTTCAAAACAAAGAATAGTCTTTCTTCCAAGAAGAATCAGAAAGATTATGAATTATCTTTCTGATTCTTCACTCTATTGTCACTCTTTTACATTAAGGCTTTTAAAACATGAGGGTCAATCTTATTATATTATTAACATGTTTGTTCCTTCCTTCATTCACTTATTCAAATGACTATAAAGTTCCTGCTATGTTAGGAAATGTTTCTGACTAGGTGGTTAATGCTATGGTTAGATACACAAAGTGCTCTGGGAATTGCTTACTGGACCTGAGTGAAGGGTTAGGATAGGCTTTCCAGAGGAGGCAACATTTGATGTAGTTCCTCTAGGCTGAGGTAGGTGAGCATACAGGAAAGGAAAAGAGCATTTCAAGGCTGGCACTTCTTAGGGCACAGGTAGATCTTAATGTTTCAGAGGAAATAAAATGGCAGGTGTTTTCTGATCATAGGAATTACCCATGCTGTGTTCAAAAGGCTTGTGACATTGCTCATCCTCTGTGCCTTTAATCTTATCTACAGCCATTCACTGAAGGCATTCCTTCAGCCAAATCTAACAAGAATGTCCACCATATCAATATCATGTTAGCTATAGCTTAGCCCCATTTCTGCCCCACTGTGTGTAGCTCAAAGTCACCATGTTACTCTAGAGTCAAATTCATCACTGTTTAGGTACCACGTTAGAAAAGAGTCAAGTGTTGACAAGGGAATTCCAATCAAGCCATAAGCCTGGAAAAGGAGCTCTCTATTCTGAGCTCTCTGAGTTCTCTATTCTGTTTCATTGGTCTATGTGTCTGTTGTTATACCAGTACTATGCTGTTTTGGTTACTGTAGCTTTGTGGTATAGTTTGAAGTCAGGTAATGTTGTAGTGTAATGCCTCCAGTATTTTTTTTTTTTTTTCTTAAGATTGTCTTGGCTATTTGGGATCTTTTTTGGTACCATATAAATTTTTAAATAGTTTTTTTCTAATTCTGTGAAGAATGCCAAAGGTCATTTAATGGGAATAGCATTGAATCTATAAATTACTTTGGGCAGTATGGCCATTTTCATGATATTGATTCTTTCTTTCTACCTGGGAACCTGGAATGTTTTTCCATTTCATTGTGTCCTCTCTGATTTCCTTGAGCAGTGGTTTGTAGTTCTCCTTGAAGAGGTCCTTCATTTCCCTTGTTAGCTATATTCCTAGGTGTTTTACAGTTTTTGTAACAATTGTGAATGGTAGTTCATTCATGATTTGTTTCTTTGCTTGCCTGTTGTGGGTGTATAAGAATGCTAGCAATCCTTGCACATTGATTTTATATCCTGGGTCTCAGTATTTTAAAAAATTACTTCAGGTGATTCTATGTGTGCAGCCAAGGTTGACATACTCTGTTATAGAATCTAGGATGTGATAAACTAGAGGAACATAACTAAAGTTTTGCATTTTCCCCATGTCTCAGTTTCCTCATTTATAGATGGAGTTGGTATGTGTACCGACTTCGTAGGTTCGTTCTGAGTAAATGAGTGCATGTAAAGTGCTCCACAGAATGTTAGCTGTTGTGATGCTTTACTTTCCACTGCACTTCCTAACTCCTAGCCTTTCTTTTCCTTGGCTCCTTTAATGCTCATGTCAGATGCCTTTGTTGTTTTTTCCCCCCAGAATATCCTCCACTTTATCTTGCTCCGCTCAGCATCTTTAAAATATAGAATCAACAGACTGCCATGCCACCCAGTCTATCTGACTGTTGAGGCAAATTCCCTAAGTCCTAGTTCTCCTCCTGAGATTTCCACCTGCTCTTAACCCTTCCAGTATTTTGGATGCTATGTCCAGCTATGATAGTTTAATCACTGTTTGCGCCACTCATCCTTGATAGGTGAGTTCTAAGATTTTTAGTGAACATTTCTCTTCTGAGTCATGTATGACCCGTTAGTCCCTCCATTCTTTTTTCTTCCCCCTCATTTCATATTCTTTTTACGGCTACTCCTGTTGATGTATCCATTTGGCTACACTTCTTAAACTTCTCCACCTAAAGCAGAGGAAAGAGAACACGTTGAACATGAACGCTTTAAGAGTAATGGGGTCTGAAGTATCACACTAGAAGGTCATCTGCAAGTGTGTATTTCATATCTTTGTTTAAACAAAATAGTTACATAGTAGAGGGGGAAAACAGTCCATGTGGATTTTTGCATTTCACTTGATTATAACCTTGATTTTAATGCTAAAATTATTTTTTCTAAAATCTTGGGGTAAAAGTGTCGTTCCAAAGAGTTTTTATCAGGTTATGTTTATCCTGTAGCTGCCTGTCCGCTGTGACCAATACTGGAAACCCTCAGGATTACAGATGCCTCCGTTTGTAGATAAGAGTGAAATACAACAGAGCTGTGTCTTCTCCTTTGTCTTGTTCCCCATCCCTCTTCTGTGCTTTGTATTGTTCCTCTCCTGTCAGCTAAATAAGCACTCTGAAAGAAAACTCTCCAGTACTGGAGAGCTTAGCATATTCTAATTCCTAGGTTAAAAAATAAATAAATGACTGAATGATTTTTTTTTAAAGAAGAATAGTTTTCATCAGAAGAAATTTGGAAGTATTTTGTTGCAGACTTTTAAAACACTTGATCCAGTTCTAATTCTGTCCTGGGTTTGGTAATCATCTTTTTTTGAGGCTAAATTTTCTCATTTTGATGAAAAAGTCATCAATAGATGTTGAAAGCTGGACAGTGCAGTGTCAAAGCAAATGCTTTGCATGTCTGCAAGAAAGTCACAAATAAAGAAGGCTCTGCTAACTAGAAGAGAAGGATATTTAATCAACTCCAGTACCATTGTTGAGAGGAACATTCTATCAGGATTAAGTATGGAGAGATGTTTTTAGGCTATTCACAAAAGCCAGGTAGAACCTCCAAGCCAAATTTACAATAATACTAGCTTTTAGATTAATTGTTGTTTTTTGAATATATATTAGTATCTTATGTAGAAAACAAAAAGAGTTTACAAACTATTGTTACAATAATCTTGGCTTCTGTAATTGTCTAATGTATTTAGACTTACTGAGAGCTTTATTTCTCTGTATAGTTTCAAGTAACTGTCTCGTGTCCCTTCATTTCACCTTGTGGGGCTCCCTTGAGCATTTCTTACAGGGAAGTTCTAGTGGTAATAAACTCCCTCCACTTTTATCTGGAAACATCTCAGTTTCTCTCTCACTTTTTAAGAACAGTTCTGCCAGATATAGGATCCTTGGTTGATAGGTTTTTTCTTTTAGCACTTTGAATATATCAGCCCACTGCCTTCTGGCCTCCAAAGCTTCTGATGAGAAATCTGCCCATCATCTTATGATGTATGTGACAAGTTGCTTCTCTCTTGCTGCTTTCAAGATTCTCTCCTTGTCTTTGGTTTTAAAAAGTTTGATTATATTGGCTGGGCATGGTGGCTCACACCTGTAATCCCAGCACTTTGGAAGGCTGAGGCAGGCAGATCACTTGAGGTAAGGAGTTCAAGATCAGCCTGGCCAACATGATGAAACCCTGTTTATACTAAAAACACAAAGATTAGCTGGGTATGATGGTGCATACCTGTAATCCCAGCTACTTGGGTGGCTGAGGCAAGAGAATCTCTTGAACCCAAGAGGAGGAGGTTGCAGTGAGCTAAGATCGTGCCACTTCACTCCAGTCTGGGCAACAGAGCAAAAGTCTGTCTCAAAAAAAAAAATAAATAAAGGAAAGTTTGATTATGTTTTGTCTCAATATGGGTCTTTCTGAATTCATCTTACTTGGGATGCACTGCACTTTTTTGGATTTGGGGGCTCATGCCTTTCAGCTATGATTTCTTTAAATATTCTGTTTTTGTTTTTCTCTCTCTTCTCCTTCTGGAACTTCCACAGTACGTACACTGGTTTGCTTGATGGTGTTCCATACATTCTGTAGGCCAGGGATGTCCAATCTTTTGGCTTCCCTGGGCCACATTGGAAGAAGAGGAATTGTCTTAGGCCACACATAAAATACACTAACACTAATGATAGCTGATGAGCTAAAGAAAAATAACCCCCCAAAAAATCTCTTAATGTTTTAAGAAAGTTTATGAATTTGTGTTGAGCCACTTTCAAAGCCATCCTGAGGCACATGTGGCCCATGGGCTGTGGGTTGGACAAGCTTGCTGTAGGCTCTGTTTGTTATTCTTCAATCTTTATTCTTTCCATTCCTCAGACCCAGTAATTTCCACTGTCCCGTCTTCAAGTTTGATGTTGATTCTTTCCTTTGCCTGCTCAATTTTGCCTTTGAAACCCTGTAGCAAATTTTTAAATTTTAGTTGTTGCACTTTTCAGCTCAAGAATTTCCTTTTAGTTTCTTTTTAGGTTTTCTGTATTTATTAATATTTTAGTTTTGTTTGCACATCATTTTCTTGATTTTCTCTATATCTTCCTTTAGTTCTTTGAGCATCTTTAAGATAGTCATTTTGAAGTCTTCATCTAGTAGATCTGCTATTAGGTCTCTTTAAGGGATAGCTTTTTTGATTTATGATTTTTTACTGTGAATGAGCCATACTTCTCTATTTCCTGGCATGGCTTGTTATTTTTTGTATTGGACACTTGAATCTAATAATGTGATAAATCTAGGAAAATCAGATTTCCCCTATCCCCAGGGTTTGCTGTTTTTTGTTATTGTTTTACTTTTACTTTTATTATTGTTGTAAGCTGTCTTCATGCCAAAGATTAGCTGAGGTGTAAAGGTAAGACCTTCTTAGGTCTTTTCTGAGCCTGCACCTTTCCCTGGGCATGTGAGGTCACTTTCTGATTTTCCCCACAGATGCAATTGTTTTTGAATGTCCCAGCCTTTCATGCGTGGCTCCCAAAAGGAAGAAAGGAGAAAAATGAAGGGAGGAAAAGGTGCTAGTCTTTTAATTCTCTCAGAAGTCACTTCAGCCTGAGGGAGAGTGGCTTGCAACAGTGTGGGGGAGGTGCAACAACAATGGCCATCAAGCATTTTGTTTGCACCTCTGTGATCAGAAGCAGCAGTGATGGGAGTACGGATCCTCAGTATTTGGAGAACATGGTTCTTGTTTTCCACCCTGGCTCCCACAGGCTGCATGCAAACTGCTCCAGAACATGTGTGTGCTCAGCTCCCTCCCATTGGACTGGAGGATGAGGGATGGGTAGCTGCTGCTGTGCTAAGAGCTTAAGTTGGTCATAATTAACTGCACTTTGCCACCCAAGCCTTCCCTGAAAGTTGCAAGTTTTCAATAAACTCCAGAGTTCTAAAATAGTGACATCAGACAGATTCTGCCAGTGCAATCGCTGTCTAGGAGGGGAGACAGATTCCTGGTGCTTCCTGTTTTGCCACCTTCCCGGAATCTTCCATTTCCCGGATAGCATCCATTTTGAAGATACTACTTACTTCTCAATTTGGGGCTATTCATTGAATAGACTGTCAACAGGTTATTGGCTGTTCAAAGATCCTCATCTGTCTGCTAACTATACCTCTATTTTCTTTTTTTTCTATGTTCACCTGGAAGACATGTCTTTTTCAAGAGCACCTTGACTCTGTCCAGAAGGAGTTCATAATTTTCAACAGAGAAAAGTAAGTAACTCTTGGGAGAACAACAGCCCCGGAAATGATGGCATGTTTCAGCCAGACTTTACTTGCAGAGAAAATATATTTTTAACATTTTAAAATTATTTTCTAATTGGGAAAATGATGCAATCTATTATTTAGAAATGTAAAACCTTTTTGAAGTATTAAAAAGTTAATTGATAAATTACGTACACAAGTGTTTGTTTATGAGAAGGAATGAGGAATAGGATTTGAACACTTAAAAATCAAAGCTTTCAAAAATTTCTTGGCCATGCTTATTTAAAATTATTGGGCTTAATTTATTTCAAAAGCTTAATTTCATTTTCTTTTTCAAAGAATAAAACATCTTTTTTTTCTTTTAAGAGTAAAAAGGGACTTTAACAAAAGACAACCAAATCTAACCTTGGAACAAACCAAAGACCCACAAAATGAGGATGGTCAGAATAACAACCTGTAAAGGCCTCGTGTCTTCTTCTTGGGACAATCTCATGCCAGAAACTTCTAATTACATACGTCAAGAAAAGCCGACAGTAGTTCTTGCCACTCCACATGTCCTGACTTAGAAAATGTGAATGAATATCTTTCAAAAAAGGCAGCACGACACAGTGAAGGTTCCTGGGCCTGAGCTCCTGGGATGTCGTTTCACATCAATCAGCCGTGTGATCTAGAGCAAGTTAGCACTTAGCCAACTTTCTGTGCTTTACTTTATTTATCTAAAATGAGAGGGTTATATTAGATACCCTGCCTTTTTAGTGCTGTAATTGTTATTCTAAACAGCCTTTATTTTTATTTTGAAATTAATATGTGAATATAGATTTATTTTTCCACTCCTTCTTATTACACAGTGACAAATGGACAGATGGACACAGGACTCAGTGAGACTTTTCAGACCTCGAAAGTTTCATAAAGTGGTCAGAATTCCCCAGACTACTTGGATAAGGATAAGGAATTCTATCAGGGAAGCATGAATGAAATCAGACTAAAAGTAACAGAGATGGATGAGGGCCTTCCAGTGATGTGCTAGAATCAGCATTAGATCTGCTTATCTCAGCCAGCATGAGCCTGCCATGCACACCACTTCCCAGCTCCCTCTTCAACAATGTGAAGGAGGTGACTTGAAATTGGTAATAATGGGAACATTTACACCATGGAAACTGGTAAATGCTAGTTTTTTCCCTTCTAACAAGAGAATTGCTAAATATTAGCACACCACTCTCCTTCCAAGAAGCATGTTCCTTGAGAGTTAATTGTCCTCTGAAGATTAGCAGAGACCTGTATCTGGAGAGGATCAGAAAACGATGTTGTCGCACTGAAAGTATGTCCACCTTGCATTTCAGCAAAGTTGCATCTTATACGGGGTTTATTGTCTAAGTTAGAAGTGAATTTAGAAGATAGTAAAATTAACCATTGAAAAACCCCTTAAATTACCCATAACATATGGGAAGTATCTTTTCTCAGTGAAGCCCAATACAGTGTCACCCTTCACTAATGAAACAAGTCATTGCTTTTGTTTTGTTTTGATTTAGTTATTTTTATTTTTGGTCTCATTTTGGCTAATACCAGACGAGTTAAAATGTTGAACAAATTACACTTGTCTTTATAACTAGACTTACTCTTTTTTTTTTCTTTTCAGGCAGAGTCACGCTCTGTCACCCAGGCTGGAGTGCAGTGGCATGATCTCTGCTCACTACAACCTCTGCCTCCTGGGTTCAAGGGATTCTTGTGTCTCAGCCTCCTGAGTAGCTGGAATTGCATGTGTGTGCCACCATGTGTAGCTAATTTTTTGTATTTTTAGTAGAGACAGGGTTTTGCTATGCTAGCTAGGTTGGTTTCAAACTCCTGGCCTCAAATGATCCGCCCACCGTGGCCTCCCAAACTGCTGGGATTACAGGTGTGAGCCACCACACCTGGCCTTAGAATTACTCTTGGAACAGTGGAATTCTCACACATCCAAGGGAGGCAAGTTCATGGAGACTAAGGCAACAGTGGTATCGTGTCTCCCTTCTCCCTTGTGCTTACTACAAGAATGTCAGGCAGAATCGCCTACTTATTTAAAATATCATTAATATCTCACTCCTTTTCTTTATATTTTATTTATTGATTTGCCACAAAGTTTAATTCACCTAAGTGAGATGTGCATATGATATAACTCCACTGTACAGATATACAGATCTTTGCAGAATAACTATTTTTGGCAACCCATGTGCCTCTGGGTAGGGCCAAGAAGTGAACAGGCTTGGTGGGGGATTGTTTTCACCTCTTGGCTACTCAGAGTACCTAAACCTGTCCTTACTTATGGAGACCATGTGTCTCACCAAGATGGCAGTAAGCTGGCAACTGGGAAGACCTGAGTGATGCCCATTTGGGAAGCCAGGCAAGTGGAAATGGACTGAAGAAACAGAGATGGCTGCCTTTTATGCGAGGCTTTTCCTTAAGGAGGTTACATTGGGGCAACCAAGTATGTGTAGAAAGCCAGAGCTAAACTTTAGCTTGGCATTCACAGTTTCCTCCTCACTGAGCTAACAGGCCCAGAGTTTCGTGCAGAGCTGTGAAATAGTGCTTCTCTAAGAGCAACCATATTTTTGTTACATAATTAAAAACCAGTTCTTTTGTTGTTTAATTCCTTTTCCCTACAGTTCCCACATCATTTGTCTATGCTATTCTGTTTTTCTCCAAACACTATAAACTTGAAGCAATTGCCCTGACTTGATTTCAGAGAGGGGAATGTGCTGGAAAGAGCAAGAATAAGAAAGTGACCAGATGCTGCTGCAGTCTGGTAACCCCATGAGTGTCAGGGACTACTTGCATGTTTACTTTTATCCTTCATTTGTTTTGATTCAAGCCTTGATGTGCTGTGGACTCACTTCCCTAAGTAACCAGGTTCCTCCTCTCACTGTGACCTTGTTTGCATCCTTTCCAAGAAGAGGCTTTGGGAAATTTTTCTGCACTTACACTTACCAAAAAGCTGTGGCACCATTAGGATCTCCACTGTGATGAGAGTTAAGCCATAGTACCATTTCACATGTATACATTTATGATGGGATGGGAACCCAATACAATCTCTGTAGGCCGAATCCCTAGTTTTACTTCCAGTGAGCTACTTCTGTGACTGAAGCACCTCTGTGGGCTTTTAGGAGCCATGGATGCACAGAGAGCACAGGCTCAGAGAGTAAGACGGATTTCTAGTGCTAGCCAGGTGAATGACACACAGTGTATTTCAAGTTTGAAAGCAAAACCATGGTATCTGACAGTGCAGAACAACTGATTGTAATCACCTCCTACCACTGTGCATTTTAAACATGAGAACAAAAACCTTTTCCAAAATTTAAACTTTTCCTAAATCTTTATGGTCATTGTTAGTTGTTGACATCAGATCCTTTGGTTTTATTCTATAACTTGGGCTAAGCGTTAATATCCCAGTAGGTGGAATATGTCTCTTCCAGAGTCGTGACAACTGAGGTTCAGAGCTGTGATTTTTGGAAAACAAGATGACTATTAAATCATTTGGCCTGGTACTCTTAAATATTTTTCTCCCAGCAGCCTCCCTTGCCAGTATGGAGCATCTGAAAAGTCTGAGCAGGTTTTGATGTCCAGGAGCATCCCAGCTATAAGGCTCTTGCACTGTGACAGAGCCCACCTCCAGTGCACCCTCAGTGACCTCTAGTACATGGGTAGGGCAGTCAAGCCCGGCAACTTATGCCACAACCCTAATTCCAGGAAGTCCTCTACTAATGGCTAACCCACTGCCATGGTGGCACTGATTTTGCCTGAGGTCATTGCTAGGGCAGGAATGAACAGCAACCAGCACAGAGCATTGCTAAATTAATTACGGTAACCTAATTAATCAGTGGCTAGGCTTCTTCTGATAGGAAAGTTTTAATCAGAAACCACTAGACGTTGTATTATCATAGCTTTTGTAGATTGGATGGATGAATACGTAGGAAGAAAAAGTATTACTGTAGCTAGTAGGGACCAGTGTTACTGCTTGTGGCTGATGCAGTAATGCTGAGGCTTTAGCTCTTCAAAAGCTGAACGAAAAGGCACGAAAAGCATTGCAAGCTTGTTTCAGTACCCAGTTGTCCTTGTATTGTCCACACAAAATCCTGTTTCCTGCTGTCTGTGATTCCTGTTTATTACAAATTCTGTGTGTCTGACTGATATTAAACACTGATATTAAAATTCTTAACTTCACTTATCTGTGCTGTTGTGAACAGGCAGCTGATCTGGCGGCCCTCGAATGGGAAACAAGCGCTTCTGTTGAGCTGCAGCATATATAATACAAATGTGCCTATGTGTATTAAAATGTCTTCTGTAAACAATGAGCCACTGACCCTTCTTTGCCAGCTGTGTGAGTGTATGTGTGTAATTGTTTTCTGGAGAGATAGCATTGGAGGTGCCCAAAGTAACCCGTTCTTATGTCTATTTCCTATTGTGAGGAATGTCCCTTACCAGAAATAATATTCTGTAACAGAGATGATGTTCTGCAACTATGGAATGCAGTATAGCTTACCTGACCCACATGCATACAAACTAAAAATCCTGACCTCTCTAGTAGTCACATCTCAGGGAACATAGCCCAGAATTCCAGCCTCTGCCTTTCACTATGCATCTAAGTCCATGGGCAGCCTATGCACTCTTTCTTTAGCACTCTGCCTTCCTACCCCTCAACATCCAGGCCCCATTCCATATACCAAAGCAGCAGGCAGAAGTTCTAAGGTCCATAATCTGGGACGGGAAGTTAATGGACAGCTCTGAACTCTTGCAGCAAAAGGCAACCTCTGCCTTAGGGGAGAACAAAGGGAACTGTCACCACCTCTCAGACCCACAGTGGGTGGGCAGCCAGCAAGCTGCTGGCTCCCTGGGCTTGTCCTGAAATAGTAGGCTGTTGTAAGTTTTGTGGCCTCCGAAGTTCTGCATGCGAAGTACCCTATTGTCCAGGTCATGTTAATTGTCCTGCTGTGTGCCTAGCAGCCATCTGAGCAAAGGACAGGATCTACAACTCCTCAGATTCTGAAGAGTACCAGCCTTAAGCATGTGATCTCATTTTCGCAGGTTACTTTGGCCTTTTTATCCCCCATCTCCTGCTCGTGGTTGGGATCTCCTTTGTGATGGGTTGGTGGTAGAAGAGCTGATTCCAGAAAGTTGTTTGGAACCAGAGGGCCCTTTTTAGTCTCTTACTCAGTATTCTCATTCCCCACCTGGTCAACGTGACTCAGCCACTGAATAGCTCCACCCTGAAGGAAGAGATGTGAAAGTCAATGTGTATCCTTCAGCATTTAGGAAGAAAACCACTTCATGCCTTTCAGAGTCCCGCATCCTGAGTTTGATAAGTGCTGACTATTGCCTTTAAACTCACTCAAATCCTAAACAGAGCTCAGCTGCTGCCTTGGTCATGAGCAGGGAGAAGTGCTTCACCAATCCTGAGTTAGAGCCATAAAATGGGGTTATCAACCAAAGCTTATTAAACATCAAAACTTGAATTTCAACTATGAAATAATTCTTTATGCACTTAGAGTAGCTTTTGATTGGGATTCTGAGCTTCTGTGTTAAAAGATATAATCACTCTATGCTCCTTTATCAAGGGTATTGTTCTATCAAACCAACAGGGGTTCATCATATATAAAAGCAATTCATCAGAAATGGTCATCCCCTGGTATCCCATCTCCTCCCACCTGTCCCAACCTCCACATCACCAGGCAAAATACTCATGCCCTGCAAGCTTGCGAATGGTGCCACGGCCATGGCTCTTTTTGCCTTCCTTGCATCTACCCCTCTTCAGTTAACACAAATTGATTTTCTTTGTGGAGTTATTGGGAGTCCATGTGGTTCAGGTGGCTCAGGGGCTAGTTATGTTATCCAGTATGGCCAATTAGTCCCATGTGCTCTTTTGGCCACAGTGACTAGGTCAATGGTGAGACATGCTCCAAGCCAGACTGAATGAGTCTTTTTAGCTGGAACTATTGAGGGACTCTCTCCCTCTTTTGAGGTTACTAAGCAGGTGAAATGAAAATCTGGAGATGCTGACAACCAACTCTGTCCCACATAAAAAGAGCTTTCCTGGTCAGGCGTGGTGGCTCATGCCTGTAATCCCAGCACTTTCAGAGGCCGAGGCAGGTGGATTACTTGAGGTCAGGAGTCAAGACCAGCCTGGCCAACATGGTGAAACCCTATCCCTACTGAAAAGAAAAAAAATTAGCCGAGTTGTGGTGGTGCGCGCCTGTAGTCCCAGTCAGGCTGAGGCAGGAGAATCACTTGAACCCAGGAAGTGGAGGTTGTAGTGAGTTGAGATGGCGCCACTGTACTCCAGCACTCCAGCCTGGGCAACAGACACTTGTCTCAAATTAAAAAAAAAAAAAAGAAAGAAAGAAAGAAAGAAAAAAGAGCTTTCCTAAGAAGGAAGCATTTACTGAAGAAGGCACACAGGGCCGAAGTGGGAAGAACCAAGGCTCTGATGTCAGGGTCTAGCACTTAGACCCAACTACACTTGAGTCTGCCTGACTGAACTTTACAGTTGCACCAGACCTTAAAATTCCACTTTCCAATTTCCCCCCAGTAAACCAGTTTAACTTTTGCAATGAAAATATGATCTGCACAACAAATTAGAACTGGATTCAGCAGTGTTTCCCTCAAAAGGTGTAGTATAATAGGTTTGGTGGGATGCTAAAAGATGGTATGGGTTCGGTAGTCAAAAGCTCGAGAACCCTGAATTGGGCAAAGTTTTGAAAGATTCTTTATCACAGGATTTCTCAGAGTCTTCAAGTTGCTGATATGCACCTAAAAGCTCTAAGAAGAGTAGCTATAGCAATTAATGCTTCCGTACACTGATTTGACTTCTTGGGATCCGTTTGCTAAAAAATACACTTTGGTTTGGGCGTAGTTTGAGTTTTTCAAGTCTAGGCCAATAAAAAGAAGTAGAAAATGCTTGCAAAACAATCAAATAGCAAGGCATTAGGGGAAAGACCAAAAAAACAAAACCCCAAAACAAACAGCTTTAGGGCTCTGTTCTGGACTCAGCTAGACTTATCCCAAATGGCATATAATACTAAATTTGATGATCCACAGAAAAAAAAAAATTACTCATTCTCCAAAGTTTCAAAATGGCCATCAAGCTGGGTGGCCAAAACTAACAACTCAATTTCAAAAATAGAAGCCCCCAAGTTTTCTCCAAATAACTCTGTTATCACCAGATCTGCCTGCCCCTCTTACTAACCCTTTCGGTTCTACTGTGCAATTTTAATATTATAGGTGAAAATGCACATCACACAAAGAAGAAGCCTGGAGAACAATGTTGGTAATTTCATAGTTATTTTAATAACCAGGTTTACATTAACAGTCACTTGATGAATTTTTTTTCTTTAATCTCAGCTAAACTCAAAACACAGTTTTGTTCACGGTTCAAACCAAACAGCTCTTCAAGTTCCAGAGCTGCTTCACAGCTAGCACAGATCACGGGAGATTACTGTCTGTCCATACCCACCAGACACAGAACTGAACACCCACACACCAGTTTTCAAAGAGGGAACTTACAATGAATGCTGGCTGCCCAGGGCAGCCCATGAGTGTATCTGGGACTCAAGCTGGAGTTTTCCAGGGGAGAAAGCCTGGGAAGCTTGTGGCAAGGAAGTTGGGAATTGCCCACCCTACTGGAAAGGGCTTCTCAGGGATGAGTGAAAATCAAGGCTCAGGTGTCAGCCCTTTGTGGAAACATGACATTCTCAGTACAGATAGTCGTGAAGAACAAGGCTGAGGGATTTTGAAGGAAACCCATTTTCAGGATGACTACAATCCTGCCACTTCTAGAAAACTTCAGAAGTAAAAGAAATATCTCTACTACAGGTAACTGATTCAACAATTTCACAGACACCCTCTCCACTACCCAAGCCCGTGGGCCTCAGAGAGAACCGGGATGGATTGCCATCTGGGTTCAGAGGCAATATGAGGAGGTTGGGGGGATGGCGGGGGCATCCTCAGGGTTGGGGGGGGCAGGCCAAGGAATGAGATGGCAAAGGACAGCTTGGGAATGAGAAAGAAGATCCAGCGTGCCTTCCTATACTTGCATGAGGTGCCAGTGAATTCGAAGAGGGCCAGGACTCACCATCGTTTTCTTTTCCTGAACCTTTTGTATAGGCCTGTTTGATGTGTCTTATGAAACGAAACAAATCTGAATATAAATTTTAAAATAGTGGGAGTTATTCTCGCAATTCCCAGGGATTTCTATGCTTGGAGAGTTAGTACTGGTAAGAGAAGAAAGAGAGGCTTCCTGAGCTCATGTTGTTCCTCCCGAGGGCATTCGGGGGTTGTTCCCACAGCAAGGAAAGCTTGTGCAGAATCAAAGGTTCTGCTGGAATGGTTCACTCCGGAAGTCCAAGGGCAGTGCGAATGACCAATCTGGCCATGGAAGACTTATCTTCATGGCACAGAGAGGTCGTGCAGGGATGAGTCGGACTCAGGGGCTGAGTAACAGCAGAGCAGATAGTGCAGAAGTGAATGCTCAGAAGCGAGTTTATGTGTGTGTCTTTTCCTCTATCTGGTGGCTGTGGCTGGTACTGCAACCTGTCCCAAAGTACAACCTAGTCAATGAGGTATACGCTTCAGACCTGGCAAACTCTCTCTGCACATAAAACTGCTATTCTGAGTTCTCTGAGAGAGCCCCACATCTTTGAATTGTAAATTAAGAGCTACATTTTCCCTTTTACTACATCTCCCTTAAAAGAAAAGCACCACGTGAGCTTTAAAATAGCAAGACTCCCTATTCTAAGGGGAAATAATCTTTTTTTCATGATTTGAATAGAAGGTAGCTTGCCAGGGGAAATCCTGTTCCTTGGCTATCTCCAAATTCCTTTGTAGCCCAGTGTGTACTTTTCTCTGGTCTTCAACTTATTCAAACCTGCAGTCAGAGATAATCGTCTCTCCTAAGCACTTAAAAGGTGTCTGAGGCCTGCTCTTCTCTTCAAAGTACTTAGTACACAGGGTTACAGGTGCGACCACCTGGATTCCCCAGAGCATAGAAGTCTGATCCCAGGTTGAATATATTTCTTCTGAAAACGAGCATCTTGGTTCTATAGATTCTTACCTTGCTCACAGGACTTGCTCCAAAACTGAATTTTCAGAAGCGGCATGATAGGGAAAGAGATATTCAACTCTGACAGACAAGGTAGATCCAAGCACCCACACTAATTTCTTTTAGGTGCCCCATGGGGAAGGCTGCATCATGTCACTTCCACTCACTTGGGGGAGATTCTAGGACTGAGACACAAAGTTCCCCCAGAGTTTCTGCTAATGGAAGGGGAAACAGATGGTTTGGAATGGAAAGGTGGAACCAGGGCCACAGAATGTGCTCGCTCTGCTCAAGACTGACTTTGGCTTTCCCAAATTCCCGCTTGACTGCCCTATAAGCTGACATGACCCATGACGGTAAAAATTAGGGAACACCTAATAAAACCAACCTTCAAAAATAATTCTATTTATCATGGATGTGCCAGGATCTCAGATCAAGAGAACCAAACACAAACTGCTTGTAAGAGAGGCCCTTCATTCTGCCTCACCTGGGCTGAAATCCTAACTTGGGATGCCAGAAGCGTGCCACTCTTCTCGGTTTGCAAAGACAGAAGAGTGAGAGGTGACCTCGCCGTGTTTAGAAGGAGGCATCTTTAAGCTGTGGGCGCACTCACCATGTGGGCCTGTGCTATGTTCTCAGCTGCTGGTTTTTAAGAGCACCAAAGAGGCAGGGAGGGCAAGAGGAAGAGAAGTGTTGTTTGCTCTGTCCCTGCCTGGCCTTCTCAACCCAGGAAAGAGAAGGATTTGAAAGCAACACTGAGAAAGAGTCCTGAGCAAATACTGGCACAATCAAGCAGGTGGAAGAAATGGTTGTGTTTTGGCGTTTTAATAAATGTTCAAAGAAACAAAATTTACTCGTAGGGGACGTGACAAAGAACAGAACCCAAAGACTGCCTGCCTTCTCGGCAGACCCTGGGGGGTTGTGGTGATGTGACAGCTGCCACAGTGGCTATCTTCCATGGAAATAACGTACGCCATCAACACAATATACAACACCCCTTCTGCTCACCTGACCCACCCACCTCCCTCCTACATGCCTTACCCCAGCCCCTCTGCACCCTCTACCTTGTTCCGGGCTCCCACTACCCACTCACCCCAAATAATCTGCTTCCCTTTTGTTCATTTCCCTGACGTCCCAGCTTGTCTGTCCCCTTGTCATAAGATGCAGCACTACACACGCTCTCAACACTATGATAGAGCAGACTCTTTTACCTTAGTGGCCTGTCTGATTGCATGCATGTAAATGGGGGGAGGGGAGTCAAACAAATCAAGGCTATGCATAAACAGAAAACAAAGCAATATTCGTAAAGCTAGGCAAGCGAGAGTAACATTGGAGAAACATAAGGCTTGAGGGTTATTGATTCTTTAGATCACAACCGTTTGGATTCGCTTTCCTTCTTAAACATCGGTGTACCATTTTGGCTTCAAAACAATCTCTTCTTGCTTCTGCCCCTCTCTATGAGGAAGGTTTGCTTAACTCAGAGATGTGATATTAGAACGGCCACCTGGGGCGCCACGATGCGCTTGCTGGCTGAGCGAACCCCCTCATCCACTTGGGTGCCTACAGTTGGAAATAAATTTCCAAGGGGGGAAAAAACGGGGTGGGGGGTAGGGGGATGTGGGCAAGAGAGAAACTGGGTTAATTTTAAGAGTGCAAGATAGGAAGTGCCTTGCTGGCCTCACCTCTCAAGAAATTTCCATTCCAGTCTATCAGGTCTTTTAGACTTTTCTTATGGCCTCTGGTAAGAAAAGACAAGTTCTTATCTAGATTTCATCTGACCCAGAGCATGATAATAATACTGAGAAGAAGAACAATAAGGACGAGACACTCATTGTGGCAGGCAATGTTTTAGGTGTTTAACCAATTATCTCCTTTAATGCTCACCACCATGGTTTGAGAGAGGCACCCTTATCTGTTTTACAGAGGAGATAACTGAGGTTCTGAAAGGTTAGGTCACTTGCCCGAGATCTCACAGTGCAAAGTGGTGATGGTCAGGTCTTTGTGACAACAGCACAAAAAGAAATTTCAATGTGTGCTTGGGTCTATTCAGAAAGGAGCCTCTAAAAGCTTAAGAATTAAGGTAGCCAGAGAACGACAAGAAAAAAAAATGGCAAAAACTTTGAAAAAAATTGCTTATGCCTAGCAGAATGTGACCTCTGGCACAGCTACCTCCAAACTTTAAACTCTTTTCCTTTGTCCTTCTTCCACTAGGTCTCTCTTACCTCTTTCTCCCATGTTTCTGTTTCTCCCGTTCCTTACCCTTTCCTCATATGCTGTAATTTTACCTTTAAATGTCTTTCTTTTCTTGTTATCTTACTTCCTTCACATTTAAATTATTCATTATAGGAATGCAAATCTACATTTATTTTTCTCGATTTTAAGACTACTGGTTATGGAGCAACTGAATGATTATTTTCTAATTATATCAGAGAGTTCTTAAAGAACAGGTAAGACTAATCATATGGCTAACACATAGTAGATGTTCAATCAGTGGTAGCTAGTGTTAGCATTATTATAATTACTAGGAATGGGAGAATATAATAAAAATCCTAGGTTAGAAGACGCTACTGCAATTTGAGCATAAAAATAATTTAAGCTATCTTTTAATCTGGACAAATAAAGAAAACATACTATGTTGTATAGCACTCATAGGCTAATGCTAGAAATCACTATCAATTCTTAAGAGGGGATCAGCTCCCCACCTCTGCCCCCAACCAGGGCTGATCTCTAGGCAGAATCAGTCACCACTTCAACCTGGTCTTCAGCCTGACTGCTTTGTATTACTTTCTTACCAGGACCCCTTGCTGATTCAGGGAACCTTCCTGCTTGCCCCAGTAACCTCCCTAAAGTTGACACCAGTGCTGGGCTGGAAAACACCTTCAGGTTGAATTCTCAGGAATACCCTCTGGCCTCAGAAATTGATCTTCCCCTTCCCCGCTCTCTTATTTTTTGATAAGCCTGTCCCACTCACCGGACAGGCTAAATCCCGACTGATGAAGATTCCTCACGGGTGGGTTCGGCCGAGTAGGAGAGCCCCGAGCAGAGCCTGCGGGGGTGCCACCTTTGGGGGTGGTGGTCAGGTCAAACACAGGCCCGTCGTACATGCCCCTCGGGACGGCATGCAGGTCTGCCATCTGCAGCCAGAGAACAGCATGTCACCATTCATTCATTCTTTCATTCAGCATTTTAGGGCCTGTTCTAGGCAGCATAATTGGTGAATACAGTGTGTGTAATAGGAGACAGGAATTAGTAAAAATAAAGATAATTTGAGGAAAGGAGTAGTAGTATAAAATAAATAAAGGAGGATGTGATGATAGAGTGACAATGGAGGTGGTCAGTGAAGGCCCTTCTAAATAGATGAGCTTCGATCTGAAGGATCAAAGGACCTTGCTATGGGGTTGGGGTTGCCCAAGGGAGGAGGCTGGGGGGATACTGGGGAGTGGTGTGGATGACAGTGAAGCCAGCAGAGAGAAAGCAAGGACAGAGAGCTGAAGTGGGAATGATTATGAAATAGAAGAACAGCAGTACAGCTGGAGCAGAGGGATTGGAAGGGTAGGTCACGACATGAGGTCACAGGTCCTGGCCGGGATGGATCACATGGGAGCTCCACCCTCACACTCTTCAGCACACACCAGGGTGGGCAGGCCTTGAAGTGAGTGTCTGTGGTCTGACCCACTGACCTCTGGCTGTGGCTGTGAACTTGCCCTGGGACTGTGGAGTCAGCCAGCAACTTCCACCCAGCACATGCTCTGCTAGGCCTTGTGCCAGGCACTACGGCCTTTGGTCATGGGAAACACGGTGCCTCCCGCAAAGGGGCTTACAGTCTATTAGACAAACACTGTAAGACCACCCAAAGCAGCGGCACACAACCTCCACCCATTTCTTAACTTTGGCCAGAGGGGAGGCAATGAGGACGGGCTGCCAGACGAGCCTGACCATGCAGGATGGATCATCACAAGAAGTCCTGTCAGAGCCTCCTTCCCTGTTAGTGACTCAAGTGCTGGCACAGAAGTCAAGCCCATCAAATGTGCAGATGCTAATGATTCTGGTGATGTGATGACTGTATCTGTACTCCCCAAAACCAAGAACTCTACGTCATCAACACTTCTGTGGTTTAGAATCTAAATCACACGTATAGAAATAAAGGGTCAATACTGGGGAAGTCTCCTTCTTCTCTATTAGGCCCAAACTGGAGTGTGGAGCTCAAATTCCACAATCCTAGGGTAGGGTTAATACACATATATATATATATGTGTATATATATAGTGTGTGTATAAAAAAGTACAAAACAATAAATACAATAAATATAAATATGTGAATATATTTATTTATATGCACTTCTATATTTTAAATTATATTTATTTATATTTATTNAATCTAAATCACACGTATAGAAATAAAGGGTCAATACTGGGGAAGTCTCCTTCTTCTCTATTAGGCCCAAACTGGAGTGTGGAGCTCAAATTCCACAATCCTAGGGTAGGGTTAATACACATATATATATATATGTGTATATATATAGTGTGTGTATAAAAAAGTACAAAACAATAAATACAATAAATATAAATATGTGAATATATTTATTTATATGCACTTCTATATTTTTAAATTATATTTATTTATATTTATTGTATTGTTACAATAAATACAAAACATAATACACTATAAACTATATAAATGTTTACTTATATATATTATTCTATATTTATATATTAAGTATATATAAATATAATACATATAGTGTATACATATTTAATTTCTCTGCACCTCCATTTTTTATACATATGCACACATATGCACACGTGTATATATCTATAGACCTATACATATACACATATATCTCTGCATGTGTTTATATATAAAATCAGAGAAATAAAATTTTATTGAAAATACAGTAGCTAAAATGTTATAAGTGTTTGCCCCTGTGGAGCAACACTGGACAGAATGAGACAGGGATGTGTGGGTGTGGATTCTTGGTTCTTACCTTCAGACTTTAAGAGTAATTTTTTTTAAAAAAAATACCCCAGCCTTATTTTGAATTATTCAAGTTTAAATTATTTTCAATAAAGCACTATAAAAATGTGGGAAAAGTCATTTGGGAAAAAAAGCTCTCTTTGGCCAAAAGTTTTCAACACCCTTTTTAATAGTACATTAAGTCTGTGTAGGGATAAGACTGTCACTGAATTTCTCTGTGAGAGTCTACAGATCACAGTGCCCTGTGTTCATGGTTACTATCTGAGTGTGAGTGGGACACAAAGCCCCTGCACCACCTCGGAGCTCCCCTGCTTTTTACCTTCCTCCGTGCTTTAATGCGCTTGTAGACATAGTCGGAGAACGGGCTGCAGGGGATGAAGCGGCCTGCCCCCTGGGTCACATGCAGGTTGCCATCTTCCAGCATGATCTTGCCCTGGCAGATGACCACCAGTGGAGCCCCACGCAGCTCCATCCCTTCAAAGATGTTGTACTCTGCAGCCTAGAGACAGGGGTGAGGAGCAAAGCCACAGTAAGGGTGTCGAAAGAGGAGAAAGAGGAATGTACCTTCTCTGCTCCAGACCTTCAGTGTCATTTGCTGCTGATTCACCAGGCAAGCCGGGAAAAGCTTACCATGCAACTGCAAGCTTCCAGTGGGTAGAAGGCACCGGAGACAGATTTGCTAAGAAAAGACTAAACTTCCTAGTAAAAAGAAGTGTCCAATCTTTATTAAGGTCCTCAAGTGGAAGTCAACTTTTGTCATGGGTAATGTTCAAAGAGAAGCTGGATAACTATCCAGGATGCTGTACATCACTGTCTTGTATTGAGTCGGTGCACAGAGAGGTTATGTGGCCTTTAGGTCCCTCTAGCTCCAAATTAAATAACATGAGATGACATAATATTTAAGCAAAGGCCATTACCACCAAAAATGGGATTTCTCCCTACCTCCTTCATTTACTCAACCAGCAAGACGCATTACTGTATTGCCAGGTAATTAAGAACATCAGTTTGGAGTCAGCTTGTCTGGGTTTCAATGCTACCTTCACCATTTGCTTGCTGCACAAATTATTTAATTTTTCTGTACCTCCAATTTTTAATCTAGAAAACAGAGGATAATAATAGTCCCTACCTGTAGAAGACAAGTATGGAAACCCAATGAATTAAAAGCACAGTGCCTGAAACATAAGTGCTTAAAAATATTAACTCTTTTTAATAAGAGTGTCGAGCCTGTTTCTGTTAGGTACCGCACTTTAATTATCATCCTCCATATGAAACTCATTGTAAGGAAGTCATCAGTGCTGTTTACCAGTTATTTCCCATTCTTTCTCTTTCCAGGCACAAAGGATCATTGCATGTCCTGACTTCCGGAAGTTAGGTATGGCCACAGGACTGGCTAAGACCAGTGCCATGTAAGAGGCAGTAAGGTACACCACGTCTAGGGGAAACTTTCAGAGCCAGTAGATCATTCACTAGGTCATGTTCCCCTGTCTCAGCAATCATGAAAATATATGTAGAGAGGGAGCCTCTATCGGCCCCTGTCCCTGAGTGACTGGGATGGGCAGAGACCATCTGCTGACCTCCCTGCTTTGGAAAGCAGGAGTAGGGGGAAAAGAAAGAGAGATCAGACTGTTACTGTGTCTATATAGAAAGAAGTAGACATAAGAGACTCCATTTTGTTGTTGTTGTTGTTTTTTTGAACATAAACTCAAGATTTTATTGTCTTCATAATAAAAGATGACACTTAGAACTGGATCACTTTCTTCCCGTGCCGATATCGCTCTCGCAAGCATGGTTAAAGTCCCTAAAACCCGCCAGACTTTCTGTAAGAAGTGTGGCAAGCACCAACCCCACAAAGTGACACAGTACAAGAAGGGCAAGGATTCTCTGTATGCCCAGGGAAAGCGGCGTTATGACAGGAAGCAGAGTGGCTATCGTGGGCAAACTAAGCCGATTGTCCAGAAAAAGGCTAAAACTACAAAGAAGATTGTGCTAAAGCTTGAGTGCGTTGAGCCCAACTGCAAATCTAAGATAATGCTGGCTATTAAAAGATGCAAACATTTTGAACTGGGAGGAGATAAGAAGAGAAAGGGCCAAGTGATCCAGTTCTAAGTGTCATCTTTTATTATGAAGACAATAAAATCTTGAGTTTATGTTAAAAAAAAAAAATGGAGTCTCTTATGTCTACTTCTACATAGACACAGTTACAGTCTGATCTCTCTTTTCCCCACACAGGAGAAACACAGTTGAGGTTTTGAGTCACTGAGATTTAGGGGATGGATTGTTATTGCAACCCGTCCTAGTCTAACTACCCTGGCACACCACATAAACACATTTCTCCTGACCAAGTTCTTTGCATGCATTCTCCATTCTACTCCACTCCCACCAGAGCAAGCCTTACAGACTGGTGGTTCTTGGCAGAGACGATCTTCACAGCATCTGGATCCCAGATGACTAGGTCACTGTCAGAACCCACAGATATTCTTCCCTTGCGGGGATACAGGTTGAAGATCTTGGCAGCGTTTGTGCTTGTCACAGCCACGAACTGGTTTTCATCCATTTTCCCTGTGGCCTATTGAAATATAAGAAATTACATCTATATCTATGGCTATAGCTACATACATATCAATTGAGGGCTTCTGAACTCAGAGAAAGATGACCAACAAAGGCACAGAAATACAAAGAGGAGCGTGGTGAGCTACAGAACCTCACTCAGCAAGCTCGAATTAGTTGGGCTGTCATGACTACTCAGGCAAAATGGTCAAACACATGGTTTAAGATTGAAGTTACTGCTCCTGAAGTAAGCATTTTTTTCTGTATGTTCTTACATTTACTAATTTACTTCTTCTAATTTCAAAAAGGATTATAGAGGGTTCAAAGTAAAACAAACGTGATTATAATCCCATCCTTTAGATATGTATTTGTGTTTGTATATGTCGTGTGCATAGAATAAATATGAAAGAACCTCACTCAAATGATAACAATGGGTTCTCTGGGTTGTGGAATCGAGATATTTTTGTTTTCTTTCAAGTGTGTGCTTGTCTGTAGTTTTCAAATATTCTTTACTGAGCATGTGTCATGTTGGTAATTTAAAAATATATATTATCTTGGAACTATTCCAAATAGTGCCAGGATAAATATATACGTACTGCTCTGCAGTATATGAAAAAATAAACACTATGTGAGAGAACAGACAACAATATTTATATTTTCCCTCTTTTCAAACCAAAAAGCCTCTTTACGGAAAGAATTGAGTTTAAAACCTAGCTTTGAGCTTCCTGAGAGCAAAGAAGAAAAAGAAAACTCAGTGAAATTACACTGTGTAGATTAATGAGGCATTAGTATACATAACCCTGATAAGAATGTTTTTAGGATTTTTAAAATGAAACATAGAGGAGTAATCAACTTAACAATAAGATAATTATTGATTTTACTAAAATCTTTGAGAGAGTCTTAATTTGAATGGTTCTTTCTTTTGTCAGTCCTTGTGATATGAACAAGGAAAATAAAACAGGCCAGTTGCCAGAAGACATTTAGAGATAATCACTTGTATTGCCTGAATGACCATATGCCCTCAGTACAGAGCGTCCTTGATAAGCAAGATGACTTTGGTCTAGACACAGACTCATTGCTTATCATTTCAAAGGATTATATCCAGTTCTTTCAAAAGAAGTCATAAAACTATCCAAACAAAAAAATTAACTCACTATTATTTTAAGTACAGGCTATTCGTTCACTCAGATGAAGGAGTTGGATGTCTGGTTCCTAGTCCTAACAGTCTAGATGAGGAAGCCTCCTTCACAATGCGAGACCTTAGTATTCATCACACTAGAAGGAAATTTTCCACAATGCCTGAGCCACGTGGTTCCAGAGACATCTCAGCAGGTACGAGATCCCATCTGCACTCGCAGTGTCACCAGCCCAACTGGTGACAGGAGGTTCTGATCTGGCCCATGGATGTTTTGGCCCTGGCTACCCTCCCATGACCTCCATGCCTTACCACAGCCTTGTCCCAGATGACAGACATCCGCTCCTCCACACCATTGGTGCCCTCAGGAATGGCTGTGAAGTTGTCCTTTCCAATTGCTTTCTGGGCAGTGCTAAAGGTGCAGTGGGCACTCCCAGATAGTTGCAGATCCCCGCTGGCAAAGGAGAAAAGCTCCATATGAACAGGAGAGATGGCTGGAGGCACACACACTGGGAGCTTAGAATCTTGTGTCTACTGTGAGGGTTTGGACAGTGACTACTTGGGTTTGGAATCTCTCCTCTACCTCTTACTAGAAATACGAGCTTGGATGAGTTTCTTCCCCTCCCTGGGCTCAGTTACCCCATCTAGAAAGTGAGGGGGTGGGGTTAGATCATCTCTTTTGTAGCAAAATAAAATGGACTCAAATGAGCAATGTCACAATCCTACATGTCTGCAGAGGGCAGCAACAAAGGAGTCTCCCTATAATTTTGATTGCCATCATGACCAGCTATTTGAACTTAGGCAAATGATTTAGCTTCTCTGACCTTCAGTTGCTTAATATGTAAATGATAAGAGTACCTCACTCATAAAGTTGTTAGGAGAAACAAATGAGACTGTGAGTGTAGTCTTACCATAGAGCTTGGCACATAATAGGTTTTAACTGCTATTACCATTATAAATATTATGACTCTATTAATGTTTAAAATAGGATGGGGAAGAGCCTATTTTCTACTCTCAAGACTGCAAAAGAATTCCCAATACATTGTTCACACTGCAGACTCTGGTCTAGTTGATAGATGGGACTGCTCCAGTCCTCAACCCAGCTGGCCCCAAGAGATGCTTTCACAAAACGCCTCCTGCTGGGCATTTCTGCACCAACCTGGCCAGCAAGGAGTTGATGTAGTCCGGAGTGGTTGGGTCAGGGCTCAGGGGTGGGGATGTTACAAATGCAGCCGCCTTGGCCCAGTTCTTGCTCCAGTAATGGGTTCCATCTATGCCAAGGCTGGCAGTGATGGGCTCGCCAAACACCACGTTTCCTAGCAGGGACAGGAAATAGACAAGTGGTTAGCATACAGTATGTGCTGCACTGGGCCCCGCCTATTTAATTAAACTCCTAAGCCTACCCAGGACTGTGTCTCACAGTCAGACAGACCTGGGTTCAAGTCCATGTTCCCACCTTTTCTAAGCCCCTGCTTTCCTGTCTGCTAAATGTGACCAAGTTTGTATTCCCTAGATTAAAAGAAGCAATTGGTTGTTAGATGCAGTGTTAATTCTCAAATTTTGAGGCAAATTAAAATTTGAGGCAAAATAAAATAAAATATACATATTGATTTTAAGATTCATCCTCATTTCAGAGATACTAAAATGCTCCAGTTCTTGCCCTAGTAATGGGTTACATGTATACCAAGGCTGAAATAGATATATTCTGAAATTGATGAAACGAGATGATGTCTACTTCTTAGGCTTGTGAAAATGAAAAGATATGGCATATGTGAAGCATCTGGCACCTAGAGGATGCTTGGTAAATATCGCTTTCTTTACCTGTTACTTCTCCCCACAGTAGGGGCCCAAAGTCCCAAATGTGCCACCACCACTGGGAATTGCTAGATCCTCCCATTATAATGATATGCTTTGGTTCCATAAAGTAAAATCCATTCGTGTGGATTAGAGACTCTCATGATTTTTTTTTTTATCATGTTTGTTACTCCTAACATGATGACTTGCTAAAAGTCACCCAATAACCTAGGACACATCAAATATGAGACTAGCTTCTTGGATTCTGCCTCAAAAATTAGGGACTTAACTACCCAAACCATGGAGAGGGGATAAAGGCTATTGGAATATACACTGATCTAAGCTGTTTAGCTTCTTTAAGAAGAAGGAATATAGAAAGCATAGAAAATATAGAATATAGAAATATATAAAATAAATATATAAAAAT
>NW_016803289.1:1855893-1902508 GCF_001698545.2 Rhinopithecus bieti
AAATATATATATATAGAAATATATATATATATATATATATAGAAATATATAGAAAGCAAATGCTAGCTCATAGCTAGGTGGTTGGTACCAAGTTTCTCTATGCCAAAATCTGGCGCCAAAGCTACCCTATACAGCCCTGCACTTCTTTAACTTTGGTTCTCCATCTTCCACAGTCAAATTCTCCGTAAGTTTGCACTCTATGGCCAGGATTACAAATAGGTTTTGCCTTGTTTCAGCTCTGTTCAATTGGTAATGGTTGCCTAGAATTCCATGAAGGGAAGAATTCTAATAATGTTTCTGGTCTCAGTAGAAAAGACTCATGATTAATTAGTAATGTCTGCCATGGGCAAAAGAAGGAAGCGATGGCCATGATTCACATAGGACAGCCCTGCTTTTTGGGGTGAGAGTAAAAAAAGTCCATGTGATGAGAATTCAAGGGCTCTCCAAAAATACTTACACACTAAAGGATACAGGACCATAAGGATATGAAGAAATGAAAGTCACAGCAAGCACTCAACTACTATTGAAAGAAACAGAATCTTTAAAGTGGAAGAATTCTCCCTCTGGACTATGTTTAGCATGGAAGAGTAAAAGAAGCTAAGACAGTAATGACAACTAGATTTGAATACCAGTTCTCCCAGCTGGGAGATTTTGGACAAGTTGTGCTGCAATTTCATCTGAAAAAGGGCATTTCTGAGAAATGCCTATTTCTCAGAGTTCTTTGAGAATTCTACACAATAAAAAAAATTAAACTATTTATCTCAGTACAGGGAACATAGTTGTTCCTCATTAAATTGTAGCTTTCTAATATTAATTCTGAGCAGCCATACAGTTAAAGAGCCCTGATGATTGATGACTAAACACATTGAGACTTCAACCATATCCTGCTCAGGAGGGAAGCACAAACCCTGCTACACTTTGTCCTGCTCAGAATGCTCTTGAGTGTTTCCCTGAGAATGATGGTCCATGAGATGTTTACTGACTTCAATCTCAGCAGCCAGTTTTTCATCCCTGAAGTAATACCCCCATTCCACCCTGGAGACACAGCTGTACTAGTTCTGCTCGCCAAAGAATTATGAGCCAAAAGGCTCAGGGTTAGGATTTTTCTCCAAGAAGTTTGAAATGAGACCAGCATATAACTAAAACACCCTGTCCTGAGCGGCCCCCAGGTCACCCTGAGAATGGTCCTGGTCAGAATGCAGCCTCAGCAGAAGGCGTGAGGGCGGTGGGTGGTCACGGTTGGCAGGGGTGTGTGTGTGGCACTGGGTGAGGGCAGAAGGGAGTTCCTACACATGTCTTCTTTTTTCTCTTCTTGCTTTTCTCCAAGAATGAGTGAGGAGCACTGGGCTGCTTTCCTGGTTCTCACTCAGTGACTCATAGCCAGTGGAGCAACCATACCATGTCAGTTGAGACTTCTAAAAGCTAAGGAGAAAACAGCAGGCCTACGGAGAACAGAGGAAGGAAGGAGGTGCCCCAGAATCTGTCAGCTAGGAAGGGTGTCTAGACAATGTGAAAGCCTCCCCTCTCGCAAGAAAAATAGGGTCACCCTGTGCTAGAAGGCCAGGCAGCTGAACACTCAGCCATCAGCGTCAGCTGAGACTATTTTTAGCTACCACAGTCACTCACACGTGGAGTTTCACAGGCCAGTTTTGTAGATGAATCACGCATCTTGGGCCTCTCCACTACCAGAATGGCCACTGGCACGCAGTGGTAGCAACCACATCACCGGGCCTGGTAAATCCTCTCACAACCCAACACAGAGCTGCACATCTGAAGCTTCTCACCTGCACTCGTCACTTACTCAGCCTCACAACGGAGCCCACGAGTCTGACACTGAGGATGAGAACCAGAAGCAGAAAAGAAAGCTCTGAAAACTTTAGCTAAGCACAAGACAAGCAAAGGAATCCCAAGTTAACACCAGTGGAGCAAAGAAGCAGAAGTCAACAGGCAACAGGGACAGAGCCAGGGTTGTGAAGGCCGTGATGGCCCACACGCTTTGGAGATCCACTCAACCCCTTCTCTAAAATAACTTGTGCTAGTCTCAGTGGCTCAGGATGTGTGACCTGCATCTGCACTGTGGCCTCAATCCTGGCCAGATACCATCCCCGGGGTGTTTACTGGTCCAGGGATGAACACATGACCCAAGCCAGGCCAGTCACAGTGCTCCTAGGGACTTTTGCTCGACCTGCTGGAAAAGGTGTATTTTACTTTCCCATCATGCTCTCCACCAAAAATTGAGGACAACAGGTACCTCTCAGCATCTATTCTGTGACTGTTCATACTGAACATAAACCAGAGGAAAGACAGCCAAGAAAGGAGTATGTGTGACAAACTCCTAATACCATTGCTGGGGCCCCTCGATCTAGCCATACCTGAAACACCTATAATCGGTTATTTACTTGTGCTTGTTTAAGCCAGTTTGAGCAGGATCTTTGAATTTTGCACCCAATTTAATCCTGACTGATATGTCCATTTATAAAACTCAGACAAGGTGAACTGAAAATCAAAGATCAAGGGGAGAAGGAAGATGCACAAAGTCTCAGAAAAACTGATTCAAGCTGTGTCATCTTGGACAACTCACCTAACCTTCCTGAGCCTCAGTTTACTTACATGCCAAGTGGGAGAAATCCCAGGATCCTCCCATCCACACAGGATGTGGAGAGGGGCTTCCTAGGGAGCAAGGCAATGAGCAAAGTAGGCGCCATTTATATTACACAGGACAACCACAGAGGGAAGGAACCATGCAGTGCCATCAGGGGCTCCGAGATCTTGGAAACACAAATCACCTTTTTTCCTGGCTTGTGAGATGAGGTCAGCTGCACTCTTGCTCATGACCTTTGTGACGTAGAGAGGGCAGTTGGTTTGGCTGGCAATGGTGATGGCACGGAACACAGCCTCAGCTTCCAGCTGCAAGAAAAAGTCTCCAGGAGTCAATAAAAACAGGAACCTCTCAAACTGGTGGCTCCCACCTCCACGAACTGTGAGGATGCAGTGCTGCACAGAGGTTATGGATAATTTTGGCAGGATCTGGAATTAGATAGCCTATATCCACATCTCAGATCTACCACTTCCTGTGTCACTTTACTCAGCTTCCCAGTGCCTCTGTCCCTCACTAGTAAAATAGTATAGCACAGTGTTGTCATCTGAGAGCAATGCCTGGCAGAGGGTAAGTACTTTTTCCTTAGCCTCTGTGGTTATCACAAAGGTGACATCTGAATGAAAGCCTTTGCTCCTCAATCTTCTCAGGACAAAATCTCTGGGAAGACAAAACAGCAAACCATTATGTCTAAAATAACAGCCAAGCCAGTTAGGCATCATGGTTCCTCAAATCCTTTCCTGCAGCAGTAAGTGGTCAGCAAAGGGTTAATTCTAGGAGGCATTTCTTACAAAAATAATTCCCAGGTTTCTCAACACAAACACTTCTTTTATTATTGATCTCTCCCATCTTATCCTAATGTAGAATTCATGTTTTCAAATAAGCTAACCAACCCAGTGGCATTTATTAAGTAAGAAATAAGAAGTTTTCCCATACGTTATTAACAAAGCAGGATCTGAGAGCTGATGGCCTGGTTCTGAGTCCCGATTCTGGCACTTATAAGCTAGGTGACCTCAGGTACATTACACAACCTCCCAAAGCCTCAGTTTCCTTGTCTGTGCATTGAGGATAATAGGATCTGACATGTTGGGCTGTACTGAGAATTAAATGAGTTAATCCTTGTAAAGCAGTTAGCCCATTCCTAATGGGAGAACAAGGTAAGTGCCTCTCGAGGGTTTGGTACTGACATTATTGTTGATAATATTTTCTAACCAGTTGAGGGTCTGTTACTCTCAAGGGGTCTGCTCTCAACTGGTATGAGTTAGTCTAATTCAGCACACAGCAAAGACGTTGACATTTTTCCATTCAATTGGCAACAGTTCCTTTTTTTATGGATATGACATTCTGGTTAGCCTGTGGAGCCCAAAACTTAAAAAAAAAATACCAAAAATAGCTTGCAGATGCCCAATGGTTGTATAATGCAAACCAGTCACTGCCCATAGTGGGTGTAGCTCAGCAGACAGACTCTAAGAACTTGGCTGGCTCAGCTGGCCTCCCCGGAACTGCACTTTATTCCATGTGGATGCCACCTTGGAGGCCCCTGGCCATAGATGAATGTGGACACCTTCCTGAAGCACCCAGAATTTTGTACTCTGGAGCAGCTGTCTCTGTGCCTGGGGTCCCAGCTCTCTGAACAGCATCACTTGAGATGGTGTCTGGGTGTGCTTGAATTGAAGAGGGTCTGGCTCCTCCTATGCTCACTCCTCCCCCTTCACACCCATGCTGACCACTTCAGCTCCCCCAGGACCTCTGTCCTGGTCCCTTTGATCTCATTCTTCCCAAACACTACAGGTTTCTCAGCACTTTGACAACATGACTATCTTTGGAAGGTTACATCACCCTCCAACTTCACCAAAAGGCCTTCCACGGCTGTAGAGATTTGCAGCTGAGACGCTTTTTTACTAAAAAGGAGACAGGAATAAGGAGGAGGGTGGGGTGGTAGGGCTAAGGGGAGGTTGAAAAAACAAACCAAGGAACAAAAATAGACTTTGCTCTGAAATCCCCTGGCTCCTGCTGGAAATCCATCTTGCCAGCACATCTCCACAGTGACCAGCATTTAAGAAAAGCTTCAGAAACAATGCTGATCACTCTGGTCTCTTCATGATGAGTAAACCATTTTCCAGTCCTTCACGTGTGATCAGCCAGGGGCTTAATCTCTCTGAGCTTCAGCTTCTTTACCTGTGCATCAATGGCAACCACACAGGACAGCAGTAGCAAGAACTGAGATAACGTATGCTATCAGCACATACTAGATGTATGCATTCCATAGAAGTGACCTACACCAGGTATTATTAAGGAGACAGACTTCAGGGATGCTGTATGTGACTGGAACCCTAATAACAAAATTATAAATTATTTAAATGGCAATAAAAGTATCACTAGACACAAAGGAGTTTCTGAGGTGCTGATAATCTGTTTCCTTCTTTGGGTGCTAGTTATACAAGTGTATTCGGTTTGTGAAAATTCATTGCCTCCTTAGGATAGAAACATTTTTGTCTATGTGTGTTCTATTTATCTTTTAAATAAGACTCTAAAAGAGATGGGATATGGGAATGCAGTAATTTCTGGTTATGATTCCTTCTTCTCCCTGTTGTAGGGTTTGGAATGATAGGACAGAAACAGGATTTGCTTCACTGATATGGAGGGCCTTGACTTTGCTCCAGGTGCTAGACCCAGGCTGCCCTTCCAAAGCCAATGTGCTTTCAGGTACATGGGCAGCCAATTTTCAGCCCTGTGCTCCATGCCAGCAGGTGAAGCTGCTGACATCTCGGAGACATGGAACCAGCCTCTAGTCACCTTTGTTATTTGGCTGCTAAGCACAGTCATAAATAATCATTCATTTTATATATGAGATACTTCCATACCTGGACATAATCATCACATTATACAAATTGATGAATATAATGTATATAAAAAAGTCCATTCGACCTCTTATTTATATGGCCAATATTTTGCAGGACTCAAAATGAAATAAGGGAATACGTGGAAATGTCTATGAGATTCACAATGAGATTTCCTTAAGAAAGGGATCAGAAATTTAACACTCCTGAATAGCTCTGAAGGACACTCCAACTTGTGTTATCTTTAGAGAGATTAGGGGTCAGAAATAAGCACATCTCTTACATTCCTTTCTAATTTTCTCACGGGCTCTTGAGCTAGGGTCAATCAGAAGTGGTCTTTGGAAGAAATTTTCCAATACTGCAACCTGGTACTCAGATTCTCATCGCCTTTTAACAATGTTTATTTATTTATTTTTTTTTTGAGGCGGAGTCTCGCTCTGTCGCCCAGACTGGAGTGCAGTGGCCGGATCTCAGCTCACTGCAAGCTCCGCCTCCCGGGTTTATGCCATTCTCCTGCCTCAGCCTCCCGAGTAGCTGGGACTACAGGAGCCCGCCACCTCGCCCGGCTAGTTTTGTATTTTAGTAGAGACGGGGTTTCACTGTGTTAGCCAGGATGATCTCGATCTCCTGACCTTGTGATCCGCCAGTCTCGGCCTCCCAAAGTGCTGGGATTACAGGCTTGAGCCACCGCGCCCGGCCAACAATGTTTATTAATGGGTTGTGTGTGCACCTTCATCCCCTGTAACTTACCTCCTCTGGCCTGCTCAGTACATGGCCTTCTGGGCCAGTTATCCCCATTTCCAACATGCGGGTTTGCTCCTGAAATGAAAAAAGGAAATAGTTCTTCAATAAGCTCAAGTGAGATTTGGAAAAATTACACTGGCATGTTCTGATCTAAAGATCTAAAGAATAAATATGTGTATGTTGAACAGATGTATTAATGCTATATTTGGAGTTGAAGTAGATGGTAGACTCAACTAAAAGGAGGAAAAAAAACATTCAAGGGTGATTTGTTTTTACTGAAAGAAAGAGAGTTGTCTGTTAAGACTATTTTTTGTCTATTCTGCCCATCAAGAATCATACCAGGTCACTTATTCTTCATCTCTCTGTCTCAGCTGCCTCTAAAACTATACTTGCTTATCTCATTTGTTTATTCACTCACGCTCTTTAAACCATTTCACTCAACAAAATGTACTGAGCATCTGCTTCCTGTTTGGCTCTGGGTAAGTACCTGCATTAAAGCAATGCAGCCCCTGACCTCACGGGGCTTACAATTTAGTGCTATGTTTCCCAAAGTGTGAGCCACTCATCACTTACATCAGAATCGCCTGAATTGTTTTTGTAGAAATGCAGATTTCTCGCTCATCCTAGCCTACCACATCAGAAGATGTGAGGATGAATCCTAGTAATGCATGTTTTACTAAACCACTCAGGAGTTTTGATGTTTTAAATCTATGGCTTAAATGAATGGATTCAAAATTTAACCAGACAAAATAGTGCCTCCAAACAGCATTTTCTGAGTTAGTGTCTTGGTGAAATTCTGTTTAACCAAGTTGTGGACATGGCAGAAGAAGTGCATGTCCCTTGTGGCTGATGGCTACATTCCTCAGACTTCTAGCCTCTTTCTGGAAGAAGCAGGTAGCTGGACAGTGAGCACACACACGCATGGACTGATTGGAACTGGCAGAAATCCCAAGCCACCATTCCTTCAGCGTTACTGGCATTCACTCTGAAATTATTAAGACTGGTTCCTATGAACCTCTGCACCAGCAGGCCTGGCCTAGTGACCTGGGAATACTCTGGTAATGTGTGAGACACATAGGACAGATGGTGAAAGCAACAAGCCTTGTCTCACTTTGAAACTATGAGACATTTAAAAAGGTTAAGGATTCTTACCACCTGTTTTTTGTTTTTAGTAATAGAAATTTCTAAAAAAGGAGTAGAAAGGAAAAGGCACATACTATAAGCAACCATGAGAAGTGAAATGGTCACTATCTCCAGCTCTACAGAATACAAAGAAAGGTTAGAGGCTTATTTTTCCAGAAAAGCACTTCCACTTTTCATTCTTACCATTTTCACTTATTGAAACTTGAACTGAATTAAATTTCTTCCAAAGTCTAGTGAGTTTCTACTCTAAATTGCCTCTAGTCACACAAGCGTTAAGGTCTCCAACTAAAGAATCTCTGTCTTAGGTGACATGTATGCTTCTGTCTTGTTTGAGTGCACCAGGATAATGCACAGGACAAGGCTAAGCTCAAGTGGTGGCTTCCAAGCACATTTAAATCACCAGGGGATTATTTTCAAAATACACTTGCCTGAACTCTGCTACTGACTTTTCCTAATTCCCGAATACCTGGAATTAGAAAAATTTGGTGATTCTAATGCACTGTTCAGGCTAGGAAGTCCTATTCTGAAGCCATGATGTCCCTATAGGTGGGAGATTAAGAATGGCAGTAAAGTCCCATCAATGCTACCTTACATGGGGATAGCAGTAAGCTTGTTGTGGCATTCATCACAGCTACAGTTACATCACAGTTTGGGTCATGACACAACTGTGGCTTGGTCCATAAGGAAAGGAACCCTGTCTTTTTCATCCTCCCTCTCCAAGGCTTGGCGCATAGTAGGCGCTCAGCGAATATTTGTTAAATGAATGGCTAAAGATGCTGTCCTCTCAGACTGTTTTGCCAGCTTGAAATTCTTGAAAATCATCCTTGTTTGTATCCAAAGGCAAAGATTTCTCTCTCATATATTCACTTTTGAATAAGTGCAGCAAGAAATTCTGAGTATAGCAGCTGCCTTCATTTAAACAATGTGATAAAAATCTTTCAGCTCAAGCTGAATTTAATAAACACACACAAGAAACTCATCCAAATGGAAAAATGCCCCTACTCTTTTCCTGACTGATCTTCCCAAGGTAGGGAAATAGTAGTGGGAGGGGAAACTAGAGAAACTTCCATGCTAAGGATTCACAAGAGGAAAGAAACTGAAAACAGAGACTTTGGGTTGAAGTCCATCTGCCTCCACAGGGGCTGGAATTAAGTGCCAGAGAGTTTGGTTTCCAGGGCAGCTGAGAGAAGGGCTGGGACCTCTGGCTGCTGCTCTGAAAACTTGGATAAAGGGAGGAGTACAGTTCTAATACCATTGGGTTGCCTCCCACAGGACCAAGGCATTTGGACTCTACAGAAAATGATTTCATTATCTCTGGGTGTGTGGTGGACATGGGCGAAAGTGCTGTCAGGGTCCTGACTAATTAGCCTCCTTGGTCTCAGTGAGAGGAAACTTACCTCACCTCCCCCACCAGCAAGACAACATGGAGAGTCTGAAATCACAACAGATGGAGCCCTGCATGGCTGGGGTGCTGCCTGCCCACGAGCCTGCAGCTGGGCTTGGGACGCAAGGGATCCCAGATATGCCATCTCTGGGTAAAGATACCCACTGAGGTACATCCTCTTAGGGGCAAAGATTTGGTTTTCCTAGTTATTTGCTCTGATCCTTGGGCCAGTGATCTAATCCTTCTGAGCCTGGATGGTCTCATGTATAAAACAGGGAGGAAGATAGCATCTTTAAAGGGTTGGGAGAAAATCAAATGAGAATATACCAGAAAATTTACCAGTTCCTGGCACACAGTAGTCAGTGCTCACCAAATGGCACCTGCTATCAGGAAACTAATGGTCTGAGATGAGGGGAGGCCTAGACATTGTTCCCACACCCCTGCCGACCACATTTACCAAGTTCTGGACAACTTCTAAAATAAAAGCACAGCCCAAGTATTAGTGAGCAATGGAATGCATCTGTTTTGGCTCACTTCAATAGCTACTGCCTGGCACAAAGTGCTCAGGAAATACTCTTTGAGGGAATGAATAATAGTTTCTTGTTGCCAACATTATCAAATGGATGAAGAAAGCTCACTCTTTTTTTTCCTGGCTGTCTCCTCCTAGCAAAGGCCAATCTTGAGATGTTTTCTGAGATAAACAAAACCCTTCCTAAGACACATCTGTCCATCTATTCCATTAAGCAGCCCAGGAGATGGAGAGATAGCTGCTTCCTGCTTCCTTACAAATGATCAATTTGGGCGTTGGGGCCCTCACTTTCATCACTTGTTCCTCAAGTTTCTCAATATGATTTCTAGGAATCCAGTGAGACGTTTGCTCCTCATGAGAACTAAATTTGCTCCTCATGAGACCTAAATTCTCTATTACCTAAGGCTGTGAGTTCTACAGACTTGGATCCAATCTCTGGCTCCTGAGAAATGCTGCCTTATGGTCTTTCTTTATGACACAGAATGTCTTGTAGCTTTGATACATTTTCAGAAGAGAATCAGCAAATGCTCTCCCACTAAATGGTTGAATTTGAAATCCTCCTCTTCCAGGATGCCTTTTCTGATTCTCCAAGAATGGCCAGCCCTCTTTCTGTTTTAACGCATCTTCTAGTTTCATTACTTGTCTACATTCCCCTCTCTTTTATTTCCTCCACCTAGATTCTGAGGTACTTTGGAGCAGGTTCTGTCTTTAGCAAGGTACTTATGATGGTGTCGTGCACATATTGAGAGCTCAAGCAGCACGGAAGAAACGAAGAAACGAATGGGATGCAGACCCAAAGCACGCTCCAGGGAGCTGCACGGTGTTACCTGGGCAATGATATCCCCATTCTCAGCATGAACTTGAGCAATGGCCCCCAGCTCTCCCAGGCAGGTGAAGATCTCATAGAGCTGAAATAGAAATGAGTCTTTGTCACTCTTACAAGCACTTTTAGCAACCCCACAGAAGGGCCAATTACCAGAGCCCAAGCTAAAACAAATGGGACAAAGCAGAGGAAATACGTCACTAGGGCAGAAATATAGATTACATAGGCATGACCAAAGAGGAGGGCTAGTCCAAAGAAATCCTAGGAAACTGTGACTATATAAAGAACCTACCATGTTCCCTAGGCAGGCAGAGCAAATATATAATAAAGTACTACCAACTCCTCTCCTCTGCCTCTAGAACACAATTTTAATGGAATTATTTTCCCACTGAGCTGAGAGATAGCCTCAGAATTCTTCTCAACAAATGCTCTAGAAAACCTCTACAGCCCGGCCAGAAACAAACACAAAAAACTGAAACCCTTATCTCTCAACCTGTGAAGGTAGACATACCTTCACCTCTAAGCAAGAGGCATGGGAATTCATTACTTGTATTTCCTCTGAAAACTTAGCCTCTGTCTAAAGCAAACTCATGTCATGAATTTCTTAGGGGGAGAGTCAGAGGCAAGGCAGTAGGATTATTCCAATCAGCAGAAGGCCCTCCTGGTCCTGCAGGTGAAGAGCCTCATGCTTTCACTGGGCTTATGAGGGATTTGGAGTTTGTTTGGTAGATGGAAATTTAGGCATGTTCCTCCTCTTCCGTTTAAGAAAGCTGCTGCCAGTAGAAACTCTAGCTCCCTGTCTGTCTTGCCATGGGCACCCTGCCCGTTACCTTATTTAAAATGTAGTGTGGACTGCAAAGGCTTCAAGAAGCATTCTGGCTCAGTGGTCTCCCACAGTGACCACAGTGATTCATGTTACAAGGGCCAAGATCATCAGCAACAATAGGAAACCCATCCAGATACCCCAAACCACATAGCAAATGGGTTGTTACCTCTGTGTTAGATACTTGATACAAATCCTTATAAGCCATATAAACCATGAAGGAGTTAACCCCTGCAAAAGAGGGACGAGAGGAAAAACAAGAGAAAGACAACGTTATCATGACTGTCCTCCATCCTTTGCTCCCACTTCCATTGACCATGAGACCCAGCTGCATTACCCGGGCTCCTGTCCAACATAAAGCAGATATTTATATTCTTCAAAAGCATTCTGCCCTGCCCACCCCTGCCCCATAAAATCAACAATTCCTAACAGATGTCATAGCACAATGGTCTCTTCTTCTGTGCCTCTTTCTAACCTCCCCTGTCCAGTATCCCCTATCCCAGAAGGTTAATAAACTTTGGTGTTGCTCAAGGCAGTAGTAGGTGGCATTAAGAATCACTCTAGCACACCAGTTGTGTTCATACACTGGGGGCTGCACTACTGAAATCCACCACATACTAGTTCAGTGACCTTGGGATACTTAACCTCTCTGGACCTTGGTTTTCTCACCTGTTAAATGGAAAAATAACAATACCTTACTTCATAAAGTGGTTGTGAATATTAAAGGAGAGAGTGCATAAAGAGCTCTTAGCACCAGGCTTGGCATATATTTGGTTTCCAATAATGGATCTCCTGGGATCAGTTCATTTTACTGTGCAGGGTGTTGATCAGAAAGGAGAACTAAGATACAGATCCTACCCTTAGGGAACTAATGGACAGGTTTTACCTTGTGCTTAAATATCTTAAGTTGTGGCCAGGCACCGTGGCTCATGCCTGTAATCGCAGCACTTTGGGAGGCCGAGGCGGGTGGATCACAAGGTCAAGAGATCGAGACCATCCTGGCTAACATGGTGAAACCCCGTCTCTATTAAAATACAAAAAATTAGCCGGGCGTGGTGGCAGGTGCCTGTAGTCCCAGCTACTCGGGAGGCTGAGGCAGGAGAATGGCGTGAACTCAGGAGGTGGAGCTTACAGTGAGCGGAGATCGTGCCACTGCACTCCAGCCTGGGTGACAAAGCCAGACTCCGTCTCAAAAAAAAAAAAAAAAATTAAATTGTAAGGTTTATATGTAAAGATCTATTTAGATCTCACCCCAAATAAACTACTAATACAGTGATTTACAGAAATAAGTGGGACTGGGGAACTGAGAATCATTTTGGGGAAAGGGGGATAATTTTGGTTTCTAACCATTAGGGCCCTCTCAGCCCACAGCGTTCTGGGCCAAAAGTGGGTTGTAATTTGAGAACTTCCCTACTCAGAGTGGTTCAACTCAGGGCAGCCTTCCCAAACACTACCCTTCCCAAAAGCCTCTACATTATCCATGGAAGATGCAGGCTCTTTGATAAAGAAGTGAGTGTTAAAGTGATTCAATTGTCTACCCCAGTTGAGATGCCCAATGTAAACGCAAATACAGAAAGAAGGAGTTAATCTCACATTCTGTGTCACCAACAATTTTGCAGGGCTTGTGGGGTAAGGAGGAGGATGGAAAGAAAATATCATCCTCTGAGGGGGTCATCCTTTCCCTGCCATCCCAGGGCGCACTCTTCCACTGGACTCCTAGCATTTGTGTCTAGACTACTCCGTTGGTAACGGTTCTTGCACCCTATGACATTTATTCTGTTGTTCTTCATGAGCCTGTTTTCTTTTGCCTTGGGTGTTCAGCAGAGGCCATTACTTACACTTCTCTAAGACTCCCAGGCCGCCTTACAATGCTGAGTACATTGTGCATATGTGTGCCTGTATGTGGTGGGGAGGGGTTTGCAATATCTGATGATCAAAAAGAAGCAGAGAATAGAGGAATCTAAGAAGACAGCAGAACCTAAATCATGTACTCACTGAGAGGACACACCCTGGCGCACACACAGAAACACATATACATATGCATGAACATGTTTTCACACCCTAAGCTCCCAGCCAGAGTACCAGCACATCCTTGCTCCTAGAAATGCCTTAGCCTTTTCTAAGGATGCCATTGTTATATGTAAGGGTTTGATCTCTACAGTAAAAATGATACAGGTTAAAAAGCCCTAATCTCATAGGTCATACTAGCCATAAAACCTTATGTAAGATCAGTTAACCTCTCCCAACCTCAGTTTCTTCCTCTGCAGAATGGGCAATATTGCATGGAGGTGAAGAGTATAGAACTTGAATACATCTACTGCTAACTAATGTTATGATCTTGGGCTGCTTATTCTAAGTCTCAGTTTCTCCATCTGCAAAGTGGGGAAAACAATCACTATCTCACGGGGATCCTGTAAGAAGTAAATAAAGTGCCTGGAACATTGTACTATCCCTACATCCAGTGCTCATGCTCAAGGCTCCAGGCTCCAAGTAAAAGACAGTGACTGAGGGGGTGGATAGTGTTGGAAGGACCGGCAAGAAGAAGCTAAGAGAGGAGGGAAGACAGCATGTCTGGGCTCACCTTTGTCCTTGATGAGGTTCTGCACTTCCTGCTTGACGCTGTCATTCCAGTGGGTTATGTCCACATGCAGGGCATAGTCACAGCAGCTCTTCCCATCAGCCCACTCTCTCCATTTCTCATAGGCCTCAGTCAGGCTGGACTCAGGCTCAGGCACCACATGGTCAACTGAATGACAGAGACCCCAGATGAGTCACTCTCAGACACAGCCTTTACTCCCCTCTGCCCAGGCCTACTCCTGCTTGCTTAGCTGTGACTGCAGAATCTCTATTTCCTGAGCATGGAATTAACTTTTGAAGGAGTTCCCTGGTAGTTTCAAGAATGCTGATCACTTAAATGTCACAAAGCTATGTGATTTGGGACAAATTATTAGCTTTCCTAAACCTCAGTTTTATTTCCTTTCAGTTGGTGCCAAGTGGGGTGGGAGACAGGGTGTTACTAGTGCCTTTCTTCTGAATTTATAAGATTAAATGGGAAAAATGCACGTAACGTACTTCACCTAATGCCTGGCTCATGGTAAGGGCTTAATAAATGTTAGCCATCAATGGGGGCCTACTATGTGTCATTCTTACTAGTACTGTGGGGAGGTCACTGCTAGTGAAAAAAGTCAGACTCTCTTCCAAGAGCGAAAGTGAGGTTTAAAGCTAAGTCAGGGCACAAGACATTGAGGCTCTCTGCTATAGGACAAAGCTGGTGTCAGTTACATAAACCTGATACTGGGCCCGCAGATCTTATTTCCATGGAAACTTCTTGTCAAGAATCTGGTTTCTTTGAGGCCCAAATCTACTCTGCAACCATGGATACATTTTTTTTTAAACAATGGCATCTATAGTTGATGAAGAAAAGGCAAGCATTACACTTTCCTAGTTCCCCTGAACGGCTGAGGCAAAGTACAAGTAAGGACAAAGTACAGCTAAGGACAACTTTCCAGAGAGCAATTCTGAAATATACATAAAAAACCTGGACATTTTTCAAACCTTAACCCAATATTTATTCCTACACCTACGAATTATTCCTAGGGAAATAAATGAGGCTGTATACAAAATTTTGGTTCCACGGATGTTTACTACTTATTTATCTAAGTGAAAAATTGGAAACCATTGAAATCGTTAACAATAGAGAAGTTAGGTTAAATACATAAATCCTTTATAAAATGGATGAGTAGGAATCCACTTTAAATGTTGGGGTAGAATAGAAATGAATGCAAAGATATCCATGACATACTATTTAGCAAAAATGAAAGGTTAAAATATAGTACATATACTGTGATCCTAGTTTTGCCAAAAAGGATTTTAAAAATGTGTACAATATATAGCCAAACTCTAACAGCGATCTGGGATTATGAGGTTTACTTTCTTTTTGCATCTTTAGGTTTCCTAATTTATTTATGAAGGACACAATTGCTTTTGCGGTTCACTCTCATCACTGGGAATCTGACTTCCCTAATGCAGATGGCCAAGCATAATACAAATCTCAAGGATGCCAAACAGGTCCAACTCCTTGCCCAGATGGCAGAAAGCCAAGCCAAGATCACTCATTCCCGTAGTCTTCTATCAAAAGCAGCCTGAGAGCACTTATCGGAAAGCAAATGCATGGAGCTACATTACTAATGTCTGGGGCAACATCAGGGCTTTCATTTGCAGGCAGCTGCTGAGAAGTCAGCAGGCTTCCACCCTTCAGCTGGAGAACTGAACCCTGAATTGCACCTTTTATGGCTTTGGTGCAATTTTTCTGGGCTTCCACACCCAACTAGCCAAAGCTGAACCCTGCTCATTCTCCTGTCTAAAGGAAGTAAAAGACAGTGGATAATTCTACTGCTCAGGCTATCCTGCACTCTCAGGGGATGTATATGGTGTTAAAATAAACAGTGCTCTCTGCCTGACCAAGTTTGGGGCCAGCACTGGGATGGGACCCAATTCATCAGGATTCCTTTGGGACAGGAAGGACTGCCCTGGAAGGCTATTGGTTCAGTAATCCAATGGCATGCAACTCCCTATATTTTTTTTTGGAATTGCAACAGAAAAAAACAAAACAAAACAAAAATTAAAAACAAGAGAAACCACTCCTACAGCTTGTCAAATTTTAAAGATATAAATTGGTCAAAATACAGCGCAGACCAGATAGCACTAAATGCGACTGGAAGTCAAAGATGCAGGTGCCTCCAGCACCAGTTGCTTTTATGACATGACCAGCATCCCAATAGAAGCTTTAAACCAAGCTCAGTGATTTTGAAAACCCCCACCAGACATAGCTTCACCCACTGAAGTTCACAAAATTTCCAAGAAATGTAATTCTCCATAATCCCTCTCTCCGTGTTATTCCTTAGCTCCATTCATGCTGCTCTGCCCTCCTTTCTCAGACCCAAGTGGGCAGTTTTGAAATAACATTTCATCTTCTATCCACAACTTTTTAAGTCTACTTTCACCTCTTACTAGCCCGGAGATGCTATTTCCTGATTCTCCACTCATTGCAGGAGCCAGCACCTGCTGCTAAGGTAGACAAGAGGGCAGCTGCTGCCATGACCAAGAGCCTCATGAATCTCCTCTCTGTAGCTACAGGGAGCTGCCCATTTCCTCAGCTGAATCTGCTTTTCTCAGGCAGAACATCTATAAACTGAACTGGGGCAAGTATACAAGTGATAGTAAGAGAGTTCTGGAGGTAACACATTCATTAAACACACAGCTCTGAGAAACAAGAGTGTGTAAAATATGAAGACTTACTGATCATGGTGGTGCCACCTGCTAAGGCTGCCTTTGTCCCTTGGAAGAAGTCATCTACTGTGGTCATTCCCTTATATGGCATCTGGAAGTGAGTATGGACATCGATGCCTCCAGGGATCACCATCTTCCCATTGGCTTCGATGGTCTTCACTCCTCCAGGAACAATCAGATTGTCTCCAATTTGTCTGGTGAAACAGTCAAACACCTGATCACTTAAAAGTGCAATTTCCAGGACAAATATAATGGTATGAGGATTTTAAACAGTGTTACTTGTATTTATCAAATTAATATTTGCAAGTGACTCACAAGCTTAGCAATCTATAAACAAAGATAGATATATACAGAAAACAATGTTTATAGTCACAGAATGATCTGATATGCTGTTTGGTGGGACCAAGTGTCTTGGTTTAGTACTACAACCCCAGGGGTTTGACAGCGTCTAGAATATAGTGTGTGTAATAATTGTTTTTTTTTTCTTTTTTATTATACTTTAAGTTCTAGGGTACATGTGCATAACGTGCAGGTTTGTTACATATGTATACTTGTGCCATGTTGGTGTGCTGCACCCATCAACTCATCAGCACCCATCAATTCATCATTTATATCAGGTATAACTCCCAATGCAATCCCTCCTCCCTCCCCCCTCCCCATGATAGGCCCCAGTGTGTGATGTTCCCCTTCCTGAGTCCAAGTAATCTCATTGTTCAGTTCCCACCTATGAGTGAGAACATGCGGTGTTTGGTTTTCTGTTCTTGTGATAGTTTGCTAAGAATGATGGTTTCCAGCTGCATCCATGTCCCTACAAAGGACGCAAATAAATTCAACAGTGTAATAATTTTTTAATATAAATATTTTTATTATTCCTTTCATTTTGTTCTTTAAGTTAAGGTAAGAAACAACATCTGGAGAAGGATCTAAAGAGTATAAAATAGTGCACTGTTAGAAGAGACTGAAGAAGATAATAGTGAATCATTTAAAGAACAGGTATGGGATCTCAGCTATCTTTTAAGTGGGGTCATCTTTGCTCCTAATGAAAGATTCTGTCTGGATTATTTCCCACCTAAGTCTTCACTCCCAATTCCACCCTTTCCTGATCATTTATCAGCCAATCACAGCTGATGGCAGATTCACCAGGAGGAAGTCAAAGATGCAGATGCCTCCAGCACCAGCTGCCTTTGTGACATGGTCAGTGTCCCAGTGGAAGCTTTTAGCCGAGCTTAGTGATTATGAAAACCTCCAATAGACATGGCTTCACCCAGGAAGCTTCAGAGCATCTTAGGGAGGAATGGGGGTAGTCTCAGGCAGAAGTAAGCCAATGAATATCTCAAAGGCAAGCCTCCAAGGAAAGTGACAATTACAACTAGTCCCCACACAGTGCTGCTTATAGATCAGCCAGTATTGCTTGGCTCATATGTGGTATCACATCTTTGATTTAAATAGCTGGTTAAACATGTCCACTATGTATATCAGGGAGACCTATGATTCATAAGCCTCTACATGACCATGAAAAATCTCCTACCTTGGGATATCTGTACCTCACTGTTCACGGCATGAATATTTTCCCCTTTTGTCCACAGGCAGCCAAGAAAGACACTCTCTTGGGGCAGTAAGAAGTCTACCACTAGCCTGCCAAACTCCAAGTTCTGCAACTAAAATAAAGTATTCCTGACATCTCTAAGAGTTCAACTTTACCACATCACCACTGGGCCATTCCACAGCCACCATAATTCAAAATATACTGGTAAAATGCAGCCTCTGATCATTAGTCCATTCTAGTTCGGATACTGGCCAATTCTGTTCTTATTTTTCTCTTTCACAGGTTCCCCTTTAAGGAAAATTGAGAACCAAAGGCATGAAGAATTGCCTGGTTTGTGTGTGTTTTCATCCATTTTGACAACTAGTTTAAAACCAAGCCTGAAACAGAAATGGCTTCCCCCTTCTTCACTGCTCCACCAATGAAGGCCGCATTAATCCTTCGAGGCTCAGCTTCCATCTGCCTTCCTTCATCAAGTTTCTAGCAAAATCCAAGTCTAATAATGAGTGAGGCTGGGTGTGGGCTATCTGGATTCACAATCCTGGCTCTGCTAGCTATTAGCTGTATAACCTTGGCCAAATTACCTTACCATGCCTCAATTCTTTCCTCTGTAAAATGTAATAAAGATGCCTCCTCCACAGGGTTGTCCTGCACATTAAATGTGAATATATGTTAAGCCCACAAAACACTGTTAAGTACCTAAGAATTCAGTAAATATCAACTATTATAATTAATAACCAGTCCACTCCCTTCTCTGCATCTCACCTGTTCTATGAATATACTTGATATGCCACTCCTTGGTAATGCTAGGTCCTTTGCATATATACAGATATCTCAGTTCCCCTAAAAGACTAAAAGGTCCCAGGGGGAAGACAGCATGATGATTTGGGCCTTGATAATGAGTACTACACCATGTGACACAGCATGAGTTCAATATCTCAAAAAATTGCCTGGCACATAACAAGTATTCCACAAGAATTCACAGACAGACAAATAACTATGTGATAGTTAGAAGAGGTCATTTCTGTTCTTATGCTCTGTGAGTTAAGAATGTTGTTGCACACATACAAAATTTCAGGATTGAATTATGATCATTTAACTCAACCTTCTCTCTCCACCACCAACACACACATCTGATGGTTAAATTCCTTCTACAACATCCTTGGCAAGTGGCCTTTCAGTCTTTCTAAAAGAGATGGCAAAAAGGATTTGTCTTACACCTTCAACCCTGGTTGTAGATCCCTGAAGCACTATGTGAAGATGGATTCTAAACCTGTATTTAAGGCTCAATTGTGAAAAGTTCTGAGATCAGATGAGATCAGGCACATTCAGGGTAGTATGGCCATAGCACCACTCCTATTCAACATAGTATTGGAAGTTCTGGCCAGGGAAATTAGACAAGAGAAAGAAATAAGGACTATTCAAATAGGAAGAGAGGATGTCAAATTGTCTTTGTTTGCAGATGATATAATTGTATATTTAGAAAACCCCATCATCTCAGCCCAAAAACTCCTTAAGCTGATAAGCAACTTCAGCAAAGTCTCAGGATAAAATCAATGTGCAAAATCACAAGCATTCCTATACACCAGTAACGGACAAATAGAGAGCCAAATCAAGAGCAAACTCCCATTCACAATTACTACAGAGAGAGTACAATACCTAGGAATACAACTTACAAGGGATGTGAAGAACCTCTTCAAGGAGAACTATAATCCACTACTCAAGGAAATGGAAGACACAAACAAATGGAAAAAAATTCCATGCTCACGGATAGGAAGAATCGATACAGTGAAAATGGCCATATTGCCCCAAGTAATTTATAAATTCAATGCTATTCCCATCAAGCTACCATTGATTTTCTTCACAGAATTAGAAAAAACTACTTTAAATTTCATAAGGAAGTAAAAAAGAGCTTGTATAGCCAAGACAATCCTAAGGAAAAAGAACAAAGCTGGAGGCATCATACTACCTGACTTCAAACTATACTATAATTTTACAGTAACCAAAACAGCATGGTACTGGTAGCAAAACAGATACATAGACCAATGGAAGAGAACAGAGGCCACAGAAATAACACCACATGTCTACAACCATTTGATCCTTGACAAACCTGACAAAAATAAGCAATGGGGAAAGGACTCCCTATTTAATAAATGGTGTTGGGAAAACTGGCTAGCCATATGTAGAAAACAGGAACTGGACCCCTTCCTTACACCTTATATAAAATTAACTCAAGATGGATTAAAGACTTAAACGCAAGACCTAAAACCATAAAAACCCCAGAAGAAAACCTAGGCAATACCACTCAGGATATAGGCATGGGCAAAGACTTCATGACTAAAACACCAAAAGCAATGGCAACAAAAGCCAAAATTGACAAATGGGATCTAACTAAACTAAAGAGCTTCTGCACAGCAAAAGAAACTATCGTCAGCATGAACAGGCATGGGAGAAAATTTTGCAATCTATCCACCTGACAAGGGGTAATATCCAGAATCTACAAGGAACTTAAACAAATTTACAAGAATAAACCAAACAACCCCATCAAAAGTGAGCAAAGGATATGAACAGACTTTTGTTAAAAGAAGACATTTATGTGGCCAACAAACATATGAAAAAAAAGTCATCATCACTGGTCACTAGAGAAATGCAAATCAAAACCACAATGAGATACCATCTCACGCCAGTTAGAATGGCGATCATTAANAGCCAAAATTGACAAATGGGATCTAACTAAACTAAAGAGCTTCTGCACAGCAAAAGAAACTATCGTCAGCATGAACAGGCATGGGAGAAAATTTTGCAATCTATCCACCTGACAAGGGGGTAATATCCAGAATCTACAAGGAACTTAAACAAATTTACAAGAATAAACCAAACAACCCCATCAAAAAGTGAGCAAAGGATATGAACAGACTTTTGTTAAAAGAAGACATTTATGTGGCCAACAAACATATGAAAAAAAACGTCATCATCACTGGTCACTAGAGAAATGCAAATCAAAACCACAATGAGATACCATCTCACGCCAGTTAGAATGGCGATCATTAAGAAGTCAGGAAACAACAGATGCTGGATGTGGAGAAATAGGAACGCTTTTACAGTGTTGGGAGTGTAAACTAGTTCAACCATTGTGGAAGACAGTGTGGCAATTCCTCAAGGATCTAGAACCAGAAATAGCATTTGACCTAGCAATCCCATTACTGGGTATATACCCAGAGGAATATAAATCATTCCACTATGAAGACACGTGCACACGTATGTTTATTGCAGCACTATTCACAATAGCAAAGACTTAGAACCAACCCAAGTGCCCATCGATGAGAGACTGGATAAAGAAAATGTGGCACATATACATCATGAAATAGTATGCAGCCATAAAAAAAAGAATGAGTTCATGTTCTTTGCAGGGACATGGATGAAGCTGGAAACCATCATTCTTAGTAAACTAACACAGGAACAGGAAACCAAACACCACGTGTTCTCACTTATAAGTGGGACTTGAACAATGAGAAAATATGGGCACAGGGAGGAGAACATCAAACACCAGGGCCTGTCAGGGATGGGGGAAAGGGGAGGGATAGCATTAGGAGAAGTACCTAATGTAGATGACAGGCTGATGGGTGCAGCAAACCACCATGGCACATGTATACCTATGTAACAAACCTGCACGTTCTGCACATGTATCCCAGAACTTAAAGTATAATAATAATAATAAAGTTCTGTGAACAATTAGTGCTGCCTATGATAAGCTCTGAAATAAGGAAGCATTTGGTAACAAATTTTTCTCATTCTCTCCAAATGAGAGAGCTTGCTACCTCCGAATAGAGCCAACTATACATAATAATTTTTTAGTTAATAGAAAAACATAAAATCAAGTGTGGCTTGTATTTTGAAGAAATTATTGTCATATTTTTTGGTTTGCCCATTGTTTCCATTTTTCTTACTTCCAGTATGAAAAAGTATTAATGTAAATTGGCAAGGTAACTACGAACAAATATTTTTTGTTCTTGCATTTGTTCATTCATTCATTCATTCACTCGCTCATTCATTCAATGTATTTGACTAATACATTAACCTGTAGCAAGTTATTTACTCTCTGTGTGCTGCTTTCTCCTCATCTCAGGAAAGAGGATAATAATAGTACAGTACTTACTTCGGAGGGCTGCTGGCTGATTGAGAGAAAGCATGCAAAACATTTAACATTGTGCCTGGCACATACTACACACTCAAAAAGTAGCTCTTATCAAATTTTTATGTGCTAAGTCCTGGGTTAAGTATTGGGGATATAGAATAAACAAGATACGCAAGTAAGATATGAAAGCAAGTAAGTCTCCTTACTCTCAAAGAAGACTAACAGTGTCAGAATTGCTATGATTGATGAAAGCACAAGCTGGTTTTGTTTGTTTGGTTATTTTTTTTTTTTTTTTTGAGACAGAGCCTAACTCTGTCACCCAGGGTGGAGTGCTAGAGTGCAGTGGCACAATCTTGGCTCACTGCAACCTCTACCTCCTGGGTTCAAGTGATTCTCTTGCCTCAGATTCCTGAGTATCTGGCATTGCAGGCATACACCACCATACCTGGCTAATTTTTGTATTTTTAGTAGAGACAGGGTTTCACCACGTTGCCCAGGCTGATCTCATACTCCTGAGCTCAAGTGATCTGCACGCCTCGGCCTCCCAAAGTGCTGGGATTACAGGCACTTAATGACAGCCGCCATGCCCAGCCAAGCGCAACTGTTTTGAAAGCACACAGAGGGAAAGCTAGCCTAGGCTTTGGGGCTGGTAAAAAACATTTGTCTGCAGAAAACTATATCTAAGCCAACTTTTCAAAGATAAGCAAGAGATCTCTTATAACCAAAATCTTTAACTAGTCAATGAAGTTAAGTCATATAAAAATAAAACTAACAGAGACCAGAGGGGACTAATAGAATGGGTTGGATACACCCAGTCTTATACAACACCTTAGCAGGGTAGTGTGCTTTGTTTTCTGTGATGAAACACTATGTAAATCAAATCTTTTTTTAAAGTTTACTATGTAGGGAATCTACACATAAAACTTACCTGGCTGTGCCACTTACAGGCATCCAATAGTATACATTTCGGAATGTAATTATACATGCCTAATGAATGTATTTGCAAATCTTGCATGAAATACATGTCCTATCTGTGCTCTGCCCACCTAAGTTCTATCCTTATGTCAAGGTTCAGATTAAATACTCTCTCTACCCCAAAGCGTTACTTCTAAATGAATTTCTTCTTCGTTGTACTTCTGAATCACTTATCCTGATTTCAACTCCTTTGATACCTATTGCGCAAAGCCTTATATTTTTAGGGTGCTGTAATTTGTGCACACCTTCCAGTATCCTTAAGGATGATGGCCACATCTTGCACTTTTCCATGACCCATAGAATGCTCATCAATACTTTCTGCACAAAGTTGCCCTCAGTATCATTTCATTCTGTTGATTAAATTAAGATTTTTTTTCACTACATTCATGTAATCCAAGCTTCTTTATGAGCCATTAATGAAGACAGGAAGTGCAAAACAATAAAGAGAAGAATTCCATATACATACTTTATTAAGCCATCTTCCATGTAAATATCAGCATAAAAGGACTGATCATCGTTGACGATTCTGCCTCCCTTGATAAGGAGACGGTCACTCTAGAAAAGAAGGAAAACATGAGTCATTATCACAGGTATGATTTCAGAGAAGAGTGGTCTGCCAAGGTTTTCCCAATTCATTGCTCTAGATGTCTAGTAGAAACACATTTACCAAAGACATATGTGTGCTCAATGCACTCAACATTTAGTGTAGGTGTATTTGTTGGGGAGCCAGTCTTTCTTGGTTGTCCTTAACTCAAATTATTCTAGAGTTTCACCTCTTGCTTCGGCAATCTATTAATATTATAGCCACCTGGAAACATATCTACTCAAGTAAGTGAGACATTCTTTATATTATTATATTTTCTGATTCAGTAGGCACTAAATATTTAAAGTGGGATAAAATATGCCTCAGTGCCTAGTGCACTCTCTCGTACTCTGTTGACACTCAATGGTGATTCTCAAAAATAGAACATATGGCTAGGCATACAAGGAAAGAGGCTTTTAAAAGTATTTGTAATGACACAAGGGCATGCTCAGATCATGGTTAGGTCTAAAATTCAGCACACTTACAAATGTATGCACAAGTATACACAATATTGCAAAATGTATAAGAAAACCACTAGAAGGGAAAAAGGCAAAGTATAGTATTTAACTCTCAGTGGAGAAATTATGCAGGATTTGTATTTACCTCATTATACTCAGTATTTCTCACATTTTCTGAGTGCATTTCTTTATTGTTTGAATTATGAGAAAAATAAAGCCTTTTTAAAAATTATAACTTAGAAGAAATTTGAGTCACCCAACTGGAAACAATGCAAGTTATTAACAAAGTAAACATATACTTTATATATAAGTCAGGAGAGGGACAAATCAGTGTCAACTCGGCAGATCACAGGTTTCATCAAATGAATGGAGCTTAGACTGGAGTATGAGGGATGGATGCAGCTTTGTTGGGTTCATGGAGGAGAAAACAACTCCCAGGAGTCTGGCTGAATAGCATGACTAAAACTGGCTACAGCATGAATAAAGAATGAGAGGCTGGACTTCGTGAATAATTCAACTTCACAAAGAGATTTCAATTCCATCCATCCATCCATCCATCTATCCATCCATCCACCCATCCATTCCCAGGTCATTGCTTTTATGGAGCTTAAAGGGAAAGTCTGGCAATAGAGAAATAAACTCAAAAAAAAAAAAATCAAGCAATCTAAAATTATATTAAATGTCACAAAATAAAGGGGAGTGGGCTTAAGAGGCTGGAAAACGTCTTTTCAGGGAAGACCAATTTAGATGGGGGTGGGGGTGAAGAACTTCTGTAGGTAGAAGGAATAGCATGTGCACAAGCCCAGAGGTAGGACTAAGTTTTGTTTCTCTGAAAACCTGAAAAAGCTCAATGTGGGATCAGTTTAGGGTTCAAGGAAGAAAGTAGCATTAAATCAGACTGGGGAGGTAGGCAGGCTATTCATGCTGGGTTTGGTAAGAGTTTGAGTTTGAATGAAAATACACTGAGACATATGTCAGGATTGTAAGAGGAGTGAAGACCTGTGTTGAGAAGTCAGCCTTAGAATGCACTGCTCAGGGCAAATGTTCTCCTTGGCTATTTGACTATGGGGATTAAGAGTCATTGATCAAGTGGTCAGGGGCAGGGAGACATCATATGCATGGCCAACCATGGTCATCACTCCCTTGATGCTGACTCTATAGCCCCTGATTGAGAACACTAGCTTTCAAAGAGGATATAAATTTTACGGAGGATGGAGCCCCAAAACCAGGTTGACTTTTGGCTTCAGAAATGGAAGGGCCAGAAAATGAGATTTGAAGGTAGGCCCATCTGGGATATAGAAAACTACCACTTAGCTTCTCCTGCTCTTCTAAGGTATTCCATAAGAAGAAATTTCATCATGTCATATTGTGAGGGGAAATTATTTTTTTAAAGATACAGATCAGTGAGATACAGATCAGATCAAAACAAACTACATGTGTGGCAAGGAAGACATGCCTATGAGGTCAAATACAAACATCCACCACACATGATATACAAGCCCTTCATGATCTGGTCTGTCAATATATCCACCCTCATTTCTATCATGTATGGCCTATATTTTAAAATGACAAAACATGCAGTTCTTATCACATCAGGCTCTCTGTCCACCGGGCATTTACAAAAATGTTCTCTCTGCCTTCTCACATAATCACCTGGCATCTAGCAGTCATCTCCTTTGTCAAGGCTCCAAAGGACTTTTCCTCCATGATGTGTGACCTGACCTTCCAGCAAATTTCACCTGCTCCCACTGCAGTTTGGTTGGAAAAATAACAATGTTCTACTGTAGCTGATTTATTTATTATTCAAGTATCTCCTGACTAAACCAAAGACTCCTTTAGTCCCGGAACAATGTACCTTTTGCTATTTCTACCTTAGTTCCTGGAGCTCATCCTAGACAGCCATTCCATACTGGTTGAATGAATAGGTGAAGGGTGGGACACAGGAGGCTGTATTATATCCACATGATGGAAAGGCGTCTGGGTCAGAATATTGTGGAAAGTGGCCAAAAATTAAATTTTGAGAAAATAAATGATGGCTTTGTGATATACTATTTTAACAGTACTGCAAAACTACGTGAGGCAGTCCTAGGTCTGTGCTTCCAAACTAGTGTGTACATTAGAAAAATACATATTCCCAGGCTGTGCTCTACATCACCAAATCTGCATTTTATAAGCTCCTTATCCAGCCATCAGCCAGCCCAGTACCAAGTCACAGACCAGCACAAGGAACCACTGCCCACCTCTCTGCCCCCAACCCCACCCCACAGTTCTATGTGTGTCCAGGAAGGTGACAGAGCATCTTCAAAAGGAACTTCATAATAATAACAATCTTGGTAACTGTAAGAGTACCCTCCCTCTCATAATTCAATGCTTTCCTGATTTTCTTTATCTTCCCAGCAAAGAGCTGAACTAAACTGGTTTTTGGAAAGGGGCCAGTTTCTGTCTGAACTGAGACTAGTTATGAAATATGACCAGCCTAAGGACACCCAGCCCTGAGCCACTGGTGTGATCATCACTCCCTTCAACAAGCATGAAATGTCAGCAAAGCAGCAAATGCTATCTCCAGCCCTATGTACATCAAGGGGATAGTAAGCACTGATCCAAGTGGAATTAACACCATTGAGATGGTATCACTGGAAACTTTTCAAATGGTAATTAAATAAAATCTTTCTGGCTCAATAATCAGCAATCTAAACAGAGCCCAAAGATGAATGATAGGCCTGGTGTAGGTTTCAGAGAAGAGATTAAGAAGACTTTGCTCCATGGGCTACAAATATTAATGTTATTATTATTTGTTTTCACCATGCGGAACAAAAATATCAAAATCTGAACTTAAAGAGCTCAAATAAATGCTTCCTCTAGGGGTCCTCAGCTTGCCCTGCTACCTCCCCAATTTTAACTCTTTCCATGGAAGGGGGATCCACTACAAAGGGCAGCCTAGGCAAATCAGTCATCAACAAAGAGGATTCAGAAAGGCAATTCTTGGGCTTGGCACTGGGGAATGTGAGTGTGGGGTATGACATAACCACTGACTACCCCCAGGTCACATAAAATCAAACCTCACTGGACACAAAAAAGTGTTTGTCTATGAATTCATGGATAAGCCTGATAGATTAACACATGCTAGGATCAAAAGCCAACAAGATGAACAAACCCAGCATCTCTGATTAAAAGTTGCTCTCTGCTTTGCAGGGACATGGATGGAGCTAGAAGCCATAATCCTTAGCAAACTAACACAGGAATAGAAAATCAAACCCTACATGTTCTCACTTATAAGTGGGAGCTGAACAATGAGAACACATGGACACAGGGAGGAAAACAACACACACTGGGGCCTGTCATGGTGGTTGTGGTGCGAGGAGGAGGGAGATCATCAGGATAAACAGCTAATGCATGCTGGGCTTAATACCTAGGTGATGGATTGACAGATGCAGCAAACCACCATGGCACATGTTTACCTATGTAACAAACCTGCACATCCTGTACATGTATCCCAGAATTTAAAATAAAATAAAATAAAATAAAATAAAATAAAATAAAATAAAAGTTGCCCTCAGTGATGAATATGGCTCAGTGGGCCTCTTCACCTTCTGTTCCTAGCAGCCAATACTGCCAAGCATCCATGAGCTGATGCCTGAGGAGGTCAAATGTTCTTGTCTACAAGTTATCAATCTTTCTAATGTAAATATATATATAGAGAGAGATAGATATAGATATATATATGTAGAGAGAGAGAGAGAGAGAATGATGATATCTCTAGGGCATGCTATGGTAACCTGAAGGGTATCCAGAACCCAAAATGAACCTATTCAGAGCCTGAAGCAACCAGCCTCTGACCTGCCTTAGGCCCTGCACAGCTACCAAGAGCTGAGTGTGTCACTGTCTTGCAGCCCAGCGGGGTTCTAGGCATACCAGCTGGCAAGTTTGGGTCCAGCTGGCTTTTCCCACTGCTGTGAGAATCAGACAGACCACTTAACTAGGTGGGTGATCTTGAGTTGGGACTTAACGTCTCAGAGCATCATTTTTTTTCATCAGCCCACAGTGGATAATAATACTTAGCTCGCCTCACAGGGTGGCTGCCAGTGTGTGTGTGTGTGTGTGTGTGTGTGTGTGTGTGTGTGTGTGTGTGTGTATTATCTAGCACACAAGTAAAAAGCTAATAAATATTATATTTATTCCATTAATATTATTTATAATACTTTGAATGTTTTTAAGTCTTATGAAGTACACTGGTGACAGACTATTTTTATTTTCCAAATGGGGAGATATACACAGAGAGGTGAGTGACCTTCTCCAAGTGACAGAGTAGATTAGTTCCCATTTGAAGTAAATCCATGTCTCCCATCTCCTGGCACTTCACTGATTTCTCCTAGGCCACTGTACCAAGTGTCTTTCAACCTTATAGCAAGCAGCTCTTTCTGACCAGGCTCTCTTCTCTGTTTGATACTGAATTTGTTCCAGTGTCCAAACTGCTGACCAGTCTCTGAGGCAGGTAGCTTTAGGAAACCAGTAACTTTTAAGCCACTACTTATAAAATCAGTGCAATACACCTGCCCCTTATGGCCTGAATGTGTTAACGTAGTTTACAAAGGGATCTACTTTGCAATCCAGCTTGGCACAGGACTTCAAAGTGTGATATAAGTGTAACATCTTTTCCTTCACTAGGGTATGATACTGATTAGGAAAACTAACCATAAAAAACTCAGTGTGGGAGAAGAAGAATGAAAGAGAGAGGAACAAAGAAATGAATAAAGGAAGTAAAAAGAGAGAGAAAGCAAAAGACAGGGAGGGAAAAAGGTAAGGAGGAAGGGAGGAAGGAAAGGAGGGAAGAAAAAAGAAAGGATGCGGGCCAGGTGCAGTGGCTCATGCCTGTAATCCCAGCACTTTGGGAGGCCGAGGTGGGTGGGTCACCTGAGGTCAGGAGTTTGAGAGCAGCCTGGTCAACATGGTGAAACCCTGTCTCTACCAAAAATGCAAAAGAAAAAAAAAAAAATTAGCCAGGCATCATGGCAGGCGTCTGTAATCCCAGCTACTTGGGAGGCTGAGGCAGGAGAATCACTTGAACCTGGGAGGCAGAGATTGCAGTGAGCCGAGATTGCCGCATTGCCCTCCAGCCTGGGTGACAGAGACTCAGTCTCAAACAAAAAAAAAAAAAAAAAAGGAAAAAGAAAAAAGAAAGGAAGGAAATGAGGGGGAAGAAGAGAAGAAAGAGAGGAAAGGGTGGGGAGAGAGAAATGGAAGATATAATAAATGCTATAAGGAATGTTATTAAGAATGACAGATGCAAAGTAAAATAGGCAATGAAAAGACAGAATCTTCAGGTAAAAGCCTACTAGAGATGTTGGGCTCCACTTTAGTTTTCCTGCCCTAGTCTTCAACTTAGAGAACATAAATTACCACCTTTGTCTATCTGAGGTAATGAGAACACGCCTCCTGGAGAAACCAAAGCCCTCCATGGACTTCTTCCCAGTCAATAAAATCAGCCTGAGAACAGCGCTTAAGACACATCTGTTCCACACTCTGCAGACATTCCAGCAGCTCAGAGTAAAAACTATAATCCTATAAAGAGGATTTAAAATGAAGAATGAGACTCCCAAAATCAAATATTTTGTTACCTGCATTAACAAAATGCAGACTCTGGCCTTCTCAGTGTGGATTCAAGATCCTTTTAAAATCCAGATGAAGGTGCAGGTGGTTATTTAAAATAAATTCCCATTTGGGCAATTAGATTTGATTTCCTAAAACACTTTCACTCTTAAGAAAACATCAGGACGGATAGAGTGCATGGATGAAATCTTGTTTTTCTTCCCCAAAGCAGCATCACTTCAAGAAGAGAGAAAAAACCAGACATTCTAAGATAGTCCTGTTGACTTAAGGTTATATTTAGGAAAAGGTACTAAATAGGCTCTCAGGAGACTCGAGTTCTTATCCTTTCTCTGCTATTAAACAGGTTGCCTTGGGTGAGACATACAGACATGAACTTGACTTCTAGCACCAACACTACCCGTGTTTGGATAAATGACTTCACCTCTCTGGGTGGGCTTCAGTTACCTCATCAGTGAACAATGGGGACAATGATACCTTTTTCTGAGGGTGCAGACAAGGATTATGGAGTATACTATATATAAAGGGTTGAACTCTGCTTGGCATACTATAAATGCTCAATACATGTGAGCTACCATCATCATTATTTCTTACAATGATAACCAGCAATTGTAAAACTCCTCTCTCACAAATACTCAAGAAGGACTGAACTAACACTTTGTTAATCAAAATATAACAGACCTTGCCATAAAGGGAATTCCAGAGACGCCAGTCCCCAGCCAAGCCTCAGCAACTGTTCTCAGCTCCTGCCACCAGCAGCCAAGGTCAGCCAAGACTTCCCCTTTTAAACCCAACCCCACAGGGCAAGTTCCCATGGCCCCTCCAGGTCATTTTTCCTCTGGAATAAGCCCTTGTGAGGAGATAACAATCTACTCTCTTCCAGCAGGACTGTAGAGTGGGCAGTAAGGTCTTAGAGCTGCCTCCCACCCACGCTCCCTCCAGTATATGGGTGTGTTTCTAGGACCCTCGATGACAAGCATGCCATTGAGACAAAGAGAAAGGCCTGGGAGAAGATAGACATCTTGAGGAGCCATGCAGTTTCTTGGCTCTGAGTCTATTGAAACTGGGCATAGTTTACCAGGGTTGGCTATTCCAAACCTCTGAACTGCTACAGATGAGAGTCTCAAACACTCCTTCTTTTCCTCATCATCTAAATGTACTTAATGACCACTGAGGTGTACTTCAGTGGGGCACTCCCTTCAAAATGCACTCCCTTCAAAATGCAACCCACAAAGCAGAATACATAACACATCGAAAGCACTGTCTTCACTTTCTTTATTGTCTTTGGTTTAGCCCTAGAGGGACAGATACAAGGTAGGAAAAACAGCAATGTGGAGTCAGCAGTAGCCCAGGGCAGCATTAACCTGGGCAGGGAGGCTGCTCTGTTGTCTGAACTGGAGAATCAAAGCCAGCTATGTGCATTCTTCCCTCCCCAGAACTTCACATTATCCATTTTAAAGATGTCGTTATCAAAGGGCCTGACAAGTGATGTGGCCTGCCCTGGGTCAGAGCGGATGGGGGAATGGACTGTGAGGGGCACCCTAATCCTAGCCCCCCGATAATAGTCTCTTAATCTTCAACAGCGTTCCAGACACAGATAAGTGCAAATAGATAACAAGCCAGGAGCAAGAGAATGGGGAGGGTAGGGACAGCATTGGACAAGAGGAGCCCTAGAGCATTTCCATTCTCAACGAGAAAGGTCAGCTGGGTCTGTGTAGCTCAGACCTCAGTCATCTGTGCACTACCTGCATGATATCTGACACAGCCCGCTATAAACTGTGCTGTTATTTGCTTAATATTATCCTTATATAAATGTATTTTAAAAGAAAACACTATCTTAGTCTCATAAATTCTAAGCTAGTATTACTTGCCAAAAATAAACAGTGAACCTAGGAATGAATACAATAAAAACATCACTAAATTTTGTCTACATTCTGCTGCCTTCGAGAGGGTTCTAAAGGATGATCTTGGACCTGTTATTTTGTTAAAAAGGAAGACTATCATGGATCAGGGAGATGTTAATGAGAAACTAGTAGTAAACAGAGACTTTTTCCTTGATCTACTCACAAGATTTGAAAAAGAACTAGAAAGGGGACAAAATGTGTCATTACGTGATTCCATGTTATTGAATGCCTTCTTCCAGAACCCCCCAAAACGATCTCATGAAACAGCTGGAACCATCTCTGCTATTGAAGTATAGGCCCATATGTGTCCACATGGGCCTCTCAGAAGCAAGAGCAAGACCCAAAGTAGAGTGACGGGGACCACCCACATCAGGCAGTACAGCAGAAGGATGAGATTACTGGGGACCATGCTCTGGGTCCAAAGCTTGCGGGGATGGGGAAAGACGCAGGGTAGAGTAAGGTCAGGTGTAGGAAAAAAGATGCCTTCTCAGAAAATAAGATACCAGATCTGGGTAAGTGAAGACATGTGACAAATCTTTAACTGGGCTTTTGGTTGGAAAAAATAGAAAGGTTCCTGCCTGGGAAGACAACCAGCACTAATAGCAGTTTTTGAAGCCACCCAGAACTGTAGGTAGCAACTGAGGGAGTCCAGAAGCCACGGCTGCATTAGCATCTCTGCCATTAAGTTATTCTGTGATTTTAGGCAACTAACTTGATCCTTCTTTGTGCCTCAGCTTCTTCAGCTGAGTGAAGGTAAATCTTTCTAAAAAGGCCCATTTATATATCTGTAAAGTATAGATAATAATGCCTACCTCACAGGGCTACTGTGAAAGTTAAAGACATGATGCAGGGTTGGGTACTCAAAAAAGACTTCCGGCCGGGCGCAGTGACTCACACCTGTAATCCCAGCACTTTGGGTGGCCGAGGCCGGCAGATCACGAGGTCAGGAGATCGATACCATCCTGGTCAGTGTGGTGAAACTCTGTCTCCTCTAAAAATACAAAAATTAACTGGGCGTGGTGGTGTCCCTGTAATCCCAGCTACTCAGGAGTCTGAGGCAGGAGAATCGCTTGAACCAGGGAGTCAGAGGTTGCAGTGAGCCGAGATTGCACCACTGCACTCCAGCCTGGTGACAGAGCAAAACTCCGTCTCAAAAAAAAAAAAAAAGACTCCTAAGTGGTAGGCATTACACATATTACTACTGTTCCTACTACCGTGCTACAACTTCTATTTTACTGCTCTTATAATATCGAGGTACTGTTAAAATCAAATCTAAATTGCAGTACAAATATAAGGCAGCTATTACTATTTTATATAGACTGCTTGAGAAATCTGTTGCTCAGGACCAGAGTATAAAGTCCAGTATGGATTAAAGCCAAGTCAGTGTTTTAGAGAGCTAATTCATGCCCCTCTTTGGTCTGGATTTATATGATAGTTTTGCGTTTTATTACTTGTTTGTTTTGCTTTGCATTGTTCCTTTTTAGGCCTCAAATACATGTGCCATGGGCGGAAGCTCTCTTACATATGCAGACTACAGAAGTGACATCCAGCTTCAATCAAACAGGATCTCTTGTCCTGTGAGCCCCTGGGCCTGTGCAAAAGTCAAATGCCTATTCCATCAGGAAGAAGTGCCTAAAATTCAACCTAAGTCTTTATTCTAAGGGTAAACGAGTTTAATAATTCATTCCTGAAACATTTGCTTGTGTAACTACTAGCCATGAAGTTGAATAGAGAAGGTGAAGAGAGAAGTAAAGATAAAACAGTAAGAAAAGTAAGCCAGGATCGCAAACAGTAATGTGACCTAAAAAGACAAAGGGTAAAACTATAGAAAGCCAGTAAAATGATCAGTGGTTACCAGTTGGGGTGGGGGGTAGGGCAACAGGGAAGGGATGAACTGGTGAGTAAGTGGAGCACTGAAGTGGCTCAGGGCAGTGAAACTGTCCTAGATGATACTGCAATGATGGACACATGACATTTTGCATTTGTTAAGATCCATAGCACTACTCAACAATGAGCGAGTTCTCATGTAAACTGGACTTTCTTCAATGTATCAATACTGGTTCATCTATTGTAACAAGCATACCACACCAATGTAAGGTGTTAATAAGAGAGGAAACTTGGGGGTGAGGAGGGAGTGAGAAAGAGTCTATGGACGTTCTCTGTACTTTGTACACAATTTTTCTGTAAACCTAAAATTTCTCTAAAAAACAAAGTCTATTAATTAAGAAAGGTGCAGGGAAGGAAGAGACGGTGGGGGAGAGGCAGGCAGAAAAATCTTTTGTCTGGCAGAGATTAAAGGATCCACAGAGGCCTTGCCTGAGTGAATCTAGGGTAAATAGCTGATTTGTACACGTGGGTATGGCCAATGGCAATTATGATCACAGTGTGTTACAATAATCCATAACTCCCATTTACTGAAAACTTCTTATTTGCTGAAAACAGGTAGAAGCTTTAAGTACAACTTGTTCAATTAATTAATCTTCGAGTGCTATGAATTATATGCGGCTATCATCCCCATTGCACTGATGAAAACGTGGAAGCTTAGGGAGGTTAGCTCACGGTCCAACATCACACAATCACTGGGAGAACCAATGGTACTGATGCAAGAAATGCATTTCCATAAGAAATTGTGAAGTTAGGCACCCTCCTTCCTCCAATGCTTAAGATACTGGAATAAGGGATGCAAAAGGCTGCCAACTAGGAAGTTTCACCTTTACTATGTAGGAGCCCTAGAAGGATCTTCAAAAAACTAAGTAAAATAGTCAATCTTAGGGTCAAAAAATCAAGCTGACAGAGGCCCATGCTGGAGATAAAGGAAGGAAAAACTTACAAACAGCAAGTGGCAGGGGGAAAAGAAAAAACAACAACAACAAAGGGTGCCAGCAGGAAACAGATAAAATTATTAAGAAGTTATTAAGGAGAGTTTGACAAAGAAATTACTTAACAAAGTGTAGGCAGTGTTTAGGGCAAATAAATGGATATGCAGCATCCAGGGCCTACCAGCCGCAGGGAGCCATTTCCAGGGCCAGAAGAGGGAAAGGGGAGGGAGTAGTTATTGGAAGTGGAGACTGTAGCTGTATGGAGGGGGCTGCCTGGCAGGAGCTGTAACCTTCAGCAGAGACATGCAGCTGCCCCACAATGACCTAGTGACAGGAAGGAATCAGGGGAAAATACCCTGACTTCAGTATTCACTCTTCCTCTAATCTGTTATTGGTGCCCTAAGAGCTAAATGCAACCAGAAGCCCAAGGGCAAAGAAACCACCTAATGTACACCACACATGGAGTATGGAGCAGGGTAGACAAAGGTGGAGAGGGTATCTGGGGATGCAAGCAGGAAATACCCAAACCAGGCCCTGAATAGCCAACAATGGGATATGATTTAATAAACTGTGATATCACCACAAATACGGATTACGATTATTATGGCCATCTCTAAATCTACATCATGAACTGAAGAAATATCTAAAATAAGTAAGTTGTAGAGCAATACGCAAAATATGATCCAGTTCTTGTCAAAGCAAATAAAAAATGCTGTATGTAAATGTTTATTATATTTTTGTGTGAGCTGATCTGGAAGAAAGTTCTGGAAGGATGCACATCACATTATTAACATTGGATATTGTAGAAAGAAAGGATGCAGAGAGAGGTTGTAGGGATCCTTTTAAACTTTTTCTTCTCTCTCCTCTATTTATTTACATTATTTCTCTAGTTGCGTATGTGTAATGTACTTTGTAACTTTTAAAATGAACTTAATAAAGAAAATTATAAAAAGGTAAAAGAATGTGGTAATTGCTGTGGTCCAGTGTGACAGGAAGAATATGGATTAGAAAATGCAATGGCACACTGCAGAAGAAAGTGTCAATCAACTAAGTAACTTAAGAGGAAGGGAAAGTGACGCAGATGCAGATGTGCCAAACCAGACTGAATTTCAAAGCAGCATGTCTAGGGAGGGCCCATTAATAGACACAGGAAACAGAAAAAGGACTAACAAAATAGAAGTGTAAGACTAAGAATAATTTTGAGGTACTGGTCAACCATAAAGCCATGTAGCAGGTCACTGAAATGGTGGCCTGGGATTTAAGAGAATAGTCACGTATTATTGGACGGGCTTGAGCTAATGCCACACTGAAAATGGCTATGCCAACTGAAAGGCAGAAAAGAAGGGTGGAAAGATCCCTAGAATGGGAGTCGGGAGCCACGGATTCTGGTCAAAGTTCTCTGATCCCCTTCGCCTTTCCAAGCGGCTGTGCTGTTAATGGTACCCAGCTCCCTCTTAAGAAGCAGCTCTCTCCTTTCATCTTTTCTGACTGACAGCTGGCTTTGACAGGGCCTTTACAATGACAGAGACGTCCAGTGAATTCCCACCCTATTGCTTCTCAGAAACAAGAAACCTTTTCACTAAAGCTGAAAGCCTGCCAAAATGCAATTCCCAGAGGAGGAACGCGGGCTCAGGCCTTGGAATGTGTGAGAAGCACCTTCAAATGACAGGCAATAGCTCCCCATCTATTTGTGGAGGCCACAGGGATTCTTCTTCAAGTCTGACATTGTACTTTGAAAGCTGATGGGAGCTTCTTGGGGATTGTGGTCATAAGCACACAACCACTGGCTTATGCAACTTCCTAAAACTGTCCGTGGTGGGCAAGACTAACAGAACACTTTGCTGCGGTGCTCCAGTCACACCAGGCGGCCATGAAAAGGGCCCCGTGGAGAGTGTGGAAGGAAGAAATTGTCTCAAAGACCACAGATGTCTTCCAGTTTGCTCTGCCTTGCAGTCCAGACCTCAAAGATTAGGTCTGTCACACAGGAGTGCAAAGAGAGTCCTCATCATTAAAGCAGCCCAAGAACCCAAGCGATCAATCAGTGCCAGTTAGCCTGAAGGAATGGTGGGAAAGGGAAGGGCTTTGGAGTCCTGACTGTAAAACGAGAAAATAATATCTTTTCAAAGGAATGCTGTGAGCATTAAGCCCAGATTTTGGTGCGTAGTAGGTACTCAATAAATGTGAGTTCCTTTAGAAGCTAGAATCTCCCTAAATCTTCTCAGGTCAAAGCCTTCTACCTGGTGCCTACCTCCCCTCTCCTTTATCCCTGAAAAGTAACTTGACTTTTCATTTCTTTTTAGTTTGGTTTGATTCATACCATATATCTTAACTACCTCTCTACAACAACCCAAACACACTTCCTATAAAAGAATATAGGTAAGGAAAGAAAGGGAAGAGTTCGCCCTTTTTTTCTGGTTCCTTCTTGACAAAGCAGACAATGGTCATGACTGATTTTCCTGGTTATAGGCTTCCATCTGTCTGTCTAAAAACCTATACACCGCAGTTCTGCTTTCATTGGATAGAGAGGTGGTTATTAAAGTAGAGGCTATTTTTTATTCTTTGGCCCTGAACTTCTTCAAGTTGTTCTGATAGATAAAACTGCAGATGCTCTGAGAACAAGGCCTTCAAGAGGTCAGGCAGACCTTGAATGAAACAAACACTTGAACTAAATACAAATGAGACACCACTTAAAAATTATCAGAACTCAAAAATCAGAGACAACTGAGTAGTTAATCCTAGAACAAAAGGTTTCCTCTGGCCGGGCGCGGTGGCTCAAGCCTGTAATCCCAGCACTTTGGGAGGCTGAGACGGGCGGATCACGAGGTCAGGAGATCGAGACCATCCTGGCTAACATGGTGAAACCCCGTCTCTACTAAAAAAATACAAAAACTAGCCGGGCGAGGTGGCGGGCGCCTGTAGTCCCAGCTCCTCGGGAGGCTGAGGCAGGAGAATGGCGTAAACCCGGGAGGCGGAGCTTGCAGTGAGCTGAGATCCGGCCACTGCACTCCAGTCCGGGCGACAGAGTGAGACTCCGCCTCAAAAAAAAAAAAAAAAAAAAAAAAAGGTTTCCTCGCCTTCAATAAAGATCTAAGGCTTTACTCATAATAGGCACCTCCTGGAATGTATTCGAGTCTGCTTACTATTGGCAAAGACCATGTTAACATTATGGGAATACATTCTCTGTGCTTAAAACCTCCAAGACTTCATCCCTTACCTGCAAAGGCATAAAGTTGCCCACTTCTCTTCCCAATGATCACTCTTTAACATTCTATGAGTCTAACAAGAGGCAAATAATCTTCTTTTGGAATAGTCTACTCTTTTATGATGTGTCTCTGCTCAGAAATGTTTCAGACTAAAGTATACAGTTACATGTTTTATGTCTATCAAAGCAAGACGTATGTTGTAACATGTATTAAATTTTGTCCAAAAAATAGCAAACAAGTTATCATCTTTGCCAGTCATCTCAGACACAGCCAGTTTTCACCTGTGTGTTATCACTCTTCCCCTGTTGCCCTAAGTCTTCATCTTTCATTTATCATTCCATTTATTCACGGGTAGACTGAGCTAGGTTTCAGTGACACAGTGACATATGACACAGAGTCCCTAGGATCGTGGAGCAGACAGACTAACAGCCTTTTGATAACCCTGTTTCCTTGACACCTGTTCTCTCCAAACCACTTAACCCACGGAGAGAAACATTTGTCTAAATTAATTCATTCATTCCTTCATCTAATATTTGTAAACGCCTCCTGTTCACAGTACTAGTGATACAATAGTGAACAAAATAAAATAAGGCACTGCAGGGGCTGAAAGTGCAAAGAATAAGTAAGTTACTAAATAAGTAGAATAATTTCAACAGTGATAAGTGAAATTTAGAAAAAGGATAAGGGGATGGTGGAGGCTGGGAAGAGAGTCCGGGACATTTGATAACATTTTCAAAGAAGGCATGTCTAAGGAGCTGTCTCCTGAACAGACGTGAATAATCTGAGTCCCAGGGAGAAAAAAAAAAAACAGCAAGTACAGAAGCTTTGAGGTGGACATGAATGTGTCATAATGGGAGGATGATTGATGCTGAGTCACTGACAGTCAGTGGCAGGACTGGAGACCAGAGAAGTAGGCATTGCCACCCCACATGGGACCTCAAGAGTCATGGTTTGGGTTTTAGTTGAAGTGTAATGGGAGATATTTGAGCAGGGGAGTGACTTGGTTTGATTTACGTTTTTAAAGGACCACCTGGTTATCACGAATAGAGAATGAATTTCGGGGTAGGCAAAGTGGAACCACAGAGAAAAGTTAGAGAGTTCTTGGAGTAAGATGACAGAGGCTTGAATGAGGGCAATGACAGTGATGAAAAATGGTGAGAAGTGGTTGGCTTAATATTCTACTCTAAATGTAGAACCAACAAATATGCACAGCTAATATACAGTTAGCTGGGACTTGATCCCAGTATCTGTTGAAAACAATGCCTATCCACCTCTTACCTTGACTGTGTCTTCTTACTAAATATTCAAGTAAATTTAACCTATATATTTCAGGATTGATAGACTTCACAACTTTAAAACAGGGAGGAGGCAGCTTCAACAGAGCCATCTACATTCAATATTTAAAGCACTTCATAGTTCCCATATCATAACATCTGGGTTTACCAGCAGGTCAGGTTATTTTGATTATTTTTTTGGATTGATTGCCTATTTACCTATCTAATCACTGAAAATATGTCTTTGTAAAACTCCGACATAGACAGCTTCCAAGTCTGCTCCTGTTATAGATTTATGGATCTGGTTTCCTTCTTTAAGCAAATGCAACCTAGTGACAGTTGTTGATTCTGTCTGATGGATCAGATTTCTTCATGGCCCACGGCACATCACTATGAACTTTAATTCTTCATTATATGTAGCTGTTCATTTAGACATGCCAAAGTGTAAGCCACGGGGAAGACTGTACTGAAATCTAATTACACTATCTTTTTACATTTCCCCAATATCTGTTTTTATCCTAAAATCAAGGGCCAAATATTTCCTGTCTAATCAATTAAGTGGATTCCAGGTCACTGAGACTTTGGAGTACGTTTTTTTTTATTTCTCCTAACATTAAATAACTTGATAAGTAATGTTTCCTAAGCAGCTTACATTAACCTTCTTAACAGGAGATAGAACAGTACAGTAAGTGAGGGTTTTCAAGGCTGACAAGAAGGTGAATTTGGACTTAGTTCTGCCAGTTAGTTCATAATGATGGAACTTGAGACAAATTAACTTTCTGAGCTTCAATTTCCTCATTTGTAAAGTGGGTTAATAATAACTATGACATGGGCATGGTAATATAATTGAATGAAATGCCATATATACAATTATGATTGAAAATCAGTTAGCATGGGCTCTGGCCTGCCATAATTTCTTATAAATTTTATTTGAGGCTCCCTTTTCTGCTCTCTGAGAACTTCTCAAGTTTTAAGTTTTAAATTTTTTCATTCTTCGTTCTTCACTTTCTCCCTTTATGACTCTGCTGGGGCTGCCATAACAAAGTACTATAGGCTGATGGTTTTAACAACAGAAACTATTTTCCCAAAGTTATGAATGCTAGAAGTCTGAGACCAGGGTGTCAGCAGGCTTGGTTTCTTCTGAGTCCTCTCTCCTTAGTATGCAGATCAAACTCCCCTAATCCTTGTGTCCTCACATAGTCTTCCCTCTGTGTGTGTCTGTGTCTGTGTCCTAATCTGTTCTTCTTATAAAACTCCCCAGTCAGAGTGGATTAGGGCCCATCCTAATGACCTCGTTTAACTTAATTACCTCTCCGAAGACCCTGCCTCCAATACAGTCACGTTCTAAGGTACTGAGGGTTAAGACTTCAATTACTGGGTAGGGGACATAATTCACTCTCCCCCTCACTCTCTGCCTTCCTCAACAAACGTTATGAGAAAAGCACTAAACTAGAGCAAGGAAAAATGAGTCCTATGCCTCATAATTTTAAAACCTATTTTACTATATGACCTTGGTAAACTATTTTCCCTTTTTGATCCACATTTTCTCAATCATTCAAATGAAGAGCTTGGAATAATTGGTTCCTTTTCTCTTCCTGCCCCTAGCCAAGCAAAGCTAAGTTTTTCCCATGATTTCTCATAGCAAAAAAGCGTTCTGAGATAGAGCATGCAATGAAGTAAGTGAAATGAAAAGGAAACAAACAAAACATACCTTCTTTGTGGAATAAACCCAGGATGAAGTCCCTAGAAGCAGAAGATTATATTCAACTGCCTTAAAACATTCTAAGTTGTCGAAGGCCCTTTCTCTCTATAAGGCCATAATTTAAACCAATTTAATTGGATAAACCAAAAACCCCACTATGAATTTAGCAATATCCCCAAACAAAGTAATCTCATCAAGATTTGAGGCACCAATTCACTTTGAGGGAAAAAGTGCATGATTTCAAATAAAGGTCTCCTTGAAAGAATTAAGTGGAAAAAAGTTTTAAAAACAAACACACATACACACAGAAAATGTAAAATTAAAACCAGCTTCCAAGCTGATAGGTTGAGCCAGTAAGGAGTGGGGAAGAACTGGCCATGTTTCCTCTCCAGCTGTGTAGCTTCAGGTCCCAAGACACAGTGTACCTCTACAAATGTCAACAACCTCAGCAAGACAGGGAGGAAGGCAAAGGTGGCGGTGAGAAAACAAATGTGCTCATTCAAGAGCTGGAGGAAATGAGAGAAAGCAGAGTTTTCCATGTAAAATGGCATAACTAATGAAGGAATGAGTGGTGACAAGAATATAAGGCTAAGAGTAAAGACACTGGGATTTCAATCTGTAGTCTGATACTCATGAGCTGAGTGACTTCAGGCAGGTTACTCAACCTCTCATCCTGGCGTAGCTTTTAGTTTGGCTTCAACTAAAAAACAACTGACAATAAATCTGTCATTTCATTTTTGTTGTTAATGCAAAGATCGTGGAAAATATCAAAACAATGCAAACAAAATGAGATTCATTTAACTAGATTTTCCAAGGAATGTAATAATCTATAGCTATTAAAAATTAAGTTATGGAAGGATATTTAAAACATGGAAAGATGTAATATATTGTGCAATGAAAAGTAAGGCACAAAACAGCATAAACAATATGTGGAATCATTTTAATAAATGGCACATATAGTCAAAAGAAAAAAATCTAGATGGGTATACTGAAAGTTTACAGTGGTTCTCTCTGAGTAATTTCATTGTAGCTTATTTTTATTGTCCTTACTGTTTGTGCTTTTGGTAAATTTTCTACAACCAACATACTTATTTTGTAATGAAAAAAAAAGCCTTAGTTAATTTTAAAATCCTTGTGCCCCACAGTAAAACAGATAGTAGCAAAAATGCAAATTAGGTGGGTGCCACTTGGTCTTGGTTTTATTATCCATAAGATGGGGCATTAGACTTAAAAAAAAAATCTTGACCCAACAATCCCATTACTGGGTAAATACCCAAAGAAATATAAATCATCCTACTATAAAGACACATGCACATGTATGTTTATTGCAGCACTATTTACAATAGCAAAGACATAGAACCAACCCAAACAGCCACCAATGATAGACCGGATAAAGAAAATGTGGTACATATACACCATGGAATACCATGCAGCCATAAAAAGGAATGAGATCATGTCCTTTGCAGGGACATGGATGAAGCTAGAAGGCATCATTCTCAGCAAACTAACACAGCAACAGAAAACCAAGTATCACATGTTCTCACTTATAAGTGAGACTTGAACATTGAGAACACATGGACACAGAAAGGGGAACAACACACACCAGGGCCTGTTGGGGGTTGGGGAGTGATGGAGGGAAGTTAGAGGATGGGTCAATAGGTGCAGCCAACCACCATGGCACATGTATGCCTATGTAACAAACCTGCACATTCTGCACATGTATCCCTTTTTTTTTTTTAAGGAGAGATAAAGAAAAAAGTAATCTCCATGGAGACTCTGAAAGTCCGAATTTTACAGAGTCATAGTAAGTCAAACCTCAAAAGAATCTTACCTAAGATTTAAAAGAATGGGGCATGCAGTGTGGAGTATGAAATGAGAAGGTGGCATTTAAATTCACGTTAGGAAGAATCCCTAATTGGTAGTTTCGCTAATTCAACGCAAAGATGCTGAAAGTGGTGGGAATCTCCCTGGCAAGTTGTTTGTGTAAGTACAACAGTGTGGAGTAGCTTTGGACATGCCAGAAACAAAACTGCTCTTAACAGGAAGGCTAGAAGGCTTCCCGATGCCAAGCAGTGCTAAGGAGTCCATTCCCTTTGCAGAGGAGGGGCACCAACTGTCCTCCATGTCCCCCATAACCTACACCACTCATACCTTACAGGAAAAAGGTGCAGAGAAGGACCTACCCCTGGACTTGAAGTAAGTGAACTCCAGTTGGAACCAATGTCTTGTGACTCCAGAGGTGGGAGAGGGATAATTTAAGGTAGCACCATTCTGTGGGGTTAAGAATGGGGGCTCTAAGTCACATAAACTTAAGTTTGAACTTTGGTTCCATCATTTAAGCCTTGTGTGATATTAGGCAAATTACTTAATCTCTCTAAATTTCCTCATCAATAAAATGGAAAGAAAGACCTGGTTAAAAATCTATCTACCTAATTAAGTTGTTTCGAGAATTAAGTGAGATGATGAATAAAAAGCACTTTACACAGGGTACAATAAATGTGAATTATTCTTATTATTAAACTAACTTTTCCCAGAACTTATGATCAATAAATATCTTTTATGCAATAAAAAATAGCAAAATGCTTTTATCATGCCTGATTATATTATATATGACACTGTTATAACACAGTGTTCTTCAAACACTTTCTAATCAAAGGTTTTTGGTTCCATGAATATACTTTGATTCTCCCATTTTGTACTCCCTTTAAAAGGCTTTATTGATTACCATTACACATAAACCTATTGAAATCATGAACTCTCTGATTTGTACCCAGAGATAAGCTTAGTAAAATCTGTGTTAACTGGCCCCACCCCTCAAACTAAAGAATTACATTTAGAATAAAAACTAGTAATAAGAATAGCTCCAAACGTAGCTCAGAGAAAGCTGACAGGTGCAGTGGGGTAAGAGACTAAAAATCTTTTGAAAGAACACACAGAAACAAAACCATTCCATGTAAATGTCCAGCCCTAATAGGGAAACAAAAAGAACTATGAGCTGCTCCTTAACCAGTGCTTCCAAAATACCAAGTTTGCTTTACAAATGCAGATTGATCTATCTAGTTGCTGCTAATAACTCTAATGACTTTATAGTTTATGTGCAAAGGCAGAAAGAGACCTCAATTAAGATCTATATTGTATCCTGGTTCAAAGAGTCATGGTGACAGTTTCCTCTATATGAAAGAGGACATAAAGGTCTGTATTAATTCTTTTAAATCATTTGCAGTAAGAGAAATGATGTCTTTGTTGCAGGCAACAAGCATCCAGGTAGGCTCCTGAAACAAGCTCAGAATGAGCCCAGATGCAGAATCTGGAAGAAAGAGAGGATTGGAGGCCAGACAAGAAAGAAGTTGAAGTGATGGATGGACTTTCTGGCACATGTGCCCAGGTCAGGCCCTGGATTACAATGACTTGCTTGTTCTGCTAAAGAGCTGTCATGTTTCTCTTGGCCCAGTGATCCTGTGCCTTAGAGTGTGGCCTTATTTAGAAGTTAATATTCTAGAAAATTGTCAAACGGAAGATTATATACAAGAACAAATTGGTATACTTTCAGGTGATCTTCTCTCCTGAAATCATTCCTGCAGGTAAGTGTTAAATACACCCACTCATTCAGCAAATACAGAGGGCCTAATATGTGACAACCAAAGATTAAGTGCTGGAGATTCAGTGGTAACAAAACAAAAACCATCCCTATTCTCATGGCATGTACATGGCATGATTGGGCCTTTGAGGGTAGATTATTTCCATTGGATGGCAGTCATCATATTTAAAATATTAGCAAGAACAGCTGAAAAAAGAGCTTGGTGAGCAGATACAGACGCCGAGTTGTTTTTGATTTGTTTTCTTGTTTGTTTGGCCAGTCTAGATTTTGGGCACTTACCGCCTTCATGCCCTTATCAATAGTAGCCTTATCCTAAAGAAAGACTGTATGTGACAGCAAATGAATCATGATATCACTTTAATAATGCTCATCTGAATTAATACTAACGCTCTGCCAGGCAGAAGATCTATCAGTCATTATTATGCCATCTCTCATCTGCACAAAATCTATTAATTAAGTCTACTCCCTGAATGAGAAAAAGGCTGGGACTTTAAGTGTAAAAAGCAACCAAAGCCCCTTATATACAATACAGATGTTGGCTGGTCCCTCTGAGTTTCAGCCAACAATGGCTGCTCTCATCCACTTTCTCCCTACTCTCTATTCCCTCACAGGAGGGGCTTAGAACTCCTCTCTGTGAATTTGGAACAAAGTGAGGAGGGGCTGGCTCACAGGGTCATTTGCACTGGCAGGGACCTCAAGGATCATCTGGTTCAATGCCCTTATTTTACTGATACAGAATCTGAGAAGGATAATAAGGGTTTGCCCAAAGTGACAAGTAAATTAAAGGCAAAGGCAGGCCTGAACCACAGTGTACTGATACTCCCTCCAGGGTTCGCTTCCTTATTCCGCATCCAAGAACAAGAGGGCTCCTTTGCTCTACTAGTCCAAGGAACTCTTCTCTTAAAAAATAAAATCTCATTTTACCCTTAAAATCTCATTGTCCAGCACTTCCAGAGAAAAGAAATAGTAATTAGGCCATGAGAAATGTTGTCCTTGAATTCCAGATGTTCCAAATAGGTTCCTGGACCATTCTACTGTGGAGCTTCCCCATCTAGCTTAAAGTGCTGGGTGTGTCCTGCAAATGTTTCTCCGCGTGACTGAAAGGAAACAGACAGCCTGGCTATGTCTGGGAAGAAGACAGGGATAGAGAGTGAGCAAGGGCCTTAGACCCAGCTCTGCTCTGAAGCAAGGCAGAAAAATAGCATCTGCTTTTCCACCCTGTACTCATACATGCTCCTGGGCAAAAGCCAGAAGCTAACTCAGACAGCTGGCAGAAGCAATGCATCAACCACTGTCAAGAGGACACACAACTCACTTGTTGTTCCAATAGTGATGTGATAGGGTTGGCCAGACCATCTCCAATCCTTCCACTCTGTGAACACTGACCCACATTTAGGAGCTAACAGGTGTGGACAGCTGGAGATAACGGCGGGAGGAGGTAGTCACCTGTGCCTATGGAACTACTGCTTTCTTGCCTATGAAACTAATTTACCTCTGCAGGGATCAATCCCAGGCTCTTGCTTTTTCAGCTGTGTGACTTTAGCCAAATTACTTAGTGTCTCTGAGCCTCCCTCCAGAATGCAAAATGATGGTTAATAACTGTAGCTATAAGAGTTGCTGTGAGTTAAATGAGATAATCCATGTAGCTTTCACTAAGACAGTTAACAATAATAGCTCCACCATGCTTAGTCCCATATTTCTTACCACTGAGTTCCCTACGATCTAATTAACAGAAGAAAGTTCCTCAAGAAAAGTAGTTTTTATACTGGGCTTCATGTAGGGACTGGAACCAAAAGAAGAGGCCAAGATGAGAGGCTCATTCTATTCCACCAAACTAGCTTTGGTTTTTTTTGAGGGGTGGGAGGATACCTGTGTTTCATATATTGAAATAAGCATATGTTGATGAAAGAGGGACTTCACAGCAAAAGGAGTCTGAAAATAGGGGAGCCTATTTTTCTGGGTTTTCCAAGGTCTTTCTTATTTGTTTCTCATTTGCCTAGAGAAAGTGGGAGAAAAGGCAAGGTTGAGCATTGATTTGAGGAGGGAGAAACCAGGGAACAGTTCACCTCTCCTATTAATATCCATCACAGGCCGGGCGCGGTGGCTCACGCCTGTAATCCCAGCACTTTGGGAGGCCGAGGTGGGTGGGTCACCTGAGGTCGGGAGTTCGAGACCAGCCTGACCAACATGGAGACGAGATCAGCCTGACCAACATGGAGAAAGCCCGTCTCTACTAAAAATACAAAATTAGCTGGGCATGGTGATCCAATCCCAGCTGCTCAGGAGGCTGAGGCAGGAGAATTGCTTGAACCTGGGAGGCAGAGGTTGCTGTGAGCTGAGATCGAGCCACTGCACTCCAGCCTGGGCAACAAGAGCAAACCTCTGTCTCAAAAAACAACAAACAAACAAAAAAGCCATCCATCACAAGAGGTAATGACATATTCAAATCTCCTGTCTCGTTCTGATTAGATACACTGATTTCATCAAAGGATGAAAACATTTACACCCCAGAGATCCATTCCTACTATTGTAAACATTTTGCAGTTTTTCAAATGTAATAAGCAAAAACAAATGGCCCTATAAAATATGTCAACAGGTAAAGAACAGAGGACCAATTAGGACAGAAGGTTTTTTTTTTTTTCTTTT
>NW_016803289.1:1902558-1908399 GCF_001698545.2 Rhinopithecus bieti
ACAAATGGCCCTATAAAATATGTCAACAGGTAAAGAACAGAGGACCAATTAGGACAGAAGGTTTTTTTTTTTTCTTTTGGTGGTTGTTCTTTTCAAATTTAGTTGTTTTTTTTTTTTTTCCCTGAAGAGAAAAGAGCAGACAAGCCACTAAAACACGAGCTATGAAGAAACAGCTGAAAGGATCTTCATAACCTGTGTCACTCTAGGCTAGAGGCTGATCAGGACTAAAAAATGACTAATTTTCATTCAACTAATTTAGGAAAATGCCCTCTATTTGGGTTAAGGGAGAGTCTCTGTATCAAAAGTTCAAAGGCAGTCTAATGGCCTGTATCGGACTGTCAGAGATGACAAGCATAAAATTCTTAGGAACACTGTAATGTTAACTAAACAACAACAAAAAAAGTTTTATATAACACTGTTTGTTTTGTTTTGGAAAACTCTTATTTTAAAAAAATCATTTCCTAAGTAGTCTCTTTCTAACCAGACCATTGTCAAATCTTCTTTTATTAATTTCCACATTCCAACATAGTTGAGATTTTATAAATATAAATCAGCGTCTGCTCTCCTGAACACATCCAGAGTTCACAGACCACTTTCATGGCCACTGTTTGAGCCTCTTAGTAGTTCAGTGCAATAAGCAGAAACGCTTTTTATTTATAAACTGAGGGTCTTGCCACATAGACTTGAATTCTCTCAGGAAATCTATTTCTTCAGAATTCCTCCCAGTGCCCAGCTGGCCTGGTCACAGCTAGTAATGTTCGAGGCTCTTTGTATACCTGAGGCCTTCTCCTAGTAGTTGAGGAAAAGGAATAACCTGGCTAAGAATCAGCACATACCTGCTCAAAATTTAAAGTAACAAATGAACACTTTAGGCAGGGCCTGGGCTGAGACTTCCATGATCAGATATCTAAGATGCTTTCCATTCCTAAGTGTTTGCTATTTTTCTTCTGTCTTTTACCCTGGAATTTCCCTTTCAAGATGCCTTACACAGAGAGACCTGGTTTTCCATGACTCCTCTTCTTTTGGTTTCCTCAACTCTAGTTCTCCATCTCCTAATATTTTCCTCTCATTCTTAAATGACACCCATTGAAGAAAGAGGAATGCATAGATCCAAAGGTGGGATTGCATTTGTCCCTTCCTCTAGTTCTAGGCCCCCAGCTTAACTGCTGCAGAGATCTGGGTGTTACTCCAGTTCATAAGGTCCCTTCACTTCTCCAAAAAAGAAAATAAATTCCAGTGGCACCTAGGACACTCACAATTACCCCTTTCAAGGGAGATCACAGAGCTCTGACTACACACCTTAGACTGAACTTTGCAAGTTGTATTCCTAACTGGGGATTTGTCTTCCAGCAATTCCCAAATATCACACACACAACCAAATTTTCAATGCAACAGAAATGCATTATCTGCAAGACAATGTTTACAGAAATCCAAGTAGTAGTTGCAAAAGACCAGTTCTCTGTCATTTGTCTCCTAGAGGGAATTCTGGAGCTGTTCCCACAACTTTCAACATCTCAGCTGCACATGCCTCCAGGAGGCAGCTGCTGCACCACAGCAGCCTCAGCTTTGAAGCCAGACAAGGCCTAGGTTTGATTGCTAGCTTTGCCCCAATATTCTCACCAGGCAACTCTAAATAACTGACTTCACCTAACCATATTTCAGTTTCCTTCCTTAACTGGGAAATAATTATCTGTGGAGGTTCTAATAGGAAAATACATATAAAACACTGGAACCTAAGTGCCTAAGTATTAGGGCCTGGCCCAGTCCTATGGTCAGCTTCAAGTTGTAACGTATGTCAGAGGAAAACAGTAACTGTAACTTATCAAAAGTTTCTACCTGTAGAATTGATGGTGACTACTATTTCAAAAATGTGTTCTTATATGTACTTAATATAAAAGGTAAGAAAGACCATGTTATGGGATTTGTTGACAGTGACAAGAAAAATACGCCTCCCAGCAGTGGAGATGGTCTGGAAACCATTTGCCCTACCAATGCCGAGTAACAGTGATGGTAGAGGCAGAGGTAGAGACACCACAAAGAGTGTGATGGTGAGGGACATGCATTTTTATTTCACTTGGGTATGTAGGTTTAAGTCCGGCCTCTAACACTTACTAAATCTCTGACCGTGAGCAAATTATTTTTTTATTTTCTAAGATTTTTTTAACTTAAAAAATAGGGGTAACTATAGTCCCTCTCAGACAGTATTGATTGAGTCAAGGATTCAACGAAACAAGGCAGGTAAGGCATAAAAAAGCATAATACCGGACACAAAATAAACACTGCACATGTATGGGCTATTACTAGGAATAATTTTTAATCAATTCATCCATTTAAGTGTCAAATAAATGATTTGACACTAAATGTACTACAGAGGGGAAGATACTGCATCTCAGTAGCAAACGCACAGGATGTTCCAAGCCTAATCATTATGTATCTGTATACCAGGTCCATCGCGAGACAGTGAAGATACAAGGTCCCTTGCTGTGATATGATGAATCCCCAAAACTGCCAGTCTCTGAAAATTAGAAGCAAGGCTTGTGTTGAGGTAGAACAGATAATCCACATAGCCGACCTGAGAAGGGACAATGAAGATCTGAAGTCCCGGGAGCTACTCCGGAGAAAGGTAGCTACTCCCAGCCAACTCCAACAGGGACACAGAAATCTCCCCCTCATGTCCAGCCCTCCCACAGGAAACCAATAAAACAAGGATAGTAATAATGCCTTAATCTCAGGAAGGCAATAAAAATAGGTAGAAGGAGGAAAAAACAAAACAAAACAAAAACAACCAACCCTATTCTGGACCCAAAACACTGGTAGAAAGTAGTTCCTAGGAAGGCAAAGGGTACCAGGCCAATAAAGACTGCCCCCACCAGTCCTCAGATTGCAGCGACACCTCAGCTACTGGGTGGGGCTGCCTTCACAGAAAGGAATAGAGAGGGCATAGAAAATTCAATTCAAATTCCGTAACATTACCATTTCTCAAATGTACTAGAATTGATGGTAGGGAGTATATGTTATACTTAGATCTTTAATCATATTTTCTGCACATGAATATGTATGTCTACATTGTTATATTTATAACTATATCTAGAAAAGGTACCTCAACCTTCATAGTATATAGACAACTATAATCTTCTATAGACACACAAACATACATAAATATTTTATTCTAAAATAGATTCCTTGTTCATGGAAATGCAAACACGAAGCATGAGAAAATTTACAAATGGATTCCTTATTCCCAAAGACCAACATCCACCTCCTGCCATGCCCTTCCTTTTCATCCCCTTGATTTTAACAATGAATTCAAGGCAGTCTGGTTTGAAGAAATTCACAACCACTGTCTACTCCTATTACAGCTGCTGGAGATACAGCCCCAGCTGCAAGGCAGAGGCTGCTATGCAGCACCACGCCCCACACACAGAGAGAAAGGATGGAAGCCGCACTGAAAATGAAGGATGTACCCCAGGGATGATCATTCAAACAGAAACAAAAGGGAATCCACTACAAATCTGACCCTGAGATTAAGGCACAATCACATTTACTGGAGCTCCTAAGGCAAGGTGTCAAGGCTGAATTTCTTTATCTTTCCTTAAAGGTGGCTTAAATGATACCTAGAAGAATGGGTGTGGCTCTCAATGTCATGTCACAGGCTGAGTCCAGAAGAAGAACCACTGCAGTCTAGGAGGAAAAAAAAAATAGGTTCTCTGCCTATCCCTAACAGGAAAACTAGCAAATATACACTAGATGTTAAAGCAAGTGGCAGAAACATGTGGCATACCTCCAGCATAGAATAGCATGAGAGCTGTGGTTCAATCTCCTGAGTTGGGGAAATAAGTAAAAATTGAGCTTTTATCCCAATCAGTTTTTTCTTTTTGTCTCTTTTCTTTCTTTCTTTCTTTTTTTGGATGATAACTTCCACAGTTCTTTGGAAAGACAAGACAGTCGGCACTAGATAATACTGTGCATTGTAAAAGATCCATGATATTTCTTCAATAACGGAAAGTGAATGCCATCAGGTAGTGGTAAAGGAGGATCCGATAAAACCCAAAGCCTCCACCAGGCAAAGGGATCCCTGCGGGCCTCAACTCTTCTCCCTGGGGAGTTTTTCTTCCCTAACACCAGCTGGGAAGCTGGTAGGGGTGGGATGCATTTGTGTGAAGTGAAGCTCAGTTGCATGAAAAAGGTATGGTGCGGCAAAAAAATAAATAAATAATTCAACGATTTGACAATAAAATGTACTAGGGGCAACGGAGGCTTCTTCCTGCCTGCAGAGGGGAAGATTCTGCATCTCAATAGCAAACGCACAGGATGTTCCAAGCCTAAGGGAACAAGTGCAAACAGACTCGTGCCCACAACAAAACCTGGCGGACCCTGCAAATCAACTACTGTAGCAGGTAAAGCTCTGCCCTAGGGCGGCAGCAGAGCCTTCCAGGGGCCAGCTGATCACTTCCTTTGTTCAGCTTGCAAAGATGGAGTAGCCACCCGTTCCCCCACTACACACACACGCGCGCGCACACACACACCATCTAATTCACTATAGACAAAGCACAACCGCACTGCTCCGTGCTAAACTAAAAAACGTTAGTTTTATTTATTCTATTTTTGTAAATGCCCATCCCAGCCTTCCATATGTGCCTACTATTTGGGGGCATCGTTGCAGCGCATCACCACGGAATCCCAGACTTGCTGGACGCCGGTGAAGACGCGGTTTCTGTACCTGATAATGGCACGTCCCCTCTCCACCCCGCCCTAGGCGCACCCTAGCGCATTTGACACCCGCCGGTCGCGGCGTCTCGGTCTTGCACACAATGGGTTGAACACTGCATGCACACAGCGTGCGCCCGCGACAGCAAACTAAAATCTGCTCTAAAAACTCGGCCTTTTCTTTGATGTGAGGGAGAAAAGAAATGAAAAATGTGAAGTGCATCGAAGGCACACACACACACACACACACACACACACACACACAAAGTTGATCATTCCCACTGCAGCCACGTTAACTGTCCAGTCCCATAAATGATACATTGAAATATGAGTCGGAGTGAACGCGGGCATGAAGGGGACACCGCAAGGACAGGTGGTCCAGACACCCTGCCACCCTCGCGGCGCAGGGGTCAGAGCCGTGGGGCTGGAGCTGGGAGAGGGGCGCGGTCGGGCTACGAAGTACCCCTGGGGAAAGGTGTCATCTCTCCAAACCCAGTCCGGCCGAAAGGATCCTTAGACAAAAAGCACACCTCAACCTGGGGCGGCACAAACCGACACCCCAGGCGGAGCAGCGGTCCTGGGAGAGCCGCGAGCCCCGCGCTCCTGCCTGCGATGGGAAGGGAGAATAAATAATCCAAACTTCTCCGCGCCACTGTTTGGGTTTCCTCTTTGTTTTGTTTTCCCCAAACCCCAGGGTCGCTCAGTCTGTGTGGCGCCGGCTGGACTGACCGCCGCGCTCCGCCACCCGGACCCCGGGTCTCCGTCCCTCCCCGGGGACCGGGCCAGTGAAGCCGGCGGGATCCGAGCCGACCCCGCCCGCAGCGCAGCGGGCAAGGGGAGCGAGCGAGGAGGGAGGGAGCGGCGGCCGCCCGGACTCACCGTGATCCGCGGGATGTTCTTCTTGCCTTGGTAGGACATGGTGGCGGCGGTGGCTGCAGCGGCTGGCTCCCTCCCTCCTTCTTCTGCTGCTCCGGCTCGCCCGCGCCTATCCTCAACGCACAGCGCCCCGAGATCAGGTGGAGTGAATGGTGCGCTGGCCGCGCCGCCGCCTCCGCCCGCCTCCGCCCCCCTCCCGGGCTCCCGCGGCGGCTGCCAGAGACAATAGTAAATCTCCCCGGTCCCCCTTTCACCCCC
>NW_016803289.1:1909471-1911409 GCF_001698545.2 Rhinopithecus bieti
CAGCTGGGACCCCGTAAGACAAGAATGGCTGATCTGCGACTCCTCCCTCTTCTCTCTTATCCCTATTGATTTTCCTCTTTGCATCTGCCTCACCCACTTTTCTTTTTCTTTTTTTTTTTTTTTTTTTTTCCTGATTTGCGAGTGCGGTGGAGCCAGGCTGCTCCACAACCACCAGGGGGCGCGAGGGGCTTTTCAGGAGCGAAGGCTGAGGCCCGGGGGTGGGAGCATCAGCTACGCCCTCCCGGCCGCCGGGCCGAGCTCCCGGCACCGCCGCCGCCAGCCTGCCCCTTGTCTGATCTCCCACCTTCCCTGCCCTGGTTTCAGAATGGAGACGGTTCCTGGCTTCCCTCCCGGCACCCGCTCTCCTCCGCCATCGCGCGGGTCGAATGCGGCGACCGCGCCTTTGTTCGAGAGGAGGGCTCGGCGCCGCCTCTGCTGCTCGCCGGGTGGTAAACAGCGGCGCAGCCCCTTCAGACGCTGGGGACTGGTCCGACTCTACAACCTGGCGGGCCTGCTGGGGTCCCCAGGCCCGGAACACACACACACATTAGAAAATGGAAAGCCGTGACTCGCTCTCAGAGGCTGCAAGGGGCGCGGTAGCAGTGGACTCAACCATTCCCTATATTTAAAAAATATCCAAGTGGTATCTTGTTAAAGAAACTCCACTGCCTGAGTCTCAGAATCAAAGAAAGAACATGAATGCTGCTCTGTGAGTAAAAAGTAGAAAACACCTGTGGAGTGGGAAGGCAGAAGCCCAGACACGTTCCTTGTGTGCAGCCATGGATTCGGAGTAGAACTGCTATTGCTCCCCGTCAGTAATGAACCACGTGCACTGCTCACAATCCAGAGTTTACTTTAGACAGGGCTGATAGATGAAGGTTTTTATATGTTATTACAAGCAAAACCATGGCCCTTCGGCGATGGAATATATTGTCCTTTAGCTACCTGCTAAAATCAAACGGTCAAAGGGAGACATATTTGGAGAGGCCACTGTGGGTGGGGTCTGAGTGGTGGCTGGGGGTGAGGGAGCTCCTTAACTCCAAGAAAAATAATTCCAAACATAAAATTTAAGGAACAAAAACAAGACTTGCTATGCAAAATAACAATAATAATTATTATAAAACCCTTTTAAGACAAGTTTCCCACCGCTCCCCAATTGTCAATCTTAATGTCCTATTAAATAGAAATCCTGTATGTCACTAAGCATGACTAAAGCTGTGTTGAGGATCTTGAATTCACGTTTCCATAAGGCAGCCCGCTGATGACAATTCTAGACATCTTGTCATTAAAATGAAGGCGTGCTTGCAATAAAGAAACTACATAAGGCATCCACAGAAAGAGGATGCAGAATACTCCAGCTTGGGCTTTCCATAAACCCGAAACGAACCAGACTGGTCACATAATCCAAGGACACACAAAACCCCCCTTAAACATTCCCTCTCAAGTGAGTTAATCCAAGCTTCTGGTTATTTATGGTTAATTGGACTGAATGCAGTCTTCACAAGAAAAGTCCACAGCAGTCTCCACTTTATTTCTGTGATACTCTGAAAAGGAGGATGAACGCCAAGCAAAGAACACCTCCCTATACTCTTGGAAAACACAAGGGGGAGAAAAAAAGACTGGGCCAAAGGCACGCCCTAAACATTTTGCTTTGTTCTTAAAGCATAAGTGCTGAGACCACTAGCCAAGAGTTGTGAAATTACAAAGCATTCTGGGGATTGGCATGCAAATGAGCAGGATTATATTTAGAACAGAGTAAAAGGAGAATTAACTACATACTATGGAAACCAGCAGAGCTCTCTCTCTGCATCTTTCCCATAGATTGTACTGTCCCAAACTTGCTGGAAAGGATCTTGCACATTTTTCTCAAGAAAAGCAAAAATATGTAGGGGACATTTACAATCCTTAAAAAAAAAAAAAAAAAAAAAAAAAAAAAAA
>NW_016803289.1:1912063-1974665 GCF_001698545.2 Rhinopithecus bieti
AAAAAAAAAAAAAAAAAAAAAAAAAAAAAACCACTACTGCTCCTTTTTTTTTTTTTAATTTTACAAGTTTCTTTGCCTTTCTTACATCTGAGTTATCTCCTCTGTTACCATCATTATAATCCAGAACACTCTTTACTAAATACATTTATACCTTATTTTTGATCACTTGATTGTGTGTGTGTGTGTGTGTGTGTGTGTGTGTGTGTGTGTGTGTGTTTCAAATAACAAGACTTGGTTAAGTTTTTTTGAGGTCAGGTTTGCATGCAAGAGGCCATGTTGAATGGCAATTGCAGTGTGTTCTTCTGGATCTGACTGCTGTGACCAACCAAACACAAGAACACAGCAAATTGATTCAAGCTGTTGCCATCATCAGACATGTACAACAAACACTATTTTCCTTGTTTCATCCCCTTCAATTATCTTTCACTTTCTTGAACCAAAATAAAGCCTCTAAGACGAATTTGAAGGAAAAAGCCTTCCTTAGCTATAAAAAGGCAGCCATCAACACAGGATGCCTCTGTGTCTGGCCAAGACAGAGAAGAATGGAACCAGTATGGATGTTTTCCACAGTAGAATGACTCTGAATGGTTTTCCTTGGATACACAGCAGTTCTTGGCTTTAGGTATCTCAGGAAACTGTGAGAGAGGGAGGTGAAGACATAGAAATAGAGACTTGATTTACAGTCCCAAAGAAACTTAACTTTGGCTACCACATCTGCCACACCCCAGATTTCCACACCTAAATCAATGGGTACTCCATTCCAGTTGCTCAGGCCAAAAGTTTGGCACCATCCTTTATTTCTCTCCTTCAGTCATGCCTCTACTCTCCATAGAAAATCTTTCAGCAAATGCTATTGATTTTATTTTATTTTATTTATTTTTTTTATTTTATTTTATTTTTTTTTGTGAGACAGAGTCTCGTTCTTGTCGCCCAGGCTGGAGTGCAATGGGGTGATCTCGGCTCACTGCAACCTCTGCCTCCCAGGTTCAAGCAATTCTCCTGCCTCAACCTCCTGAGTAGCTGGGATCACAGGTGCCCACAACCATGCCTGGCTAATTTTTGTACTTTTAGTAGAGACAGGGTGTCGCCGTGTTGGCCATGCTGGTCTCGAACTCCTGACCTCGGGTGATCTGCTAGCCTCAGCCTCCCAAAGTGCTGGGATTACAGGCATGAACTACCACACCCAGCCAGTTCTATCTTTTAAATGTATCCACACTATGGTCTCCTCTTATTATTTGCGAAGTTTCTTCCTGTGTTTAGCCACCATTAGCTATCACGTGAATTATTGTAACCTCCTAACTGGGTTCTCTTCTTCACCATCACTCATTCATTCATTAATTCTCAAAATATTCACACTATACTTACCTTGTGCTTACTATGTGCCATTATTTTTCTAGGTGTTAGTGCAATGGAGGTGAATAGTAAGTCCCAAATATCATGGAGTTTACTTTATATTCTTATTATCATATAATAACACATATCCTTATTACACCACCTGTCACTTGCTAGCCCCCTTTCCTACTTTATCTTCATAGTACTTTTTACCACGACATATTAATTTTATTATTGGGTATTCTCCCCATCACCAGAATGTAAGCTATTCGAGGGCATGAGATGTGTCTGTTTATTCACTGAGTGCCTGAAATAGAGCCCTGTCCATAGAAATTGCTCAATAATTATTAGGTGAGTGAATGTAAGAATTTTTAAAAATTGCATCTGGAGAAAGATTAAATAGGTGAAGAAGAACTTTTCTGGAACTAAAGGGCATGCAGTTACAATGTAGATTTTACAGTGTCTATTTTTGCTTCTCTATGCATTTTTAGAGTTTCCTGATTCTAGATTTCAGAGCAGATGAATTAAGATGGTGAAGAATCACTTTGCTAATATGATACAGTCCAAAAATTTCAAGGCAACATATGGGCCAAAGAAAGGCTCAATAGAATAGAATTGGTACGTGGGCACTGATTAGTTTTATGCCAATGAGGCTGATTCAGTCAGGAGAGGAAATTTTATGAGGCAGGAGAGAAGTAGGTCAATGACTCTATGAAGATTCTAGAATAGGCAACTCAGGTGACATTTATTGTTTGAGTGGAGGTCTTGCCCTTAGCTAGAAACAAGACTGGTTCTTCCACAGTCACTGAAGAGGAGAATATCTTCTCACAGAGTCCAGTAGCTGGGTATATTTCCTGGAAGGACTTCATGGAATTTGTCTTCTGACTCCATCTACTTTTTCTGCCATCAGCTAAGATCATCTAGGAAAGAAGGTATTGGGAGAGGGAGGAGGAGTTCATATGAAAATCATTTTCCAGGACAGTAAAGGAACTAGGAAAATATGGTATGATTATCTGGCAGTGTCAGAGGCGTGTTAACGAGAGCAACTCCATCTTGAATAGGAGCTGTGTAAAATGAGGCCGAGACCTGAGACCTACTGGGCTGCATTCCCAGATGGTTAAGGCACAGGATGAGGCAGAAGGCCGGCACAAGATACAGGTCATAAAGACCTTCCTGATAAAATAGGTTGCAGTAAAGGTGCTTGCTAAATCCCAAAAAAACCAAGATGGCGACGGGAGTGACCTCTGGTCGTCCTCACTGCTACACTCCCACCAGCGCCATGACAGTTTACAAATGCCATGGCAATGTTGGAAGTTACCCTATATGGTGTAAAAAGGGGAGGCATGAATAATCCACCCCTTGTTTAGCATATCATCAAGACAGAATCATAGAAACAGGCAACCAGCAGTCCTCGGGGTAGCTCTGTCTATGGAGTAGCCATGCTTTTGTTCCTTTGCTTTCTTAATACATTTGCTTTCATTACTCTATGGACTCACCCTGAATTCCTTCTTGTACAAGATCCATGAACCCTCTCTTAGGGTCTGGATTAAGACCCCTTTCCTGTAATAGCACCTGTAAAGATTCCCTTCAAATGGTGGCCATAAATTTAAAGAGAGACCAGTAAGCCTGGTTGTGGATGTTCCTCCAGCCACTTACAGTAGCATATGTGCAGGCAAGGAGCAGGTAGGGTGTGGAATTGAATGTGGGCTCTTTTAGATGAGTGCTAAGAAGGGAGAGAAAAACTCAAAGGAATTGAGGATGAAGCAACGGATCTAAGCTGCTTAAGAGCACAAGGAGAACATAGTGTACAGGGGAATAAAGGACAGTGAACACACTGAAGACTAAGTAAGATTATTCTCATAAAGCTCTTTGCACAAAGTAAGTCAAGTTAATTAAATAGCAGCTACCCCACCACTATTTTTGATGCATATTTTTTTTTTTTTGCTAAATTTGTTTATACCAGGAACTATGTCTTATTTATCTTTGTACCCCAGCTCTTTTGTACCCCCAGTGCTTGGAGTAGAGTAGAATCAATTAGAAAAGGGGGAGATTGACTGAGCAGGCAGGGGAGAAAGTCCAGAATATTCTGTCCTTTAATCTCCAAAACATTTAAAATAAGGACCTAGACATTTACATAGTTGTGACTATTAAAATATTTTTTACTTTCTAAAATACATTTATGTGTTGCTACCTTAATATGAGAAAACATTTCCCCTTGGTCCTGATTTGAAAATTCAAAAAAAAAGAAGTTCTAAAATAAATATAGAAGAGTTTTGAAGGGGAAAATGTATATACTAAGCCTATGTGAAACATATAGGCTATTCTTATATTACATAAATAAACATTTAATCTTAATGCTGCCAGTTAAGCATTTGGGTCCATTAATTTTACCTACAATCTAAACAAAGGAAATCTCAGTCATGTAATTCCAGTGTTACAGAATGAAAACCAAAGAGGTGATTCACCTGCTATTATTAGATGCCTACATATTGAATACAGAAATAAACTGGTAAACAAACTAAACTTGGATACACATAAACCAAAAAAAAAAAAAAAAAAAAATTACAGCCACAGAAAAGTATTCCCACTGGCTGATTCCCAAATCAAGCTTACACTAGCATAAGCAAAGGTATGCAATCCTATGTCTCCCTAGATAGAATTTCTCATTCTTTTCTTCAGTAGTCATTGAGTTTAAAGGATTCTGACCTGCTCCATCAGCTCTGATGGCAACTCATATCAAAGCCACAGGCTAGAGTTACAAGACAAGGGTGCAAGAGGCCGGGCGTGGTGGCTCACGCCTCTAATCCCAGGACTTTGGGAGGCCAAGGCGGGTGGATCACGAGGTCAGGAGATCAAGACCATCCTGGCTAACACGGTGAAACCTAGTCTCTCCTAAAACTACAAAAAATTAGCCAGGCATGGTGGTGGGCGCCTGTGGTCCCAGCTACTTGGGAAGCTGAGGCAGGAGAATGGCGTGAACCCAGGAGGCAGAGCTTGCAGTGAGCCGAGATCATGGGTGACACAGCGAGACTCCGTTTCAAAAAAAAAAAAAACAAAAAAGATGAGGTTGTGAGAAAAGGATAAGCTATTGTATACTGATCTTCATCTCTGGCCCAGCATGTTAGACACACAAGTGAAGTTACATTCATATTGAGGGGAAAAAAATCTTGACAGCTCTGCCTTAGGCATCATGGGGAGAGATACTATGGTCTGATGAACTTATCTGAACTTCAGAAATTTTAGAAAATAGTTTTTTCTCCAAAGTTGCTGCTGTAAATTACCTTTCAGCAAGGAATCCCAGGTTTTTCAGCTACATATGTGCATGGGTTTGGGAAAGAAGAAAGTCTAATGTGTACCATTCCCCCAAAAGGTCCATGTCTTAATCCCAGAACTATGAAGATGTCACCTTACATGACAAAGGGATCTTGTGATTAAGTTAAAGATCTTGACATGGGGAGATTATCCTAGATTATCCAGGCAGTTCCAGTGTAATCACAAGCGTCCTGATAAAGGGAGGAGGGAGGCAGGAGACTCAGAAAGAGAGGGAGTTGTGTTAAAGAAAGCAAGAGTCACTGTGTCTAGACACCAGTATCTGTCTGTGTTTAGACAACCCGGGGTGTTAGATGCAGTCATGAGCCAAGGAATGTAGACAGCCCTGCTAACACTTTGAATTTAGCCCCATAGACACAATTTAGATTTTTGACTTCCAGAACAGTAAGAAAATAACTCTGTACTGTCCTAAACCTCTAAGTATGTGGTAATTTGTTACAGCAAAAATAGGAAACTAATATAGATAGTAATCAAAATAAAGAAAAATGATCAGGAGACTGAGGGGAATCACTTCACTAAAAAGTAATAATCCCTTGCCCAAATTCTGGATCTGAGCTAGTTTTCAGGCTTGCAATCCTTTAATTGAAGGAGAAGCCAGTTCATCAGTAGGAAGGAGCCTGCAACGCCATGCCTAAAGTTTAAGGTAATCTTGACTCCCACACAAGTACCAATAGGAGAATCATAATGTAGATGCCTAGTCCTCCTACAAGAGGTCCTATTGATATAGGAGAAAGAAAGAAATTACTTAGGCAGGTAGAGTAAAAGAGTCCTCATCAAGGCTTCCCTTCCAACAAAAGGTAGCCCAAGAAATTATTTTTTTCGACCAAAAGCAGTCTGGAAAATCAAGTTGCAAACATAGATAAGCAGCCTGGAAGTTTGCACGAGTGAATGCTGGGAGCTGTGCCAAGGGAAAAGGGCTACCTGGGGGCCAGGCATGGTCAACATGGAGGCACCATTTTCCCTTTTGTTACCATGTGTAAAGGAATAAGCAACATAGCACATGGCGCTAGCAAGGCAGAGAACCATCTGCATAAAAAATGGTTAGGGTCGGGGAGGCCAGTTTCCCGTGCCCTCTGCAATGGCATATCTAGTCCTAACCAGGTTTTCATGCCTTATGCAAATGGAACACCTGGTCCAACCGATCTTTTGTGCCCTATGTAAATCAGACACTGCCTCCTCAGGCTCACCTACAAAACCCCTTCATTTCACCATAGACCCAGAAAACCCATTTGGGACCCCTCTGTCTGCAGCAGAGAGAGCTATTCTCTTTCTTTTGCCTATTAAACTTCCACTCTCAACCTTACTCTTTGAGCGTCCATGTCTTAATTTTCCGTGGCCGTGAGACAACGAATCGCAGGTATCACCCCAGACAATGATGCTGCTTCACTATGGCCACCTACTAATGCCACTGTAAAGTGGGAAGGGAGACTGGCAGATACAGGTTCCCAATTGACACTGATACCCAGAGCCGAAGTACCAACATAGTTCCTCTGCTAGAGTAGAGACATGTAAAGGCCAGGTACTGAGTGGACTCTTGGTCTATGTTTGGCTTACATTTGGCCTTTTGGGTTCACTGATCCACCTAGCGGTCATTTTCACAGACCACCACTGATTAATTGGAATAGACAATATTAGCACAACTTCCACTTTGGTTTCTTAGTCTCTGGGGTAAGAGCCCTCAAGTAGGGAAGACCAAGCAGAAAGCTCCAAAACTGAACCCCCACCCCACCAAAGATAAGAGAGTAAATCAAAAACTTTGTTTTATCCTAAGGGAACGACAGAAGTTAGCAGCACAGTTAAAGACCCGAAGGAAGCAGGGCTGCTAGTCTCCATCATATCACCATTTAATTCACTAGTCTGGATGCCACAAAAGCCTGATAAATACCAGAGCATGACTCAATCAAGAGCCTAGACCTAAGCTGGTATATTTTTCTATAGCAAATGGCTTTAAGTACATTGTACATAACCACTGACCTAGCAAATGAGTGCTGTTTCATCAGAAAAGAAGATCAAAAGCAGATTGCACACACTTGGAACAGAAAAGCAGTACACATGAACAATCTTGACTTAAGGCTATGTTAATTATCCTTTCCTCCTCCATAATATAATCTGAAAGATCTAGATTGTCTGGACATCTTAAAGAACATCCCAGTAGTATACTTTATTGATAACATCATGAAAATTGACTAGATGAGTAAGAAATGACAAGTTCATTGAAGGCTTTGGTAATGCACATGAACTCTGTCTAAAGAATGGAAGATAAAGATAAATCTACAAAGATTCAGGGGCCTGCTATCTCAGATTGGGCATGCCACAACTTCTTTCAGAGTAAAGGACAAATTATTGCATTAGGGAACTCCTCCTGCAATGAAGGAAGCACAAAGCCTGGTAGGTCTCTTCAGGTTTTAGAGACAATATATTCCATATTCCAAAATGTGTTACAGCCCACATACACAGAAGGCTGTCAGTTTTGAGTGGCACCTGGAGTAGGAAATTGTTCTGTAACAGATCTGGCTGCAGTGTAAATAGCCCAACCACTTTGGCCCTATGATTCAATGACTCCTATGGTATTGGAGGTATTCGTGGGAAGAGATGCCATGTGGAGGTCATACAAATACCAATAAGAGAATCATATTTAGACTCTTAGGACTCTGGAACCAGAAAAATTACACACTATCTGAATAATAGGTCCTCTGGACCCTGGTAAAGATAGAAGCCTTTACCAGGGTCAAGTGACCATGCAGCCACAAATACCCAGCATGAGGTTCTGTCAGGTTCAACAAGTTATAAGAGCAGGTGGGCCTAGCAGCAATTCATTGCAGATGGAAGTGATGCATCCAGGATTGGCCATGAGAAATGCTGAGGGCATAGGTAGGCTACCTGAGCAGGTGGTCTAGTCTCCCACGTCATCCATTACTTTTTGCTCCAGTACCTTTCTGTTAGCACATACCCATGGCCCTTATGATCAGCTGATGGAGGAGAAAAAAATCTGAGCCTGGTTTACAGGTAGGCCATCTTGGTGAGTACAGCAAGCTGAAAATAGACCATGGCCACATGACAGCCCCCATTCAGGAGTGGTGCCGAAAGACAATAATGAGGAGATATTTTCCTATGGCTTCAGACAGTGCGCCTAGCCATCTACCTTATATGGAAAGAAAAAAATATTGCTTAAGATTATATATAGACTCCTAGGGAGCATTGACTGGGGCCTGGAAGGGGAAAGACTAAAAGATCAAGGAAAAGAAGGTCGTGGGTAGAGACAGATGGGTGGACCTACGGGAATGGGCATGAAGAGTGAAGATACATGTATTGCATTGTTAACGCCCTCAGAGGGCATCCATCACAGAAGAGGCACTAAACCGTGAGGTACATAAAGTGACCCTGTTAAGTGACATCTGCCAGGCTCTGCCATCAGCAGCCCCAGTGTGGCACAATGGGCACATGATTACAGTAGGCACAGTGACAGGGCTAGAGGCAATGCAGGGAACTGACCAAAGCTGATTCAGCTACTGGTGCTGTCAAATGTCTGTCATGCCAGCAAGAGACAGCAACCCCACTTCCTAATCTGGCACCATCCCGTAAAGATACATGCAGCCACTTGGAAACAAGTTGAATACACGGGGCCCCTTTCATACTAGAAGGCACAGGGATTCATTTTTACAGAAATGAACACATTCTAGGCACGGATTTGCCTTTGCTGCTGCTAGGGCCTCAGTCAACACCACTATTTTAGGGCTTAAGGAATGTCTGATTAACTGGCATAGGATCCTGCAAAACATCACATCAGACCAATGGGCCCATTCAATAACAAATGAGATACAAGAAAGGCCGTATGACCACAGGATCCACAGTTATATCAAATGCCATTTTAACCAGAAGCTACCATCCTGAGTGTGAAGGAATGGCCTACTGAAGGGACACATGAAGTGCCAGTTCAGAGAAGAGTCTGCAAGGATAGGGCACCATCCTCCAGGGTGCACTGGACATTTTACATCAATGCCCTTTATATGGTGCTGTGTCCCAAAAGGAAGAATACATGAATGCAAGAACCAAGGGGAAGAAGCAGGAGTGATCCCTTTTACCTTCACTCCCAGGGACCCAACTGGGAAATATATGCTTTCCACTTCTGCAGTTCTGGGTTATTTAGCGCCCTTTCACCGAAGGAGAAATGTTTCCACCAGGGGGCATAGCAAGAATCCTACCGAACTCTAAGTTGCAGCTGCTACCTGTGTACTTTGGGCTCATGGGCCCAGAGTCTGTAAACAGGCAAGGAGAGTCAGCATCCTTGTAGGACCTTGATTATCAAGAGAAGGTAAGGCTGCTGTTACAAAATAGAAGAAAGGACGAGTATGTATAGCACGTTTGTGAGCCACGTGGGTTCTTATAAGTACTACCTTGCCCAGCTTGTTAATGGTATAGACAGGTACATCAGCCATAAGGTACTTGAGCCTGAGAAAGGCATGGTGACCAGTGGCTCTGCCCCTTCCATGTCCCAACACCAGGCAAACCATCTGGACCAGTGAATGTACTAGCTAAGAGTGAGGAGCATCTAGAATGGTCAGTAAAGGACAATTAAGACCACCTGTGGAAAAAGAGGCCCTGAGACCTCCCAAGAGAAGTTTTTGCTCCCTGAACCTATACAAACAAGGAAATCTGAAGCCAGCTGTGGTGGATCATGTTTGTAATCCTGGCTCTTTGGGAGGGCAAGGGGAGAGAATTGCTTGAGCCCAGGAGTTCAGGACCAGCCTAGCCAACATAGCAAGACCCTTTCTCTACAGAAAGTTTTAAAAATTAGCAGAATGAGGTGGCACATGCCTGTAATTCCAGCTACTTGGGAGGCTAAAATAGGAGGATTACTTGAGCCCAGGAGGTCAAGGCTGCAGTGAGCTGTGATCACACTACTGCACTCCAGCCTGGACAAGAGAGTGAGATCCTGTCTCTCAAAAAAAATAAATAAATAACAAAACAACAACAATCAGGAAGTGAATCTGAGTTATGTGAAGAGTGGTCTGTATTGACACTTGGTGTTCTACCCAGGTCCCTCTGTCTTTTTTTTTTTTTTTTTTTTTTTTTTTTTTTTGACGGCACCTTGCACTGTTGCCCAGGCTGGAGTACAATGGCACAATCTTGGCTCACTGCAACCTCCATCTCCTGGGTACAAGCGATTCTCCTGCCTCAGCCTCCCAAGTAGCTGGGAATACAGATGCCTGCCACCATGCCTGGCTAATTTTTGTATTTTTAGTAGAGACTGGGTTTCACCATGTTGGCCAGGATGGTCTCCAGCCCCTGCCCTCAGGTGATCTACCCGTCTTGGCCTCGCGAAGTGCTGGGATTACAGGGGTGAGCCACCACTCGCGGCCCCCGGTCCCTCTTTAAGACTAAGGGATTTATTACCCCGGGTGCTTTCAACACTCAGCTGTCAGCCTTTTCTGAAAATTGCCCCCGTCTAAAGTATACCACCAACCCTGGGCATATGACCCGATAGTTGATGAATGTGAGCACACAGAGGCCTGGCCTCCTAGTCAAAAAAGGGGAACAATTCTAAAGGGTTTCCCAGTTTCATGCCTGCCTATAAGGTCGTATAAGGTCTGCTGAAGCCTTTGTTAAGACCGCAACACGGCTTAACATGTCCCTCTCTGTGATCCTTCTTTTTCTCTTCCCTTCCACAGTGTTGATCCAGGAACACTCCCAAATAAACTTCCTTCATCCTATTCCTCTTCTCAGAACCTGCTTCCCAGGATACTCAGCCAGCAACAGTGAGACTGATATTAAATAAATATGTACATGGACAGACATATTTTATTTAGCTAGTGTTTTAAATTTTATAGATTTCACACTCACATTTATATTTCTTTGAAAATTAAGAGACCTGGCAATTCTGGGCTTACAGACACACATCAGTGCCCATTAGCTAGAGTAAAATATTGGCTGCCTGTTGACAGAATATGTATTCTCCAATCAGCCATAATGTCTGTTGCTTCCTCTTCCTTTATATGGGGTTTGCTGCCATTTATTTACGCCCCTGCCTGGTTTATGGTAATCTGAATTTCTGACATCAGAAATTTGGAGACTGTTGAGTTATTTAGGAATTGGAGAATAGGGAGTCTGTATCTCAAATGTGAAGGTTGTTGTATTCTGAAGGAGTCTTTGATATCTGCTCAGAATTAAGATGGCAGTTAGTTATTTCCAGGGAACTACCTCCTTTCCAGCCCACCCTCACTCCACCCGCACTGAGCCCTAAACCACAAGACTGAATCCCGGAACTACCTGCACCCTCTCTGTTAAAAGCCTGTCTGACAATATGCGCCAGAGCTGCTGAATCTTCAGTTAAGTGCAGTCAATTTCACCCTTGGGTGAATGGAAGCACATGTGATTGAGTTCAGATCACTTCCTGAATAGCACAACAGTTTACTCTCAGAAGGATGTGAAACTCATTCCTGGATGGGGGCTCAGAACAGCAAGCCAAGCCCTAAGTGCGAGGCTGCAGTCCCACTTTGTATTTTGCAGGCTTCCCCTCAATCTCCAGGAAGGAACTTTGGCTGTGTTGTCTGTGTTTTTCCCTCCTGTTTCCTGTACTCAGCTATAGCAAATGCTCCAGGGCCATTGGCCTCATTAGTTCTGGCTCCCTGTTTTTGGGGGGAAAGCAGGGATGGCAGAGACGCATGCCTGAGGGTCTAGACACAGATTGCACTGAGCAACTTACCCAAGGAGCCCTGGGATGAGAAACAGGCACCTCTAGCAACTGGAGCGTCAACCAATGAGTACTTTTTGTTGACTCGGCCACCTGTACACACTGATCCCAAATGACACCCTAGATTTCTGAGCTCAGAGGGTCCAATATTAAATGCTCACCTGGCCTTAAGCAGAGTACTTCGTTAAAGGGCCAGGCACTAATTTTTCACTGGAGACATAAACATAAGAGGCAAAAAACTAAAATAGAGAAAGCTGTCAGATTTTCCAAATTTGTTTCAAATTATTTGACTTTGGAATTAACAACCTGAAAAACCTTAGCCTTACTTGCCTCACCTATGAAAGTAGTTGGTAGAATGGCTGAGTGGATATGCTGACACAAAAAAGGGAAACAGGTCTTATGAAACAGAAAGATGGGTTGATTCATTTAAAAGGAGTTGCTGGTGTATATCATTATAGTGTAGGATAATTAAAAGAATAGATTTTGAGGTCCCTATAGCAGGAAGTTGATGGAAAATGAAGGAACTCTGCCCAACCTGGCCCCTAGTCAAATACTAATCTTGCCTCCCTGCTGTAATCATATACCAAATTAGATAAGGACGTTCTGGACTGGACTTATTAATAGAGTACATATACAGAACACCTTCCAAAAAGGTATACATAATTAATGCATATTTTAACAAGTAACCAAGTCTTGTTTTCAGTACCTCATAACCACAAACAATTTACACGGACCTCCAAAATCCCCAAGGTATTGAGAGGTGACAATGTGCTAGCAACCCTCACTCTCAGCGCCTCCTCGGCCTGGGCATCCACTCTGGCGGCGCTTGAGGAGCCCTTCAGACCACCAGGGCACCGTGGGAGCCCCTCTCTGGGCTGGCTAAGGCCGGAGCCTCCTCCCTCTACTTTCGGGGAGGTGTGGAGGGAGAGGCGTGGGCGGGAACCGGGGCTGCCAGCGGCGCTCGTGGGCCAGTGTGAGTTCTGGCAGGTGTGGGCACCGGCTCAGTGGGCCCCACACATGGAGTGGCCAGCCTGCGGGCACCACCGGCCCAGGGCAGTGAGGGGCTTAGCACCCGGACCAGCAGCTGAGGAGGTTGCTCCAGGTCCCCCAGCAGTGCCGGCCCTCCAGCGCCACACAAATTCTTGAAGGGCTTTAGCTGCCTCCCTGCGGGGCAGGGCTTGGGACCTGCAGCCCGCCATGTCTGAGCTCTGCCCCCTGCGGTGGGCTCCTGCCTGGCCTGAGCCTCCACAATGGGCACCGCCCCCTGCTTGGTTGTGCCTGGTCCCATCAACCCCCAAGGGCTGAGGAGCACAGGTGCTGCTCGGGACTGGCGGGCAGCTCCACCTGCAGCCCCAGTGCAGGATCCACTAGGTGAAGCCAGCTGGGCTCCTGAGCCAGATGGGGGCTTGGAGAACTTTTATGTCTAGCTAGAGGATTGTAAATACACCAATCAGCACTCTGTGTCTAGTTCAGGGTTTGTAAATACACCAATCAGTACTCTGTGTCTAGCTTAAGGTTTGTAAATACACCAATTGGTACTCTGTATCTAGCTAACTCTGTATCTAGCTAACCTAGTGGGGACTTGGAGAACTTTTCCCTTTAGCACTCTGTATCTAGCTGGAGGATTGTAAACCCACCAATCAGCACTCTGTGTCTAGCTCAAGGTTTGTAAATACACCAATCAGTACTCTGTGTCTAGCTCAAGGTTTATAAATACACCAATTGGTACTCTGTATCTAGCTCTGTATCTAGCTAACCTAGTAGGAACTTGGAGAACTTTTCTGTCTAGCACTCTGTGTCTAGCTCAAGGATTGTAAATGCACCAATCAGCACTCTGTCAAAATGGACCAATCAGCTCTCTGTAAAATGGACCAATCAGCAGGATGTGGGTGGGGTCAGATAAGGGAATAAAAGCAGGCTGCCTGAGCCAGCAGTGGCAACCCACTCCAGTCCCCTTCCGCACTGTGGAAGCTTTATTCTTTCACTCTTTACAGTAGATCTTGCTGCTGCTCACTCTTTGGGTCCACGCTGCCTTTAAGAGCTGTAACACTCATCGCGAAGGTCTGCAGCTTTACTTCTGACAGCAAGACCCCAAACCTACCAGAAGGAAGAAGCTCCAGACGCATCTGAACGTCTGAAGGAACAAACTCCAGACACACCATCTTTAAGAACTGTGACACTCATTGCGAGGGTCTGTGGCTTCATTCTTGAAGTCAGTGAGACTAAGAACCCACTAATTCCAGACACAGTATTGCTAGCAAAAGAGATGAATCATTTTGTGTTACTGACACTTCATTAGTTTATACCCTTCATGGGGATTGTCTTAGTCCATTCCTGCTGCTATAACAAAATACCTTAGACTGGGTAATGTGTAAACAACAGAAATTTATTTCCTACAGTTTGGGAGGCTGAAAGGTCTGAGATTAAGGCATCAGCAGATTCCGTGTCTAGTGAGGGGCCTATTCCTCACGGATGGTGCCTTCTAGATCCTCACCTGGCTGAACAGGCAGGACAGCTCCCTTGAACTTCTTTTCTAAGGGCACTAATTGCATTCGTGAGGGAAGAGTCTTATTGACTTAATCACTTCCCAGAAAGCCCACCTCTTAAAACTGTCATGTTGGATTTTAGGTTTCAAAAAAAACGTAGGTTCCAACATATAACTTTCCGACACCAACATTTGGACCATAGCAGTGATCGTATATAACGCATAGAAAGGTGCTAGTTAATAGAACAATGGCCCTATTGTAATGAGGGTTTTAAAGCTAATGCCACTATGGAAAACAATGATTTTTAACACCCACATATCTTTGACTCAGCCTTAATTAAAATTAAAGTTAAAAGCAGGCACTACTTACTTTTTTCAAGCAGGAGTCCTGGAAATCACTGTAGAACTAGCTTTAAGAAACCACTATTACAAACGATTTCACAACTACAATACACTGGATTTGCAATTTGCCTTTGTTTAGAAAAGAGGAAAGTTCAATGGACATTTATATATTTTCTACAGAATTTAAGTTAAATCTAGAGTTATTCTTTATTTTGTCACCACAAAATTAAGCTTCTCTTTATGTCCCCTAAAAACCTGCAGAGAACTTCTTGTAATATTGAAAGCCTATTTTAATAGGTCCAAGGTCTCCCCACTTAACTCTCTGTGACTGTAAAAGACGATCGCAAGAAATTAGATTATCAGAAAGTTTGTTGTAAAAGAACCTACTCTGTAAAGGTAGAAACTATGTTTGCCATAGAAAGTTGATTTGACTCATTAACTTAATAATGATTGTTTTATTATAACCTTGCAAGTTGAGTTTTCTTTAACTAGGATAAAAAGATGATAAGAGCCAATGGACAGCAATAATGATATTCATATTACATTTCTTTCAAGTAAAATAGAGAAATAACCAATTAAGTGGAGAATACAATGTACGCTATTTTCCACAGCAACACCAGTAAAACAGAAGAATATCCCAGGCAGCCAATCACCCACCAACAGGGACAGAATGGCAGACTCCTCTGCCAAAATTCTTATGACCACTGGGGCACCCTGAAGCGAACACCACACATTGGTAGCCTTGGCTAGTCCCTGGCTCTGGAGCTGTTTGCTTGATGTCAGTAATTTTCTCCTTCTCCAGTAATACTCTGCACCACTGATGGCAGCTGTAGGGCGGTATCAATACACCTCCTTGACTGCTCTTTAGGTTCCCTTGCTTTCCTCCCTACTTGGCAAGAGGTCACTTGTTGCCCTGACAGGGCCCAGGTGAGAAGATACATCATGGAGCTCAGAAATGGAATCCAACTCTGCTAGTCACACAAGCCAGTGTTTAAATTCTATCTCTGCTGTAGTAGCTGTGGTGCCCCACACAAGTTCCTTTAAACTCACTTTTCTCCTCTATAAAATAGGGATAATATGGTTAAGTCAGATAGCATGAAGATGAGGTAAAATGTTGGAGAGGTCCTGATATTCTGGAAAAGGTCCAATGAACTGGACTAATTAATCAGTTTAATTAAAATATTGCATGATGTTGCCCAAGGCACAGAATGGTATTGAGTGAAGCCAATCAAAAGAGAGCCAAAGGGTGAACCTCCAAAAATTCCATGGCTATATATATTCTTTGCACCTTTTTCTGGGAAGAAGAATCTCTAGTTTTCTTCAGATTCTCAAAGGGTGCATAACCCCAAAGAGGTCACCCATTCTCACTGGCATAATATTGCTTCTCAGTCCTTAGCTCTAGCCAGCCCTCTCCTCTTAGCCTCAGTATCATACATCTAACTGCATACAGGATGTTTCCACCTAGGTGATCCACAAGCACGTCAGTTACAATACAGTGGCCCCTGTGGTGCACCATCTTGATCCTTCAGGAATAAAGGGCTTATGACTCCAGCTTCTGCAAGAGCTACTGGCAGAAGGCTCTCAGTTGTCAGCCACTTTTGGACACTGCTTCAGCTAAAGATATTTATTCTGTCTGAGACGTCACTGCCTTGAGGGGTGACCCACATGCAATGATACCGATGAGGAGTTGTAAAGGCCTGACTCTTATCCCAACTCAGGAACAAACTGAAGGTTCATCCTCTCTTCACAATTCCCTTCAGGGTGAGCTGAGGTGTCCATTGAGGCGGACTTCTCCCTCTACCCAATTCTGCCTCCACCTCCTTCCTTCTTCCCTTCCCTGGTATTGACCTCCAGAGCATTCCCTAAGAAGCCTTCTGCAGACCAACTTGGTATTATAATCTATTTTCTAGGGCACCTAGAACACTAAACAAGTCTAAAATAGATTCCAGAAACTTCTCTTTACCTTTTCCAGTGCTTTGTAGCTCAGCTGCTGACACCTCCCTTTATCTGGTCATCTTCACTGGAAACCTGGGTCTCAGTGCTTGGTCCTTTTCCACTGTCTGCTCTCTCTGTCTGGACCAACCTCAACCAGTTTATCTCCTTGTCTTTCAGGTCTCATCTTAAATTGTCCCTTTCCCACTTACCTGTAAGTGAGTGTCCAATCATTCCTCAGTACTCTCAGGTTAAACTCAAGATTCTTAATATGATGTTTGACGCACTCCACACTTGACCTCTGCTCATCTCTGTGGCTTCATCTCTCTTCACTCCTAACTTGCATTTTAAGTTCCAGTAACCCTAGGAACTAGGCGTTCCTTTCTCACATCCTGCTGTTTCCTACCTCAAGCACTTGCCCAAATCATACTCTCTGCCTGAAATAACTGTAATCCTTTTGACTTGGGAAACTCCAAACAATCCTTTAACACTCAGCTCAGGCATTTTCTTTTCCAGAAAGCTTTTTCTGACATCTATGCAGTTTCCCCTGGTGCTTCTCAGAGCCCCTTTAACATACCTATAAAGTATGTTATAATGATCTGTTTTGCTGAGCACCTCCCTTGGACTCCTTGAGGATGGGGCTCTGTTTACTCATCACTGTACCCCCAGAGCCCAACATAGTGCCTGGAATATAGACAAAGACACTTATGGGATACACGTGGAATATAGACAAAGACACTCATGGGATACACGCTGAGCAACTGCCTTGAATAAATACATATAAATGTACATATACACTACATACAAGCATGCACGCATATATACATACATAAAGAAACTCAAACCAAATGCAAACATTGTTGAAGGCAGAATCCTCAAGTACTAGTGGGGTGGAGGAAAGTTGTGGATAGACTCACTGGCATATTAACAGGATATCATCTAGATTGACCACTGTATTAGTAAAAACAACTTATGAAAAAGTGAAAATAATCTCAGTAAAACTATTAAGAAAAAAAGAACAATGATTCAGATGTAAGCCTCCAGCTAGGCTAGAATCAAGATGTCAGCTACAGTCTTTCTTTGACTCTCTGAGACTATACTGTGATTCTCTCTAATCCTCTATTTACATTAGTTTTCTCTCCACATTTGTCCACTCCATGCTGCTTCATTCTAATCTCAGTAAGAGAATAAAATAAATATCTCTTGGTCCCAATTTCCAATTGGAAAGAATCCGATTGGTTCTGCTTGGGTCAGTGATTACAATCTAATCACTTATGGAGAAGGGGTGGAGGAATCACATAACCTAAACATGGTGCAAGGTATCCACCCATTTGGACATAAAGGCACTTCTTAGAGAAAAAGGAGCCATTATGATGTTGGCAGAATCCAAAAAGAAATCTAGTGCATTGGTTCTTACAAAAGCAGATAAGGGTACATAGAAACTCGTACATCTGACAGTGTCAACTTTAGGATAGAAACTCTATAACAAGAGCATGAGAGAATAGATTGAGATAAATTTTGCAAAAGTTATCCTCAAAAGCCTAAATATGCTTGCCTGCCATATGCCAATACATGTTTTTAGTCCAGGCGTTTACATCTCTCCCTCTCTCTTTCTTCTCCCACTCCTCTCAGGCTTCAAGGTTTCTGTCTCGGGTTGTCTGTTTATACTAGCTTCATTCTTCTTTTAGTTCTTCAAAGAGAGCAATTCTGTGAGACCATAGCAATCAACCTCCTCCATCCTACAGCTGTAGCACATGAGACTAGAAATGGCTTGCCCATGGCCAACACCACAGTTAGTGATACTATTAATATAGGGCTCCAACTTCTAATCCAGAGATCCACCATCTATTACACACTGCCTCACTTCATCCTAGAAAATAGGCTTGGGGCAGAGGTTATGCCCTGTTCAAAGGTTTAGTACTGCTATGCTCAGTCTCAAATGAAATAAAGTTCTGCATAACATCAGAAAGAGATGGCTAAATGTTGAACCAGAAATAATTACTATTCTGAGATCCAAGACATAATGATGAGGTGTAATAGTGAAAAAAGAAAAAGAATAAAAATTCAAGGCACCCAAGTTTTAGCCATGTCTATTTTATTAACAAATTGTTTGACCCTAAGGAATTCACTGAACCTCTCTTCATTTTGAAAGGCTATATGAACACCAGGTCTGAGTATTATTTTTCCATCATGTTACAAATTTATCCAGGCCTGATATCTGCTCAAAGGCCTGTTTACCATTGCTGCTTTCCAAGTATGACCTGCCTTTAAGTACCTCTCTGTTTTTCAAATTATGTATTTCTCCAGATGCATGTTTTCACTTTTCTAGGCTGATCTCATTTGTTCATTTCCTGTCCATATTTCTAATCTCTCTAGGTTGCTCTGTACTATGTCTCTTGCTTACTGGTGTCTATAACACCATGCTATTTACCCTCATCTGCAGATATAATTACCATAATAGGTTTGTGGCCTCTTTCCAAGCCATTAATAACAACACAAAATGAAATGCATCGAAGCTCATCTCTGCAACATCTTCCTGGAGCTTGTACCATGCGATTTTTCATTCTTGTCGAATTTTTTGGCCAAAATTGAAGTCATTTTCATGGTTCAGAGAACCTCCTAACTCAACCCAAGACTTTTTCTTTTGTTTTCTTTTTTAAATCATATGGGAACCAGACTTTGTTTCTCTTGCTTTTAATAAAGTAAATAAAATACAATCAGTTACAACATGCCAAAACATGAAGCAGGGCACTTAAAGCCCTGAGAATAAATGAGTAGGTTTCTATCCAAAGATTTTTTTTTTCACATCAATGTGAGAGTGCTTATTGTGATTCTGTCTCTGTATTTATCCAGAAAACAGGAAGACCTGAGTTTTCCAAGCAGAATTCCATATCTTTGTGTTTCTTTCCAGTGGAGACCTACAGCCAAGTTCCTCAGTAATAAACCTGAAGAATGAGATGCATAATCTTTGAGGCTCACTACAAAGGAAAAAAACCTTGTTGGTTTTCTCAATAAGCTGACATTAAAGTCCCATCTTTGCTTCCATTACAACACTTAGCAGTTTCCAAAGAGAAGGGAGCTTGAAGAAGAAAGAGAAAGAATATAAAGACTAATCCACAGGTGAATAAACTTGAGAAATGGTGAATGACATGTTATCATAAACAATTTTCTTTTCTTCTTCTTAGTTTGGAATTCGTTTGGGGGTTCTGTTTTGTTTTGTTTTGTTTCTGATTGAGCTCAGCACAGGATGCCTTGTCTTGTTCTAAACTCTAGAATGGATTTCTTTACTTCTTGCTGAGCTTTTCTGGCAATGGACTTTTCCACCAATGGGTTTGCCCTTTGCAGTTAAATGGTGATTCAACCTCTAAGCAGTTGGAAATTTAGGTGGAATTAAACCTTGGGGATCTTTCTGAATTACTACATGGACTTCCAATTTTCTTTTATAATTATATTTTAAATGTGACAACCTTAGAAATGCTAAATTTTTGTTCCTGAATAAAGAGGAAAGAAAAGCTGCAAGTATCTTAATACTGTAATGTAAATGCAGTGTTTGAAGCACAGTCTCATTTTTATCAATTATTTTCCTTTTTTTTTTTTTTTTTTTTTTTTTTTTTTTTTGAGACGGAGTCTCGCTCTGTCGCCCAGGCTGAGTGCCCAAGTGGCCGGAATCCTCAGCTCACTGCCAGCTCCGCCTCCTGGGTTTTATGCCCATTCTCCTGCCCTCAGCCTCACCGAGTAGGCTGGGACTACAGGCGCCCGCCCACTCGCCCGGCTAGTTTTTTGGTATTTTTTAGTAGAGACGGGGTTTCACCCCTCTAGCCAGGATGGTCCTCGATCTCCTGACCTCGTGATCCGCCGTCTCCGGCCTCCCAAAGTGCTGGGTATTACAGGCTTTGAGCCACCAAGCGCCCGCCTTAATTATTTTCATAGGTGAAAAGAATTATGAATTCTGGACACAGAAATACCTGGTTTTCTATCCTGGCTACATAAAATACTTGCTTTGTGAAATGGAAATACTGTCTTAATCTTTTTGAGTTTGTTTCCTTTTCTATAAAATGGGGATAAATAATACTCTCATCACACAATATTGTCCAGATTTCATGTACACAATGGCGGCTAGTAAGTACAGTGTCTGGTGCATCACAGGGGATCAGTAAATGTCATCTGCTTTCTTTGTCCTCCCATACACATAATGACAAAATCTGTCATCTTTTATTAATACACACGGTTCACTTTCTCATAACACTATTATTAAGCAATTATGAACTGCTAACAGGAAAATGTCTTTTCATGAATTTAATAATAATGATAATGATACTATGCAGGCAGCATCCTAAGTGCTTCTATCTGCATTTTTTCATTTATTCCTCACAAAGGGAAGTACTTTTACCACTCCCATTTACAGAAAAGGATTTGAAAGTTGACAATGGCTAAATGACAAGCTAATGAGTGAATGGGTCAGGATTTGAGCTCAAGCAGTCTTGTGCCAGAACTTCACCCTTGTTAGCCACTCTATACTATCCTCTTTTACAACAGTGTTTATTATGAATTGGAGGTAATGATTATATGGAGATTACATAGGGTAATGCATATAAAGCACTGTACATAATGCCTGCCACATGGTAGGTCCTTAATAAATTAGAAATTTGGTGAAGAAATGAGATTTTTTGTAATCTAATTAGATCATCTCATATAATAGCCTTTTTAAAAACACCTTTGTTGAGATATAACAATACCATACAATTCACCAATTTAAAGTATCCAATTCAGTGATTTTTTTAGGTATATTTAAAGCTGTGTAACTATCACCACAATCTAAGTGGAGAACATTTTCATCACTTAAAACATCCTTTATTTTTTGAAATCTGGATTTTCATAGATTAGGTTTTCTTAAAGGAGGGTATGTATGAAAAATGGCACTTTTCTCACATATTACTGGTTGTAATGAAACATGGTACAACCACTCAAGAAAATAATTTGGCAGCTTCCCAAAAGACTAAACATGCACTAACCATGCAACCTACCAGTTGCACTCCTGGGCATTTATTCCAGTGAAATGAAAACTTACATTCCCACAAAAACCTGTAGGGGAATGTTCATAGCAGGTCTATTCATAATAGCTAAAACCTGGAAACACCCCAAATATCCTTCAAAAATTGGTGATATCTGAATAAGGCCCCTGCCACCTACCTAACAGTATTGTACAGATGTTAGTTTCCTGGTTTTAATATTGTACTGCTGTTATGTGAGATGTGACCATTGGCAAAAGATAAGTGAAGTGTTCAAGGGATCTCTAAACTATTTTTGTTATTTCTTGTGAGTCTATAATCATTTCAAAATAAAACATTAAAATAAGAGCACTTCAAAAGCAGAGCTAAGCCAAGTTTTGAAGAATATACCCAGAACTGAATGCTGGCATCTATACGGTTTTTGAGATGGTTCTTAGAATTGAAACAACTTCATCATAGCAAAAGATCTGATACAAAGATTAAAATCCTAAAACAAATTGCTCAAAATGGAAAATTTTTCAAAGGAATAGAAAGAATACCTTGAAAGAACAGATGAAAGCAGAACCTCAAAGTTAATGTATAAACATAAACTAAATTACAGAATAAATAAAAGATGCCCTAGGAAAGTGCAAAGATCAAAGTAATTACAAACTGTAGAAGTAATCTCATTTAAAGGGTTGTCTTAACATGTTATAATGAAGAAGATGACTCAAACTCTTGAAAATATTTGTAAAGGTTTTTGAGCGGACAATTGTCCTGAAGAACACCTGAAGTTAATTTATTTGGATTAAGATCATGATCACAAAGTAGCATCAATTAACATATCCTCAAAAATGAATGTATTATTATGATTCTGTTTCTGCAGTCAACAATAGTAATAATGATGGGAAGTAAAATTATTAATTGCTAGGTGCCCAGGAAGTTTTCTAAATATTTTACTTGTACAAACATATTTAATTCTCATAACAACCTGCTGAGGTTGATACTATCATTATGGCCATTTTCACAAATGAGAAAACTGAGGCACAATGATTATGTAACTTGATCAAACTCATATAGCAAGTAAGTGGTAGAGCTAGAGCTGGAATTGATACAGAAACAAAGGGTCACAAACCCGATTATGAAATTCCAAATTAAATTTAAAAATGTGAATTAACTTATAATTTTAAAATGAAAATCAAGCCCCAATACTAATTAGTTCCATGATCATCTAGTTAAAAGAAGAAATAAACTAATTTTGTTTGAATTAACATAAAATTTCAGTTATCCAGGTTCTAATCAGAGGATAATTTTTATGACTCTAAAATAATTGATATTCGTGATGATGAGTAGAGAAATATGGTAGATTAGATCATTTAGTCCTTCCAATGCAAAATATGCACATGCATATTTGGGAGTAAAAACAAGGGAAATGAAGACAAAAATAAGCAAAAGAGCTGACACTTTGGCTTCCTTATGGGGATTTACTCATCTTGGTAACCAAGAGTTGGAGTTTTAATGCTTAGAAGAGGAAAAGAGATGAACCCCTTTGGTCCATATCAAAGGGTGAGGAATTTGGACAGAGACTTCCATGTAAATTTTGGTCTCTCAGTGAAAAACGCAAACTAGTGAAATCTTCTCATGTATATAGAGTGATGACATGGAGCTTATTTTTCTTGGCCAGTGTTCTTGATGGAGTATTGTGGGAGGAGTCTCCTCAGAATTTGTAACAATAGAAGACCCTCATGTAACTTTGGATTTTATTTTAGGCATTTATTTTATTTTATTTTAGGAATTCATTCCTAAAGTGAAATATTAACATTAACGATGGTCATTGAAAGGATACCACTGGGGTATCTGGCAAAAAACAAAAGCATTAGAAAGAGACACCCTTTAGATGCTTTAGAATCAGGTTCATTAGATTCTTTTAGAAAAGCACCACCTCACATGCATTCACAATTAAAATTACAAGACACATTTAAAAAATCTACTCTGAGCAAGATTTAAGACACAATATACACCCAGTCCTCTCAAAACTTAATGAAATAAAACAATTACATAGATAAAATAAAATCAGTATGTTTAATGACAAAAGTCTCAATTAAAATAATATTTAAGTACAGGAAAAGAACAAGACATAATCAAAACAGAAAATGCAGATTTAAAACAGGGTAGGAAATACATTGTCTGGAAGTGAGAAGAAAATAGCCAGTGAAATAAAACGTTCAATGAGTGGTTTAACAGCAGAGTGTTTACATACAAAGGGAGAATTTGTAAGCTGGAATAGAACTATGACCAGATACCCCTGGCTGAATGAAAAGAAGTGGAAAGCACAACAAAGAGATTAAGAGACCAGGGCATTAGAAAGATGATCCACAATAAAGTTAAGAGGAGCTCCAGACAGGAAAGGAAAGAAAATGAAGAGAGGCAATACTCACAGAGATAATTTATGGCTGTGATATTTCCGGAATTGTTGAAAGATGTGAATCCTGAGATTCAGAAAGTACATTGAGTGCAGAGAAGGGAAAATAAAAACACCTAAATCTTTAGTAAAATTGCAAAACTGTGAAGATAAAGAAAAGATGTTGAAGGCAAGCAGAGAGAAAAGGAAGATTGCCTTCCTTGAAGCTTGTCCAGAATCACAATTTTACTTTTTAGAGCCAGGACCAGAATCCATGTCTCTTGCATCCCATATCTTGAGCTCTCCTTTTCATTATTGCTCTCATAAAAATGTTTTTCAGTAAAATATTTATCCTAAGTTATGCATTGCATAAGATATCTCTCAGTCTCACAGAACTTCACACATTCCCCTTGTTTTCATTGGTCTGTTAGAGGGAGTTCATAGGTCTTCTTAATACACACTCTGACATTTTAATTTTTACTCTGTTTCCAGCTTATACACATGGATATTAGCTAGGACTTGCATTCAGCTCTGCATAACTACATCTGTAAGGGAGGCTGGAACACGTAGTTTTTTAAGCTGGGCACATTGCCTGTGTCAACAAAAAAATCAGGGTTGCCTTAGTAAGAAAGAAGAAGACAACTGATTATTGGTTAGACAAACATCATAACATCTAAGAAGTATGGTGTAAGAAGAAGATGGTACCTTTGGAAAGAAGAAGGCAGCCAAGAGAATCCAAGATGCTTGTTAAGATTTGTGGCCCTACATGCACTCTGTATGACCCCATGTAATTTGGCTTTGACTGTCCTCTCTGCCTTTGACTTTTGCTCAACTTATGCCACTGTCTACAGTGTTTCAGGTTCCTGAGCATGCCATGCTTTCTCCTTTATAGATTCTCTGTGTGGAAATCCTCTGGCCCCCACACACACCAGCATGCATTTCCACTACCGTATCATACACATATATTTTGCCAGGCTATCTCAAACGTACATTGAGGCTCTGGGGAACCTTTCTTATCCTTCAGGGTTGGTTCTCTATCTGTCTCTGGGACCTTGGGGCCCTTTGTTTCTCTGAGACCCCTACAGTACTGCCTATCACACTGTACTGTAAGTGTATCAGGGAATGCAGCTGGCCTCGTTCAGCCTCGCGACAGTTTCTCCCCAAACTGTCAGCATCCTGAAGACAAAAACTTTATTCCATTTCCACCAGATAAGATTTGCCTTTTGCTCATTTTTCTTCGCCAAGTATTTGCACAGTGTCTGGCATCTAATAGGTGAGCAATAAATTTTTGTGGAATGTATAAATTAATGAATTCTACTCTGAGTACATCATGAGTTCATTAAAGGTAAAAACATGTAGACAGGCAGTAATAGTAGCTACTACTTATTGAGGGTTTGCAAACTGTGAAGCATTCTGGATTTAGAGTATTACAGGGATTATCTTACTTTTCCAACATATGATATACATACAATTACTGAAATGAGGGAAGTGAGGCTCAGAGAGGTTATTTGCCCTAGGTCATAGAGCTAATAAAACACTGAGCGGGGATTTAAACCCTGGTTGTGTCTACACCACAGTCAAAATCCTTAATTGCCAGGCTTTGCTGCTGAAATTCAGGTCTCAGCCCCTTTGGCTATATATTCTAAGAGATGCTGCAACATGAATCCCTAGATCACAGGACAACTATTTAGGAGCACAAATCTTGTTAACTTAGTGAAGGACATTTTTTCTTGTCTGAAGAGAGAATTAAAAAAGGAGGTAAAACACAGTGGGGCTTTATTTTGGGAAAAGAGGAAGCAGGATGACAAATGAAATAAACTGACAATCCCACATCAGAGCAACCGCAGACCCAATCTAAGACAGGCATTTTATCTATCAACACCATTCTGACAACCAGCTAATGAAATATCTCTGGGGAGAAAGTTCCCATCTTGACTCACAAGGGCCAATGCTGAGTCTTGAAGCCTGTTCTCCACATGGAGCTTAGTGAGGCCAGCTTCCCAGATGGCCTGATAATCCCTGAAGCAAGCATAACACCCAAGTCCCACTGGAAAACAGGCACAGGCAGCAGACTACACAGAAATCAGGCTTAGCATAATAAGAATAATAAAAAGGCTTGCATTTATTGGGCACTTGCAATCAGCAAGCAACTGAGTGGTGTTTCATTTAATCCTCCAAAAGAATCTAATGAGATAGGTATAATCCCCATTGTACAGTGATGAGACTAAGGCACAGCAATTATTCCTGTTATTTGCCTCCTGTTTGTCAGCTCTAAGCCCAACCTTCATCACTTTATACTCTTTATATTTTATATATATACACTTTATACTTGGCAAACTACATGACCCAGAATTCTTAACCAGCTAGCTTCCTATTAAATTCTGCAAACAGAAGGCAGCACATAGAGAATAGAAGGGCAAAGAAAGGAAAACTGTTTCCCTGTTCCTGCCAGCATCACTCCGGTAGCGGCAGTCATCTCCAGCGTCCAGATTCTTTTGGCACTGTCACTCCCAGTTTTGCCACACCCTCTTAGGAGCAGTCAGGTAGAGATCCCTCCTCCACAATCTGGGCAATGAACCTGTAGGGCACCACCCCTCCTTGTTCAGTCAGTCTTGGGTGGTTGCCACTTCCTCTAGTTATTTTCTCTGGATTAACCTCTATGTTTCTTTTTGCTCTTTCAACTTCCAACATGTGTATAATTGACTCCCTGTATTAAATCCCCTCTGTCTGAAGCACCTAGTAGGGTCTCTGTTATGGTGGCTGAACCTAGACTGATATGGATATGTTAATTATCTTGTCCAATGTTGCACAGCTGGTAAGCAGCATAACCATTAGTAAACCCAGGTTTTCCACAGAAGTTTAAATGGGCAGCTTTATCTGCTGTGGGGAGCTAGGACCACAATCAATACACATTTGTTGAACCAATTTCTTAGTGCACACATCATGAAAATATATATATATATATATATATATATATAATAATTATTATTATTTTGAGATGGAGTTTCTCTCTTGTTACCCACACTGGAGTGCAATGGCACAATCTTGGTTCACTGCAACCTCCGCCTCCCAGGTTCAAGTGATTCTCCTGCCTCAGCCTCCTGAGTAGCTGGGATTACAGGCATGCACCACCATGCCCGACTCATTTTGTATTTTTAGTGAAGATAGGGTTTCGCCATGTTGGTCAGGCTGGTCTCGAATTCCTGGCCTCAGGTGATCCACCCACCTTGGCCTCCGAAAGTGCTAGAATTACATGTGTGAGCCACCACGCTCACCCATAAATATATTTTTATTAAAAATAAAACATATGTATATAACACTTTAAAGTTTACAAAAAATTTCATACTCATTATTTCATAAAATTCAGAGAGGAAATGTAGTTGAGGGTGTAACTTTTGGGATTAGATAGTCCTTGATTTAATCTCAGTTCTGCTACATAATAGCTGTGTGACAGTTGACAAGTTACTGAACCTTATTGAAACTAAGTTTTGTTATCTATGAAATACGGTTACTAGAATTTAACTACCTCATAGAGCTGCTGTAATAATTTAAAATCATGTGATATAATACACTACAATATAATATATTATACATAATATATCAAGAACTGTGTAGGGTCTGAAGTTTTATATTACTTACAGTCTAACAAATTGACCTGTTACTATTTCATGGATGCTGGCAGAAGACAGGAGGTTCCTGGATCAGAGACAAATGACTTTATTACTCATGAAAAAGCATTAGCCAGAGTTTTATGTTGGCTTTCTTTGGTTGCCCATACCTCCCAAGTCTCACAGGGATGATGCAAAAGGCTTGCTGTGGTTTGAATATGTTCACCAGAAAGTATGTATTGCAAATGTAATCCCTAATGCAACAGTGCCTGAAGGTGGGGCCTCGTGGGAGATGTTTAGGTCATGCGGGCTCCACCCTTATGCATGGATTAATGGCAATTATAAAAGAGCTTGAGGCTGTGAGTTTGAACTCTTGCTCATTTTTGCCTCTCTTACCCTTCTGCCTTCTGCCACGGTATGACACGGCACAAAGGGCCTTGCTAGATGCCAGCACCATGCTCTTAGACATTCCAGGCTCCAGAACCATGAGCTAAATAAATTTATGTTCATTATAAATTACCCAGTTTCAGGTATTCTGTTATAGCAGCACAAAATGGACTAAGACATGGTTCAACATAGATGCCAGATACCTGCATACACAGTGGGTTGTGTTACAGAAGAATAATACTGATGTAGGAGGATTTGCCACTTTTATAGTAAGAGGAAGTAAAACTACTCTTGGTCTAGGGGAAGCATTACCTCATCACTCAAGATTGCTCACTAAAAACATAACCATGAGAAATGATCCAGATAAAGAGCAGTCAGGGCCTCATATTTTTGTTATAATCAGCAACAACATGCAAGGATACCCAAAACCCATGGTTCACTGCCTCTCCCAATGTAATTTACTAAGGGCTTAGTGACTACACGATAAACAATAGCTATTAGTTTGGATCTCATTAAACCCAATCATGAAAGAACCCTTTTCACAATTTACAGATATGAAGAAATTGGCTCAGGGAAGTAAAATGACTTGCTCAGGGGTAATACCCTTTGGGGAAGTGGTGGATCTGAGTCTTCAAAAATCATAAATTATGACACCAAATCCCATGGCCATTCTTCTCCATCTAGATGTATATTTGTAAGGATAGGTGGCACATACCATCAGCTCAGATTGGCCACATAATGTGTGGAGTTCAGTGCCAAAATTTCTAGAACTCTTGAACTTTAGAGCCAGAATGGCCCTACTTATGATCTATTCTAATGATTTCCAAACTGTGTTCACCAGAGACCTTTGTTTCCACTGAGCTTCCTCAGAGGCCACCAAGGGATGGAGGCTGGGCACATAAAAGGAAGGTTGAGAAAGGCTCTATCCAAGCAGTTTCAATTGTATTGAGCTTACGCATAAGATTACTTCTGATTTTTTTTTAAAAGAAGGGGGTTGTATTAGTCTGTTTTCACATTGCTGTAAAGATACTGCCTTAGACTGGGTAATTTACAAAGGACAAGGCTTAATTGACTCACAGTTCCGCATGGCTGGGGAAGCCAAAGGAAACTTACAATCGTCGCAGAAGTTGAAGAAGAAGCAATTACCTTTTTCACAAGGAGGCAAGAAAAAGAGAATGTGTGAAGGAGGAACTGTCAAACTCTTATAAAACCATCAGATCTCGTGAGAACTCACTATCATGAGAGCAGCATGGGGAAACTACTCCCATGATCCAATCACCTCCCACCAGGTCTCTCCCTTGACACGTTGGGATTACAATTCAAGATGAGATCTGGGTGGGGACACAAAGCAAAACCATATGGAGGTGCTCCTAGAAAACCTCACATTTATCTCAACTATAATTATTTCAACAATGGAGAAATTAAGGCCCAGAAAGGTAAAGGGATTTGATCAACTTTACATGGTAAGTAACAGATCCATGTCTCACCCTCACTTTCTGAGCTTTCAGAGAATGCTTTTTAGTAAGAGCTGTTATATAATAAGAGGTACTTTTAAAAACAAACAGTAACAAGACACTAACAGGAAGCCAGGTGCTTTGAATTGCCTGGCCAGACATGACAATGACCCCGGCTAATGTTAACACTGTGTCTGAAATCAGAAAAGCTTGCTGTCACTTCCTGATAAACTGAAATCAGCTGATCGATGTCCATTCATTCACTATTTCATTCCAATGTTTATTAAGGTTCTATATTTGCCAGGCACTGTTCTAACTCCCAGCTATACAACTGTGGAAAAGATAGATTTTGAATGAGTTACTCAGACTTTCTCATTTATTTATTCAAAAATAGGTATTGAGCATTTACTATGAGTCAACCCTGTGCTAGCAGTAAGGACATTGCTTTCAAAGGAATCCCAAGTGAGTGGGAAAGAGGTTAACAAGCATTTATTATACAGAATAATGAGTATTAAATAGAGGTGTATTCTGAAGCATATAGGTGGACCTCACCCAGAGAAAGGTCTCAGAAAACTTAAGATGAAGATGAGATCTGAACAAGAGAGAGTTAGAATAGCTCAGTTATCTCATCTATAAAATGAGAATAACTCAATTATCTCATCTGTAAAATGGGGATAATATCTCGCCCCCAGGGATACCGTGAAGGCCCAATGAGCTACATATGTGAAAAGTCCAGCCTGGCACTGAGGAGTGAGCATTACACGTTACTTTCCATCTCTGTCTTTGAATGCACAAGAGTTGACCAGGATCTTTGTCTGTCTGTCTGTCTGTGGCTAATGAACTGTGAAATCAGCAGCCCACATAGGAAGAAATCTTTGTCTCCGGCCTCATTAGCACCAGGTTCCCGGCAAGTAACCAGTTCCAGACACTGGCCTTGGAAGGGAGCCCGTGCTGCTGGCCACTTCATTTGGGAATTTCATCCTGTTGCAATGATTGCACCAAACACAATTTTTCTCCTAAAGTGGTTTCCTCCCCCATCCTCCTCCCCTTCACCAAATGATTTATGTCTCACTGAGGGCTTTTCCCCTTCATAGCCCATCTGGCCTTCCTGCCTCAGCCTGCAGGGAGGGTGTAATCCTGTGTTTGCAGCTTTACAGATGGTTTCTATGGAAATTATGACAATATTACAGCTATTGTGGAGCCACATCACTGCTAACTGAATGAGGAGACAGGACTTGAAAGGGGAAATTTGGAATTAAATATCAACAACCTACGTCCTTAGAGACAATGACTGGTTTTCATGGAGTTTTTCCTATCAACAGTAACAAACAATAACAAACCAATATTGTTCTTGTATTAGCAATATAAAGAAAGGTTATTTCTCAAATTCTTTGTGCAAGTTACACAGTGTAGAGAGAATCAGCCCCTAAGCAAGTGCTCACTGGTAATATTCAGACATCAGAGCAAAGTAGAATTTTGGATAGGGGTTAAAAAATCGAGGCATATAACTCAGATAACCGAATGCTTCAAATCTCCACCATGTCACACAAGACCAGGCTACAACTGCATATGATTTGGTGTGGTTTGTTAACTGCTCCCTAACATCAACAGAAGAACTCAGCAAGGAATTGGGAAACAGAAACGCTTATTGAGAGACAAGGAGTGGTCAGCATCCATTAATAGTTTCCAAAGGTTGAGATGGTAAAGCATTTAGAGTTTCTCACCAGCATCGTTCCTTACTTTTGCTGTGGGCCATACTTTTTATATTTGTATATTTTCCTACAGCCCATGAGAGGTTTAGTCTCTCTTTTCAACTATGTTTTGAGGTTGATTTAGGCAGGATCTCTTTTTTGTAAGAGAAATTGTACTGCTTTTATTCAATTGCAAAAGCAACCCACAGCATCATAGAAAATGGAACTGAAGGAACAGAAGAAAACACAAGTCACACTTTATTTATTCCTCTTACCACTGCTAAGATTTTGTAAAATTTCCGTTTAATTTTTTGATTGTGGCTGAGAGAGCGAGTTTGGAGATTTAGATAAAATTCTTGCTTTGTGAGTTGTTTGAGTTGATGCAGTTTACTTAATCTCTCCAAACCTCAGATTTTTAAGCCAAAGAATTGATCATGCCTTCCTTCAAAGGGCCAAGCGACTAAATAAACCAGGAGCACTTCCTCACAGCAATACTCTCCCATAGTATCATTTTTAATGGTTCTAGAGTACTTTCCATCATATGAATATGACATTATTTATTTACAATATTCCATTACTAAATATTTCAGTTGTTTTATGTATTTTTTACTATTAAAACGCATAGAGTGACTTCTTATAAATAATCTTGAGTCTCTCCCTTTGTTTCCTATGTATTATTCATCAGAGAAATTGAATTCAACTAATTTGCATCAGATATGCTGAGCACAAGTGTTTGTGGTGAGGAGTAAGCAGCAGGCCCTGCCCTTACAGAGCCGAGCAGGAGGGTGGGGTGGAAACAACACTGATCTGGGAAATAAGAAATTTGAGTCTCAGCTCCACCTCCCCAATCCTCTTCTATTAACTGTAACTTGGGCAAAAGATCTAATTTTTCCTTTCTCATCTGTAAAATGGTGTAATTATAGTACCTTCCTCCAAGGATTTTGTGAACAGAACTAATTAATGTAAAGTGCTTTAAAAAGTGCCTGGCACTGCATTATTCACAATAACCAAAAATGGAAACAACCCAAGGTCTATCAGCTGATGAGAAGATAAATACAATCTGATATATACATACAATGGAATATTACGCAGCCATAAAAGGAAAGAAGTACTGACACATGCCACAACATGGATGAACCTTGAAAACTATGCTAAGTGAAAGAAGACAAACACACAAGGCTACATATAGTAGAATTTCGTTTATATAAAATAGCCAGAATAGGTAAACACATAGAGAAAGAAAGCAGATTAGTAAATGCCAAAGGTTGGAGGTTATAGCGTGATGAGAAAGTTCTGGAACTACATTGTTGTGATGATAGTAAAATATTGTAAAGGTACTTTATACTTCTGAATTGTACTTAAAACGGTTAAAAAGGTAAGTTTATGCTATGAATATTTTACTACAATTTTTAAAAAACAGTGTCTGGTGTACAGTAAGTGCTCAGTAATTTTATTTTCATCCTTATCACCTTTCAAGTCCTCAGTTTTCCTATTTGTAAAGTAAAAAGGGTAGGACAAAATAATCTTGAAATTGCTTCTAGCTCAGAGTTTCAATCTATAGTCTAGTTGGATGAATGCCTTGTGATGAAGAAATCTTTTCATGAATATCGATTCCCTGCCTTCTGCCTCCTCTGGCCTGAAAGGGGCCAGTCGGTGCCCTTCTGAGCACTCATTTCTGTAGCTGCCTTCACTTCTTCAACATGATCCCTTCAAGTACCTGATAGATTTCTGACTGCTATTAACCCTGAAGAGACTCATGGTGGACACTGAGTAAACATCTGTTGGGCCCGTAAATGGTAAATGGATAAAGAATACACGAGTGAAAGAGTGAATGGAGAGCCACTGACTCTCACTGAATACTTCAAGTGGACCTAGCCCTGGCTGAATTACTGACCTCTAAGTCAGATTTCCTGAATGGTGAGCACACATCTTCCAAGAGGTAATCAATTCACTCTTCCAATTATATCCTTTCACTGCATATTCTTGATCACATTTTTATTGGGCTAGTCATTATCTCAACCTCCAAACTCTATTGAATCTGTTGACATGTTTTAAGGGTAAGTGAGCTTAGCATTCTCCCTCTTTGCTTAACAATGCCACATGCTATTAATTCCCCAGAGGCCTTCTTTTCCACCATTACCTCTCTTTTTGCAGCTTCAGGCTGTTTGCTACCTTGCCCCCTCTCCTTTTTTCTAGCACTCCAGTAAAGCTTTATTTTAAGCTTGACCTCCTTCTTCCTAATCACTCGGATTTCCTGTATTTGTTTCTTTCCCACTGTCATTTCCAGGTTATCCTCTTCAACCTCCCCCTTTCTCCTGTCTTTGTTTCTAACAACCCTTGCCTCCATTTCATAAATTTGCCTTCTCTAAATATTTTGCATTGTTCTCCCTTCAATGTCAGATATGTATTTAATTTTAATTTCCTCCTCCAATTTCAGGCATCCTGAAAGGGGAACAAGTGTTTCTGAGCCTTTCAGATTGTCTTGCTTAGTTATCATATTTACCTCAAATTTTGGAATCTTTTCGTATTGAAAAGTTGCTAATGACTTTGCTACTCACTCTTGCACACATACAAACACACATACACCTGTGCCACTTTTCTTTCATTCAAGACCAGGAGTTGGCAAACTATTGTCCATGGGTCAAATTCAACCCATTACCTGTTTTTTTGTTTGTTTGTTTTTAAATAAAGTTTTACTGGCACACAGCCACAACCATTCATTCACATGTTGTCTATGGCTGCTTTTACACTACGGAGTTGAATAATTTGAACAGGTACCTTATTGTGTACAAACCTAAAATATTTCCTATCTTGTTCTATACAGAAAAAGTTTATAGACTCCTATTCCAGATCATTGAGAGCTATCTCATCCTTCATTTGAAAACTCTTAGCTGACAACATACATTGCCAGATACACTGCCTTTATTTCAAATCCCTCATGCCCATTTTGAACTCCTCACATCCCACCCTGGAATCTCACTAAAAAGTTCCCTTAGGGCACTACGATGGTCTGGCTTCCTGACACTCCCTGGGTGGTATATAGGGTAAAATTGTGTCTCTGGATATAGTCTTGTCTCCCTATCAATTTTGTGAAAAATCATTATTCATTAACTGTTTTTTCCCTTCTCACTTAATATCCATTTATCATACAACTTTCCATTTCATTGGTTTTATTTATTTCTATCTAAGTGGCAGGATGTGGGAATATTATCCAAAGGGAAAAAGGCCCCTCCCTAGCCCACTTCGAACCCAACATAAGCATTACATCTTTCCTCTTCAGTCCAGAAGGTGAACACAGTAGCGAAAGCAGAAAACGTCAGAACCTAGGAGGCCCTAGAAAGAAACCAGGAGGTAGATCAAGGGAAGGAAGAAGTGAAGAGGGACTCGGACAGCATGTTGACAGCATGCATTGCTGTCAAGTAATTCTGCCCTCAAAGGAGACCCTCTAAAATAGCAGTGAGTGGGCTACAGGGTCATGTGGACCTGGATGTGAGTCCTATCTCCTTTGAATATTATCTACCCTGATTTTAGCAAGTGCCTTAAAATCAGGCTGGCCCACCAGCAAGCCACAGCAGTCAATTAAAAATTATCATTACCAGCCTGGGCAACATAGGGAAACCCCATCTCTACAAAAATTTTAAAAATTAGCCTGCATGGTGGTACATGCCTGTGGTCCTGGTTATTTGGGAGGCGGAAGTGAGAGGATCACTTGAGCCCAGGAAGTTGAAGCTGCAAGTCATGATTGTGCCACTGTACTCCAGCCTGGGTAACAGAGTGAGGCCCTTCTCAAAGGAAAAAAAATATATTGGCCAGGAGTGGCGGCTCATTCCTGTGATCCCAACCCTTTGGAAGGCCAAGGTGGGTGGATCACCTGAGGTCAGGAGTTCCAGACCAGTCTGGCCAACATGGCAAAACCCTGTCTCTACTACAAATACAAAAATTAGCCAAGCGTGGTGGTGGGCACCTGTAATCCCAGCTACTGGGGAGGCTGAGGCAGGAGAATCACTTGAACCTAGGAGGCGGAAGTTGCAGTGAGCTGAGATTGCACCACTGTACTCCAGCCTGGGCAACAAGACTGAGATTTCATCTAAAAACAAAAAGAAAAGGAAAAAAAGGAAAAAAATATATCATTAGGCACTTGGGGCACATCATGGTAACTGTCAGAGTCCCTCTCCACTTCTTCCTTCCCATGCTCTATCTCCTGGTTTCTTTCTAGGGCCTCCTAGCTTCTGATGTTTTCTGCTTTAGCTACTGTGCTCACCTTTTGGACGATCGGATTCTGCTTTCCTCTTCTGATTCTGTGAGCCCCATGTTCTCAGTCTTCAGAAATTTCCTCTGTTAGAGATTTTATTTTGGACTTCTCTTGGTATCCAAGCCAGCTCTAGGTGTTGGATCCCATTCAGCACTGATGCTTAGCTGCCACCATACCAGAAGAGAACAGCACAGTGTCATATGGAAAGCAATCAGAGAGTCCTTGGGCTTAATCCTGACTTTGTCCATTTCTAGTTGCATTATAGGAAACCAAGTAACCTTTCTACGACTCTGTTTCTTTTCTGGATTATATGGATGTTAATGCCTATTTTGTAGAGTTGTCATGAGGATAAGAGACATTATTGTCTTGAAAAAATAAGTACTCCATAAATGTAATATTTCATGAGAGCACACCCCTTGAACTTCACATTTGTGCCTCAAACTCAGGGAAATGTAAAATTCCAAGAGATTATTGAGGGAGCTATTAGGTATAGAATAATTCTGTCCTGTTAGTTAGCTCTCCTTTTACAACTTCAGCGTTCTTTCCTTTTATGTTTTTTTTTTTTTCTCTCCAACTAAGATTTAAAATTCTTTCTCTTAAATAATAGATACTGGAGACTCCAAAAGTGGAAAGCGTGAGAGGGGAGTGAGGGCTGAAAAATTACTGATGGGTACAATTTTCACTATTTGGGTAACAGGCAAACCTTACCTTTACACATAATACCACTGCACAACATAGTAGGACTGCACATGTACCTCTTGAATTTAAAATAAAATTTAAGAAAATCAAAAATGTTCTAATATGAAAAAATAAAATAAAATAAAATTCTTCCTTTTCCCATGTCTTTTACAATATCCCACTTATATGGCTCTTATGGCCCCTGCACCTCATCTACTGAATAATGTGGCCCAAGTAATGTTACTTCTGATGCCTCAACTGCCTCCATCCCAGGATGCAATCCTCTTTCTTAGAGAATTTGCGTGAAAGGCTCCCCTGATTTTGCACACCCCAGAGTCCTGCCCCTAAAGTTTCAAGTAGAAAGCATCTATCCCATGCTCAGTGTTCCTGCAGCACAAAAATGATCACATGCAGCCTTTTATAGGAATTTTCCATTGATAATGAAATGAATGTGCACAAAGATTATCTAGAAGGTTTACCACCTTCTTGCTTATAATAACAAAAGAAGAGAAAGTACATATAAAACCACAACTGAAAATACAAACATAAATGTCCTATTAAAGGAAATTTGTAATTAAATATGTGACACATCAAAATAAAGTAACAGAGAGCCATTGTTAGTTATGCTTTAGAACATCTCTGATGCTCTGTGAAGATGCCAGGATGATTGAAACCTGCAAAGTAGTTTACAGTTTCAGGTTTAGCATGTTAAGAAGCTTAGAAGTCATCATTCCATCCTAACAAGTAAAACGCTAAACAAACAAAAAAATCAACAGTTCTTCTTAGACCTGGCAGAGAAGTGAGGTCACAGAACAAACCATTTCCCCCAAAACTGGGTAGACAGACAGACAGATACAGAGAATCACATAAATCTACACAGAGACCCATAAGCAGAAACTTCCACAGGAAACAGCCTGGGATAGGAAAACTTGAACTGCAATTGGTTAATTGCTGGATGCTAGATACGGATAACTCAGAGAGTTAAAAAATTCAGATGCAATCATGGCGGCAGCAGGGTGGTGTGGCGGAAGCATGTTAATTTTACCTTCAAGAACTCTGCCAGGACCTCATAGTCAATACTGGAGAAAAATTCTCTCCAGCTTCTGTCAGGGAGAGGAGAGAGGAACCATTTTGAAATACATTAAAGCATGCTGTTCATAGGAACAAGATATGCTCTCCGGAGAAACTACTTTATTAGAGCCTAAGCTGCTAGAGTTTTGTCAGAGCCTAACCTACTTGTAGAACAAAATAATTCCCAACTCTGGCGAGCTCAGCCTTCAGCAGAGGAAGGAAAATACGCAACTCCAGCACCCTCCCGCTGTCCTTTCTCATGTAAGGTGCCAACGCAATACTGAGAAGCACTTGAAATGTTCACAGTCCAGGGACACAGGCACACCAAAAAACTTAGAACTAATCATAGGACTATAAAACCCTTTCTCTTCCCCTACATCTTGCCACTACATTACTAATGGCCTGTTTACTAGAGTTTCTTTTACTCAGTACATGGACCCGCCTCTCAACAAAAAATTGCAGGGTATACTAAAAGGCAGAAAACCCAGTGTGAAGAGACTAAAACAAGCATCAAAACAAGAGTCAGCTATGGCAGCAAGGTTGGAATGATCAAAAGAAGGCATTTAGACACACTATGATTAAAATGCTAAGGGCTTTAGTAGAAAAAGTAGACAACATGGAAGAACAGATAAATAAGGTAAGAAGACAGAAATTCTAAAAAACAGCCAAAAAGAAATGCTAGAGAAAAAAAAAACCACTGTAACATTAATGAAGAATGCTTTTGGTAGGCTCATTTAGCAGATTAGACAGAGCCGAGAAAAGAATGTCCGAGTTTGAGGATATGACAATAGAAACTTCCAAAACTGAAATACAGGGAGAAAAAAAAGACTAAAAAAAGACCAAAACAGAAAATCCAAGAACTGTGGGACAACTACCAAAGGTGTAAAATGAATAATGAAAATACCAAAAGGAAAAGACAGAAAGGAACAAAAGCAATATTTGAAGCAATAATGACTAACAGTTTTCCCCAAATTAACGTCAGGCACTAAACCACAGATCCAGGAAACTCAGAGAATAGCAAGCAAGATAAATGTTTAAAAAAAAAAAAAAAAAAAAAAAAACACACACACACAAAAACACCTTACACCTAGACATTATACTCAAATTTCAGTAAATCAAATATGATTTTAAAAATCTAAAGAGCCCACAGGGGGGAAATATCTTCCCTATAGCAAAGCAAACATGAAAATTTCATCCAACTTGTCCTCAGAAACCAGAAAAGAGTGGATACAAATATTTTAAATATTGAGAGAAATAAAAAATATCAACCTAGAATTTTGTGAGATCATCCTTCAAAAGTGAAGAAGATATAAAGACATTCTTATACAAACAGAAACTGAGAGAATTTGTTCCCAGTAGAGTGGCCTTGCAAGAAACGTCAAAAGAAGTTCTTCAGAGAGAAGGAAAATGCTATAGGTCAGAAACTTGAATCTACATAAAGAAAAGAAGACCAACAGAGAATAAATAAGTAAAGGTAATATAAAAACTTTGTTTTTCCTATTCTTAATGTATCTAACAGATAACAGTTTATTCAAAATAATAATACCAATAATGTGTTCTATTACATATGCTTATGTACATATATCTGCTTCTGTATAGTTGAAATAAAAGAAAGTGATGATACAAGAGATGGGAGAAAATAATTAGGAATATTTTATCATTATAAAGTACTTGCACTATTCATAAAATAACACAGCAGTATTTGAAAGTAGACTTGGATTATTTGTAAATATATGTTGCAAGCTGTAAGTTAGCCATTTAAAAAGTTGAAAAAAGAAGTATAATTGATATGCTAAGAAAGAAGAGACAATGGAATCATATAAAATTCTCAGTTAAAACCACAAAAAACAAAAAATTGTAGAAGACAAAAATAGGAACCAAGAACAAAGACAACAAATAGAATACATTAACAAATATGGTAGATATCCATCTATAATCCATCTATAACAATAATCAACTTACATGTCAATGATCCATATATACCAGTTAAAAGACAGAGATTGTCAGAATGGATCAAGCAATAAGGCTCAACTTTATGTTAACTACAAAAACCACACTTCAAATATAAAGACACAGAGATGAAAAGAAAAGGGATGGAGAAAGAAATACCATGCTAACACTAATCAAAAGAAAGTGCAAATAACTATATTAATTTCATCCAGAATAGACCTCATAGCAAGCAAAATTATCAGAAATAAAGAGGGACATGACATAATGGTAAAGGGGTAATCAATTCTCTGAGAAAGCATAAAAACCCTCAAGTGTATGTGTCAAACAACAGAGGATCAAAATACATGAGGCAAAAACCTAAAAGAACTTCAAGGGGAAAGAGATGAATCCATTATGATAGCTGGAAACTTTAATGCTTTTCTATCAGAAATGGACAGATCATGGGCAGGACATGGTGGCTCATGTATGTAATTCCAGCAATTTGGGAGGTGGAGGCAGGAGAATCACTTGAGTTTGAGAGTTTGAGACCAGCCTGGGAAACATAGGGAGACAGCATCTCTACAGAAAATTTAAAAATTAGCTAGATGTGGTGGTGCACACATGTGGTCCCAGCTACTCAGGAGGCTGTGGTGGGAGGGATGATCACCTGGGCCTAGGAAGTCACAGCTGCAAGCCATGATCATGCTATCGCACTCCAGCCTGGGTGACAGAGCAAGACCCTGTCAAGATGAAAGAAAGAAAGAGAGAAAGAGAGAAAGAGAGAAGGAGAGAGGGAGAGAGGGAGAGAGAGAGAGAAAGAGAGAAAGATAGAAAAAGAAAGAAAGGAGGGAGGGAGGGAGGGGAAAAGAAAGGAAGGAAAATGGACAAATCCAGCAGGCAGAAAATTAATAAGCTTAATGAAGACATAGTTGGGCTAAACAACACTATCAATCAAGTGGATAAAATGGACATCTATAGACTACTTCATCCAACAAAAGCAGATTACACATTTTTCTGAGGCACAGATAAACTGTTCAACAAGAGAAGTGACATTCCGGGCTATAAAACACATCTTAACATATTTAAAAGAATAAAATCATGCAAGCTGCTCTTGGACCACAATGGAATTAAACTAGAAATAAATAACAAAGAGAATGCTGAAAAATCCCCCAAATACGTGGATATTAAACAACATAATTGGCCGGGTGCAGTGGCTCATGCCTGTAATCCCAACACTATAGGAGGTCGAGGCGGGTGGATCACTTGAGCTCACATTAGTTTGAGTCACATTCTGTTCCCACATTAGTTTGCTAAAGATAATGGCCTCCAGCTCTGCCCGTGTTTCTCAAGACCAGCCTGGCCAACATGGTGAAACCCCATCTCTAGTAAAAATACAAAAATTAGCCAAGCTTGGTGGCAGGTGCCTGTAATCCCAACTACTCGGGAGGCTGAGAAAGGAGAATTGCTTGAACCCAGGAGGCAGAGGTTGCAGTGAGCCAAGATGGCCCCACTGTACTCCAGCCTGGGTGACAAGAGTGAAACTCCGTCTCAAAAAAAAAAAAAAAAAAAAAAAATGCATATGTATATATGTGTGTGTGTGTGTGTGTGTGTGTATTTTAAATAACACCTGGGTCAAAGAGGAAATTACAAAAAAATCAACCAAATAAAAATGAAAATATAAATTATTAAAACTTGTAGAATATAGCTAAAGCAGTGCTTAGAAGGAAATTTATTACATTGAATACATGTATTAAAGAAGAAGAAATATCTAAAATCAGTAATCTAAACTTCCACTTTAGGAAACTAGAAAAAGAAGAGCAAATTAAAGTAACCAGAAGAAAATATTTCTTTTTTTTTAAATGATAAATAGATAAATACATATATTTTCTAAAAACAAAAATCAGAGTATCAATCAATATAGAAAATCAATAAAACCAAAAGCTGGATCTTCAAAAAGATCAATAAAATAGATATGTCTCTAGCCAGGCTAACAAAGAAAAAAAGGGAAAAGATGCAAACTACTAATATTAGAAATTAAATAGGGACATCACTACAGATCCTATGGATGTTGAAAGAATAATAAAAGAGGCCAGGCCCAGTGGCTCAAACCTATAATCCTAGCACCTTGGGAGGCCGAGGCGGGCAGATCATGAGGTCAGGAGTTGGAGACCATCCTGGCTTACACGGCGAAACCCAGTCTCTACTAAAAATACAAAAAAAAAAAATAGCTGGGCATTGGGATAGGCACTTGTAGTCCCAGCTACTCGGGAGGCTGAGGCAGGAGAATGGCATGAACCCGGGAGGCGGAGCTTGCAGTGAGCTGAGATTGCGCCACTGCACTCCAGCCTGAGCGACAGAGCAAGACTCCATCTCAAAAATAAAATAAAATAAAATAAGAATAATAAAGTAATATTACAAACAACTGTATACCCACAGATTTGATAAACTAGATGAAAAGAGCCAATTCCTCAAAAGGCATAATTTGCCAAAACTCACACGAGAAGAAATAGAAAATTTGAATAGGTAAGCCTGTATCTATTAAAGAAACCAAATCAATAATTACCTTCCAAAACAGAAAATATCAGGCCCCGATGGATTTCCTGGCGAATTCTACCAAATATTTAAGGAGTAAATTATGCCAATTCTCTACAATCTCTTTCAGAGATAGAAGCAGAAGAAATACTTCCCAACTCCTTCTCTGAGACCAGCATTTCTGTCACACCAAAATCTAACACAGACACCACAAGAAAAGCAAACTACAGGCCAGTATCACTAATGAACAAAGATGCAAAATCCTCAACAAAATATTAGCAAGTTGAATTCAACAATGTATACAGAAAGTTATACACCATAGCCACGAAGGTTTTATCTCAGCAAGGCTGAATTTATCTAGGCAAGGTTGCTTCAATATTTGAGAACCCATCACATTACATTACACATAATATAATCCAAACAGTTTAAAGAAGAAAATCACATGGTCATAACAATAGATACTGAAAAGCATTTGGCAAAATCCAATATCCATTCATGACAAAAAAAAAAAAAAAAAAAAAAAGGAAAGTTGGGGAACCTCCCCAGCTTGACAACGAATATGTTAAAAAAAAAAAAAAAAACCTACAGCTAACATCATACTTAATGGTGAGAAACTCAAAGCTTTCCAACTAAGATTACAAACAAGGCAAAGACACACTTTTTCACCACAACTTTTCTTTGTATCCTTCCTTCTCTTCTCTCTCTCTTTCTTTCTTTTTAATTTAAGTTCAGGGGTACAAGTGCAGGTCTGTTACATAGGTAAACTTGTGTCATGGGGGTTTGTTGCAGATTATTTCACCACTAAGCCTAGTACTCATTAGTTATTTTTTCCCAATCCTCTCCCTCCTCCCAGCCTCCACTCTCCAATAGGCCCCAGTGTGTGTTGTTTCCCTCTGTGTACCCATGTGTTCTCATCATTTAGCTCCCACTTATAAGTGAGAATATGTGGTATTTCATTTTTCTGTTCCCACATTAGTTTGCTAAAGATAATGGCCTCCAGCTCTGCCCGTGTTTCTCCAAAGGACAGGATCTCATTCTTTTTTATGACTGCATGGTATTCTATGGTGTATATGTACCACGTTTTCTTTTATCGAGTCTATCTGCAAAGGGCATTTAGGTTGATTCCATGTCATTGCTATTGTGAATAGTGCTGCAATGAACATACACATGCATATGTCTTTATAATAGAATTATTTATATTCCTTTGGGTGTATAGCCAGTAATGAGATTGCTGGGCCAAATGGTATTTCTGTCATTAGGTCTCTGAGGAATTGCTACACTGTCTTCCACAATGGCTGAACTAATTTACACTCCCACCAACAGTGTATGAGCATTCCTTTTTCTCCACAACCTCACCAATGTCTGTCATTTTTTGTAATTTTAAAAATAGCCATTCTGACTGGTGTGAGATGGTGTCTCATTGTGGTTTTGATTTGCATTTCTCTAATGACCAGTGATGTTGAGCTTTTTTTCATATGATTATTGGCTGCATGTATGTCTTTTCTTGAAAGTGTGATGGACATGAACACATGTCCTTTGCCTACTTTTTAATGGGGTTGTTTGGTTTTTTCTTGTACATTTGTTTAAGTTCCTTATAGATGCTGGATATTAGACCTTTGCTTTCCATTCTGTAGATTGTCTGTTTCCTCTGATAATAGTTTCTTTTGCTGTGCAGAAGCTCTTTAGTTTAATTAGATCCCATTTATTAAGTTTTGCATTTGCTGCAATTGCTTTTGGTGTCTTCATTATGAAATCTTTGCCCATGCCTGTGACCTAAATGGTATTGCCTAGGTTGTCTTCCAGGGTTTTTAGAGTTTGGAGTTTTACATTTCAGTCTTGAATCCATCTTGAGGTAATCTTTGTATATGGTGCACCACTCACTGCTTTTCAACATTATTCTGGAAGTGCTAGCTAATACAATTAGACAAGAAAAGGAAATAAAAGTTATACAGACATGGAGAGAAGAAACAAACTGTATTTCTTTGCATATGACATGATTATCTATGTAGAAAATCCAAAAGAATTGAGCAAAAAAAGCCCTCAGGAACTAGTAAGGGATTATAGCAAGGTTGCAGGATACAAAGTTAATATGCAAAAGTCAATTGCTTTCCTATGTACTAGCACTGAACAAGTTAAATTTGAAATTAAGACATATAACCATTTACATTAGCACCCTGGAAATGAAATACTTAGGTATAAACCAGAAAACCATCTACAACTGAGGTAGAAATCTAAAGAAACACGTACAACTTAGGTATAAATCTAAAAAAAAGTGCGAGATCCATATGGGGAAAGCTACAAAAGGCTGATGAAAGGTGTCAAAGAAGAACTAAATAAAGGGAGTATATTCCTTGCTCATGGACAGGAAGACTCAATACTGTCTAGATGTCAGTTCCTCCCAACTTACCTTTAGATTTGACACTGTTCCAATCAAGATTCTAGCACATTGTTTTGTTGATATCAACAAACTGATTCTAAACTTCATATGGAAAGGCAAAAGACCCAGAATAGCCAATATTGAAGGAAAATAACAAAGTCAGAGGACTGACAGTACCCAACTTTAAGACTTACAAGAAAGCCACAGCAATCAAGACAGTACAATTTTGGTAAAGGAATAGACAAACTTAGACAAAATAGCACATAAGTAGACATATGTAAAACTAATCAACTGATTTTTATGGAGGAGCAAAGGTAATACAATGGAGAAAATATAATATTTCCAACAAATAGTATTAAAACAACTGGACATCTATGTGCAAAAAATATCATAACACGGATCTCTTCCATTCACAAAAAGATAACTCCAAATGGATTATAAACCTAAATGTAAGGTGCAAAACTATAAAACTCCTAGAAAATAACATAGATGACCTTGGGTATGGTGATGACGTTTTAGATGCAACATCAGTAGCACAATCCGTGAAATAAATAATTGATGAGCTGGACTATATTAAAATTAAAAACGTACGGGCTGCAAAACGTATTGTCAAAAGAATGAGAAGACAATCCACAGACTGGGAGAAAATATTTGCAAAATACATATCTGATAAACAACTATTATCTGAATACACGCAGAACTCTTAAAACTCAGTGATAACGGCCAGACGTGGTGGCTCACGCCTGTAATCCCAGCATTTTGGGAAGCTGAGACAGGCGGATCACCTGAGGTTAGGAGTTTGAGACCAGCCTAGCCAACATGGTGAAACCCCGTATCTACTAAAAATACAAGAATTAGCTGGGCGTGGTAGTGCATGCCTGCAATCCCAGCTACCGGGGAGGCTGAGGCAGGAGAATCGCTTGAACCTGGGAGATGGAGGTTGCAGTGAGCCGAGGCGGCACCACTACACTCCAGTCTGGGCGACAGAGCGAGACTCTGTCTCAAAAAAACAAAAAACAAACAAAAAAAACACCTCAACCTCAATGATAACAAACAAACGACCTGATTAAAAAATGAGCCAAAGAGCTTAACAGACACAGATGGCAATTAAACATAAGAAAAGATGTTCCATATCATATGCCATTGGAAAATTGCAAATTAAAACAACAATGAGATACCACTATACACCCAGTAGAATGGCCAAAATCCAGAACACTGAGAACATCAAATGCTGGTGAAGAAGTGGAGCAACAAGAACACTCATTCATTTCTGGTAAGAATGCAGATTGTTAGCACCACTTTGGAAGACAATTTGGCAGTTTCTTAGAAAACTAAATGTATTCTCACCATGTGATCTAGCAACAGTGCTCCTTGGTATTTACCTAAATGAATTGAAGACTTATGTTCACACAAAACGTATGTGCACGTGAATGTTTATAGCAGCTTTATTCATAACCAACAAAACCTGGAAGCAACCACGATATCCTTCAGCAGGTAAGTGAATAAATAAACTGCTGTGCATCCAAATACTCAGCAAGAAAAAGAAATGAGCTATCAAGCCATGTAAGGATGTGGGGGAAATGTATGTGCATATTACTAAGCGAAAGAAGCCAATCTGAAAAGGCTACATACTGTATGATTCCCACTATATGACACTCTGGAAAAGACAAAACTATGGAGGCAGTAAAACGATCAGTGGTTGCCAGGAGTTGGGGCAGAAGAGAATGATGAATAGAGACAGCACAGAGGATTTTTAGGGCAGTAAAACTAATTCCTATCAGATATTACAATGGTAGATACCTGTCATTGTATGTTTGTCCAAGCCCATAAAATGTGCAACACCTAATGTAAACTATGGATTTGTGGTGATAATGACGTGTCTCTCTCTCTTTTTTTTTTTTTTTTTCCCCAGCAGAGTCTTGCTCTGTTGCCCACGCTAGAGTATAGTGTCAAGATCTGGACTCACTGCAATCTCCGCCTCCCAGGTTCAAGCGATTCTCTCACCTCCTGAGTAACTGGAATTACAGGAACCCACCATCACACTTAGCTAATATTTGTATTTTTAGTAGAGACAAGGTTTTGCCATGTTGGACAGGCTGGTCTCGAACTCCTGACCTCAGGTGACCCACCCGCCTTAGTTTCCCAAAGTGCTAGGATTCAGGCGTGAGCCACCGCATCTGGCCAATGATGTGTCGATGTAGGTTCATCAGTTGTAAAAATCTACCACTCCTGTGGGGAATGTTGCCAGTGAAGGAGCTTGTGTGTTTATGGAGACAGGGGTATATGGGAAGTACTCTCTTAACTTCACTGTGAATCCAAAACTGCTCTAAAAATTCAAACTTATTTGTTTTTTTAAAAAGGTGATATCTTAGTCTGCTCAGGCTGCTATAACAAAATACCATAAACTGTGTGGCTTATAAATAATAAATTTATTTCTTACAATTCTGGATACTGGGAAGCCCAAGATAAGGCAGATTCAGTGTCTGGTGGAGGCCCGCTTTCACCTGGTGCAAGGAGCAAAGCAGCTCTTTAGGGCCACTATCATCAGGGCACCAATCCCATTCATGAGGGCTCCATGCTCATGATCAAATCAGTATCATCACCTTGGGGCTTAGGATTTCAACCTATGAATTTGGGGGTACACAAACCTTCAGACCATATTAAATGACCAAAAAAAATTAAACATAGAAATACTGCATGTCCTCACTTTTGGAAAAAAAAATGCATGTCACAGATACACACACACACACACACACACATATACACACACAGATGGGAAGAAAATACACTCCTAGGTTAATGGCAGTTTTCTCCAGAAGATGATGAGAAAATGATGTTTATGTTTTCTTACTGCTGATCTCTTTGGTATATCTTCATTTTTCCAACATTTGTTTTCATTGTGCACCTACATAGCTGGGGCTTAATAATGCTTTTGCAAAGATGAATAAAGACAAAAATCAGCAGGTAAAGGGAGACATGGGGACTCCCTTGCTAGCCACAAGCTATCGGTCCACCTCCACATGCATATTTGTAAAAAGTGCTGAGCACTAACCAGCACTTGGTCTGTAGCCTCATCACAAGCCTTCAACAGTTTTGAACTGTCTCCCAAAAATTGTTCAATAAAAGGGCATCTATCACTGAAGAACTCTTGACAATGGACTCATTAATGACTAAGTTGTTAGAATCACTGACTATTATCTATCAGGCTAGAGATCATAGACTTCCAAGCACTCACCCAATTGGTTGGACAAGACAAGCCACTGGGATAAAGGAAAACAACCATAATTTATATTTGTTTTTTTTTTTGTATCTCTTCTTTTTTAGTTTAGATTTTTTATTTACATTTTATGATGATCATAAGATGTTTTCTTTTTAAAGACAGGGTCTCACTGTCGCCTCTTCCAGTCACAGCTGGCTGCAATCTCGACTTTTCAGGCTCAAGCAAACCTCTTACCTCAGCCTCCTGGGTAGCTGGGACCACAGTCATGCACCACCATGCCTAGTTAATTTTTAAATTATTTTTAGAGACCGAGTGTTGCTACGTTGCCAGTCTGGTCTCAAACTCCTGGGCTGAAGCAATCCTTCTGCCTTGGCTCCCAAAGTGCTGGGATTACGGCATGAGCCACAATGCCCAACCAGTCATAAGATATTAGTGTGATATTTCCATATGTAATTTATGTATATGCACATATATGTATACATATATACACACACACACACAAGGAATATGGAGCATGCTCAAAAAATGTTTGTTTAAAGATGCACAATTAAGAAAGTTTACAAGAAGACCATTACTATAGGGATCATTTGGTCTAGCCCCTTTGTTTTAGAAAGAAGGAAACTATAGCTCGAAAGGAAGGGAGGTAACTTACCCAAGTTGTACAGCAGGTTAAAGATTAGGTCTGGAAACTGAGATTGCTAATACTTTATCCACTTTGATTTTCTGTTTGTTTGTTTTTGCCTAATATGTTCTTTGATGGAGTAGAACTGTTTTTTGAATGCAATGTTATTCTTTGCTACAAACATATTTTAATGTTACATTCTCCTAGAAGCTTAATTTTAAAAGTGCTCACACACCTAAACGGACCTTCTGCCTCCATTTGCAGTCACAGATTGCATCCTCCTCAGACAGATTTCCTCTTCCTTGTAAGCTTTACTCCCTGTCTCGTAGAAACATTACTTGTCGGGATAACGCCCAGTGGAAATAAATCACCAGGAGAATCAGCTGTAAGAGTCACTGACTGAAGTCATCAGAGACAGTGTTCTGGCTGTCTTAAACATTACTTACAAGAGCTGTCAGCAAAACCCTGTCTCCAGGGACCATTACTTTGAGGGAACTCTGCCAATCGCAGCATTACTGAGAAGGCATATTTTTTATGTTCCTCAAATGCCTACTGTCAAACTAAACCAAAGTTCTGCAAGGTCACAAACACTTCCAAGTTTGGGGAAGGAAAGCTACTCCCACGTTCAAGTGTGGTCTGAAGGCCAGGTAAGCAGGAGGCCTTTTTTCCTAGCTTTGGTACAAACTTTCGTTTGTCAGAGAAGCCTTATAAAATTCATTTACACGCCAGAGTTTGGATTCTGATAGCTAGCGAGGCCTTTATATAAGCCTAGAATTCTATTTCCAGCTGTCTCCCATTGTGCAGGGTAAGGAGGAGAACATCAATTTCTCTGAGTCATTTTGAAAACTTTTAGCCCAGGAAAAACAAGACAAATGACAAATGGTAAAAAGGTAACAGCCACATCTCATTTGTTTCTAGATTGTTCCCTCTGCACCCAGGGCCCCTGCCAGCTTCACGAAGGAAACATCTTGCACAAAAGAGGCCCACATGGGAAGCAGGAAACTAGAAATGACCCAAGACTCCTGATAGAAAGTTATCAATAAAAACCCCTGTAATCATAATGTCATTACTTTGTTTTTGCTGGATAACAAAGTCCTTATGATACAATTTGCTCTTGGCAGACCATATCATAATTGTCTTCCTCTTAGTAACTTTTTTACTGCTAGGAAAATTTTGTGTGCATGGAAAAGCATCTTGAGAAATGATGAAAAATACATACTTTTCACTTAGAATTGCTTTTCTATGCACTTAGGATCAAAAATCATAAACGAAAAGTTGTGTAAGCCAACCACAGAGGATTTTAGTAACATGAATGCTGAGGATTTTAGTAACACAAATGCCTATTATGAGAAAACTCTAAATACACAATTTAAGAAGGTGTTTATAGATAAATTTAGAACCACTATATTAGCATCTAGTGGTACCTCAAACCTGGAAATTTGCGCTCAGAGACTTTTTTTTTCTTTTCTTTTCTTTTTTTCTTTTTTTTTTTTTTTTTGAGACAGAGTCTCACTGTGTTGCCCAGGCTAGAGTGCAGTCGCATGATGTTGGGTGACTGCAACTTCCGCCTCCTGGTTCAAGCGATTCTCCTGCCTCAGCCTCCCGAGTAGCTGGGATTACAGGTACCCACTACCACACCGAACTAATTCCTGTATTTTTAGTAGAGACAGGCGTTTCACCATGTTGACTAGGCTGGTCTCAAACTCCTGACCTCAAGTGATCTGCCCACCTCGGTTTCTCAAAGTGCGAGATTACAGGCATGAGCCACTGCTCCTGGCCTACATTTTTATATTTTATTCTGCTAAACACTTTTGTTATTTAACCTCATTATAATTTGTTAAATAAACTCATTTTATTAAGATAGAAGTTAATAATTAGATACACTAGATACAAAGCATATTTTGATTTTACCAAGACATTAAAAGTATCTTTTGATAGCTCTGCAATCAACTTGAAAGAATAAGGATTTTGCAGCAACTGTTCTCCAAGGTTGAACAACTGGTCTCAAAGTATCCTGTGTAATGGGCTGGTGGGAAAATTGAAGAAGGGTTCTAGAGGTGTGGCAGGAAAATCTGTCCTTGCTCTGAATAATATTGACATATCAAGAGCTGACACAATGGTCAGGCTGGTCATACTAAAATAAAGAAGCAGCCTCCCCACCTGGAAAGAACAGACTCCGGAATCAGAAAAATCAGATTGTGAATTCTGGCTCCCCCCACTTATTATTTATGTGATTTGGGACTAAACAATTAGTCTCTGTGTTTCAATGTCCTTATCTGCGTAATCATTTTCTGGGAGGAAACGACCTTTTGAGCACTATTTAGGATAGGCACACATAAAGTGTTCAAAAGGTGGTACTTACTATCAAATCAACAAATGGTACAAAGCTGTCAGTAGGAGTGCTGTATTATAGAATTAAGGTTTAAGACTATTATGATATAATAGAAAAATAAGCTAAGATAGTGATAAATATTATAGAAGGAAGAAAAATAAAATCCTACAGTTAAGATTTTTTTGGGGGGTGGTTTGTTTTAAATTAAATTGTACCAGCATAGAAGGGGAACATCCTGGCCTAACAGCAGCTTACACGAAAAAAAGTTTCTGAAAGCTTGAATGACAGAGTGTTTGCCATGGAGACAATAGTAAGTCACAGATGCATATGTTCCATAAAAGTCCAAAAAATTAAGTAGCATAATGCACTTCACCATGACCATATCCCATCTGAAGCAACGTATTCAGTTCTGGGCACTGTATTTTGAGAAAAATATTTATAAAATATATAATATAATTTCAAAAGGAAATCAGAATGGTAAAAGGCTCATACAAGAGAAAACTAAAGAAGCTAGGAATAATAATGGTAAGAAAGAAATTTAGGGAGAATGAGATAATTGCCCTCATACATATAATGGGCAGTAAAAATTGAAGAGTAATAGTAATAACTAATATGTACTGAATACTTATGTGCAAAGTAGTCACCATTATCCTTATTTTGTACAGGAGAAAACTGAAGTACCCAAAGGCTAAGTTACATGCTTACAGTCATGTAACTAGTAAAGGTTGGGACAGGTTTCACTCCATTAGTTCATCTCCAGATCTGGGAGAGATACTAGAGCTATTTGCCAAAACTTTCTGGTCTTACAGGATCATGGCGAGATTGTATTCCACCAATTCCTTTGAAGCTGAGTATAGACATGGTTTTTGGCCAATGAAATGTGAGCATACATCTTGTTCATTATTTCAGCAAGGAATTAAGTGTGTATACAATTTGCCACATACTATTCACAGACATGTAGAGATGGAGCCTCCATCAAGTTAGGCACAATAATGAATAGAGCTTTCCTGTTGACTCACACTGGACAAATAGGAGCAAGAAATATGCTGTTATGTTTTTTATTAAGCTGCTGAGAGTAGGGGGTTGTTTGTTACTGTGGCATCACCCAGCCTTTTCTGACAGATACAAGAGTGCACATACCTAAAAATCATTAAAATGTCTCAGAATAAGGAAACATATTTACCCTTATATTTCCAGAGGTCAGAGCTAAGAATAATTTGTAGAAACTACAGGTAGGCAGATCTGGGCTTAATTTTTTTTTTTAAGTAAAGTTGTCTAAAAAGTTGCTTCATGAGGTAGTGAGCTCCCTGACAATGGTTATATTTAAGCAGAGGCCAGATGATCATTTTGCCAGCTATGTGGCAAAATAGATGGTTTAATTAAGGAGGTTTAGTGTATCAAACACTTATTGAGCACCTCCAATGTGCCAAGCATTGTAGCCACACAGATAAATCCAAATACACAATCTCTACCCTCAAGGGAATAAACAACAACTTCAGAACTTGATAACCTCTGTGGTCTCTTCTAACAGTGTGATTTGACCAAATTAGAGATAATAACATGGCCTGGATGAAGCAGATGGCAAACCCAAACTTACAAATGACTATGTAGCACTAGAAATCCTGCTGATGCTTAGGTTGTATTATTATTTCTCAATTAGTAGCCAAAAGTATAGGGTTTGCAAAAGGGAGGAAAACGGCAGAATTGCTAGGTTTAAAGGAGGAATATTTTCCCTTTCTCTAGTTACCATTCTTAAATCTTGCAAACCCAGCATATTATCTGGCTTACATCAGGGGTGTTTCAGCAAAGGGAATAGCACTGACTCACAGCAATTGTTACCGACCTTTTCCATCTCTACTCCCGCCCCTTCCAGTCAGGAAGGGAACATTTCAATATGGATCAACTCAGACATGAAGAAAGGAATAACCTTTCTATAGGGCTCTTCTTTAGTTTAGGTATCAACCAAAACATTTGGAAAATATCAGAAGTTTTCCCTAAAACGTTGTTCCCCTAAGCAAAGGCTTAGGGGAAACACACACTAAAAGGATGGTGTGAAAATCACAAACTAAATGAATGATTCCAGAGGAAACCGACATTGTTTTCCAAGTGGTATCCTCGAACAGCATTAACTTCAGCACTTATTTTCCCTGGTGGTCTTAGTAGTTAAAGGCTGGTTGGTTGGTTTGTCTAAACTTTCAAAAATCAAACAGTGGAGAGAGATGCTGTTCTTTCACTAGCTCATTGCATTTTAATGGATAAACAACTAAAACCTAGATAAGCATTAACTGTAATTGCTCTGAGGCAGACATTTCCATTTCAGGTTATTATTCCTAACCATATTAGTGCAGAATAATACATGCGGATGGATTTTGCGGCCATTACCTAGACAAGGGTGAGGGCATCTGATTACTATTATTCACCAGCTGAAAGCTTCAGTTTGAACTCTGAAGGCTCCAGCCCTGCCAGGCCCTGCAATTTCTTAACTACATCTCTGATTCTCTATGAAATAGACACATAAATCAGGGCAAGCTAGATTTCAATGCCATCCCTTCAGTCAGTTCAGTGTGACATAAGTTTCTCAAAAATACACATACAGAAGAAATTGGCTTTGGCACATTTAAGAGCAGCAGGGAATTTGCATCTCATGCTAGTTTAATGTGCACTCTTAATACTCTCGTCTATTTTCTAAAATATAATGCTATTCTTGCAGAGGCAGCTGGACCCCTTGATACCCGGTCCTGTGCCAAGCTGTGTACACAAATACACTCTTTACAGACACAGATGTGAAATGCCGTGCTAAGACAGAAGCGAGGCATCGAGAGAGATTCGCGTGTTTAGTCTAGAGGCTCCACACCCAAAAGTTTCAGGAACAGCTGATGTTTGAAGACTCAGAGGGGAGACCGCCCCTCCTGTACTTTCATCCGGGCACTATGGAGATGACCCCCATATCCCCAGCATCACTTTGCCCTCTGCCCTGGTGACCTGGGTTGAGATTTAATCTAGGGCCAGAGGCGGGCAAGACAATTGTGCTGTTGGCTACTCATACAGAGAGAAGAGCTGGAAATCACTAAGCCTTCCCGGGCTGACACACCCACCCAGAACGGATGGCCCAGGAGTGCGGCGGGGAGGCAGGGGTAAAGGACGCGGCTCCAGGCAGGGGAACCTGGGCATTCTTTCCGCGCTTGCACGAAGATGCTGCAAGTGGCGACACGCGCGAATCCAGGGTCTGGGCTAGGAAGTCGTGCTGAGCTCAGTGGAGGATGCCCCTTTCCTCCTCCTGGTCCCCCAGCCCCGTGCAAAGTGAGCTGGAGAAAGTTGTGCCCGGGCCATGGCGGCCAGGGCTGGAGAAAGGAACGAAGGCAAGCAGGGAAGTGACGGGGCCCCCTTACCTTGTCCTTGGGGCCGAGGTTCTGCAACACCTCTTTGCCGGTGGCGCTCCGAATCTCCACCCCGGAGGGCGCGGGGGACGCGGGCGCGGGCTCCCTGCTCTCTTCCCGGCCTTGGCCCCTGCGCGAGGTGTCCCCCTCGGTCCCGGGCCGGCTCCCTGAGCCTCGGTCGCTGCCCTGGCCGCTCCGAGGAGTCTTCGCGCCCCGCTGCCCCACGCTGAGGGCATCGAAATCCAGCGTCTTGCTCTCGAAGGCGCCCTCCACGTTGCAGAACATGCCGCCGTATTTCTGCCGCGGGACCTGGTCCGTGGTGCCCGGCCTGGCCAGGTACACGGGCAGATCGTCTTCGTGGGAGCTGTCCCAGCCTCTCCGGCCCGAGGCCATGGTTCAAGCGCGAAAGCGGCCCGCGGGCTTTTCTTCCCCAGAGGCGGAAAGGGCAGCTGCCGGCAGCGTGCGCCGAGCCACAGTGACTGCGGCGGGAGGAGGCGCCTGAGCCTTCGCGCCAGAGGCGGCAGTGCTGTTCCGATTCCTGCCTGTCCCTAGCGAGCCACAGAGCCACACAGCCAGCTAGCGCGCGCGGCGCAGGGGCCCGGAGTAGCGGCGCGCTTGGCTCGCTCGCTGGACCTCTCGCCCGGCCGCACCTCCTCACGCACCCCCAACCCTAACGTGGCCTCCCGGGCTGACGCAGCGTCGGTGCCCATCACAATCACAAACCAAACTTGGCGCGCGCGCACACGCACACACAGGCGCACACTGCCCGCTCGCGCAATAGCCTTGCTTCACACACTTTCATGCAATTCAGACGTCTTAGAAATATTCACACTCAAGCACTTGACTGCTTCACCCACACTAACTTCCTAGTTTGCCTCACAAACACAAAGCTTTCGGACGTCCCTCATGCACAAAAACCCAGCTGACCCAGGTGGATTCATCTCAAAGCCAAGTCCTGATTTACAACTAACACATGCAAACTCAAATTTACTACAGACTCACAATCCTACCCAGAACCCCGGACTTGCCTCATCCTGATCTTTAGGATGACACTCACAATTACATCCAGTTCTAGAATCTGCCTTGCAAACCCACACTCTCACATAAAGTCCTGAATTGGGTTACACACACAACACAAACACACAGACTGAGAGAGAAGTCCTCTTACTTCATTGAGAGTCACAAAAGCCCTTTGACTCACGTAAGCCCTTTCCTGGTTTCTATATAATCCTCTAGAATTTGCTTTTTACCACCCCTAATTTGCCTCACACACAATTACATTTCAGATCACACACACACACACACACACTTAGATTTTGCCTTGCAAAGCACTCTTCATTAATGCTCTGTCCCTCATACAACAAACCTCAGATTTTAATCTCACACACTGACACAAGTCCAGGTTTACCTCAGTCAGAACCGACACTTAGATTCACACCCAAGCCCAGATTTACTTCAAAATCACACAACCAAAGATTTCACTTTTCATGTTACCTCACATATATGCAGACTTTACTTACGTACGTCTATGCTTTCATAACCTCATTCTCTTCCCCACATCCACCCGGGTATACTCTGATGCAGACTTTGCCACATAAACAGAATCCACAAACTACATGCCTTACATCATGTCTGCACATACTACCTAAACCCAAAACCTCTGGTGCCAGATTTAACTGGGCTCCCTCTCAGAAAGTCACCTATTTGTTTATTTAGTCAACCAACATAAATCAGATACCCACTATGGCTTTCACAAGATACTGGAGCGACAGTGTCGAACAAGGGAGATGGGTCTGTCCTCACCAAGAATGTAGTCTCTAACCACCCATCTAGGTAGCACAGTCATTCATTGTTCTGCTCAACATACTGAACTTTGTTTATTTTGTGAACCAAACACTCCCCCTCCCAAGCACAGACACACACACGCTAAGCTCCATGAAGGCAGAGATCTGGTCTGTTCAGTTCACCTTTGTATATCTTGTGCCCAAAACATCTACAGGCACTTGATACATTCTTTTTGAATAAATGGAGGATAACAATAACAACAACAGCAACACCAAGGAACATTTATGTAGTTATTGTTATGTGCCAGTCATTATTATGATTGTTTCACATATATTAATGCATTTAATGCTCATAAGCATATGGCGGGCTTCTTTGTGCACATAGACATAGTCTTTGAAGGCATCTGCATAGAATTTGATGAATTGAACCTCTGAACTCTGATTCTGGAGTAGAACAAAGGCTCTGGAAACTGGCATGTCAGTCTTAGGTCTGTGATGGCCACAAAAATTTGGGGAATGGAAGTTGGCCTGAACTTAGATCAAAGACAGGTATATTGACACAAGTTAAACCTATCCCCTGGGCAGGTGCGGTGGCTCAGACCTGTAATCCCAACACTTTGGGAGGCCGAGACAGGTGGATCACCTCAGGTCAGGAGTTCAAGATCAGCCTTGCCAACATGGTGAAACCCAATCTCTACTAAAAATGTAAAAAATAGCCGGGCGTGGTGGCACCTATCTGTAGTCCCACCTACTTGGGAGGAGGCTGAGGCAGGAGAATTGCTTGAACACAGGAGGTAGAGGTTGCAGTGAGCAGAGATTGCGGCACTCTGCTCAAGCCTAGGTGACAGAGCAAAATTCCATCTCAAAACAACAACAACAACAACACAACAAAACCCTATCCCCAGTGAAGAGAAAGCCACTTGCTAAACTGTCTATGCTCCATCAGAATTATTTACAACGTCTTAAGCTGACTTCCTCTGGGCAGGTGCTCCTTCTTAAATGCTGGTTGGTGATGGACTCAGAATTTCCTGTAAGTGCTGCTTCAGAACAATTACAGTTAAGGCTTATCCAGGTTTTATTAGTTTCAGGCTCTGCTCTAAGGACATCCAGGCAGTATCTTAATTAGTCTTAATAACCTTACCTGTCAGGTACTAGCATTTCTTTTTGTTTGAGACAACATCTCATTCTGTCACCCAGATGGGAAAGGCGGGAGTGCAGTAGCCTGATCACAGCCCAGGGCAGCCTTGACCCCAGGGGCTCAAGCAATCCTCCTACTTCAGCCTCCTGAGTAGCTGAGACCACAGGGGTGTGCCACCATGCCCAGCTAAACTTGTATTTTTTGCAGAAACAGAGTTTCACCATGTTGCCCAGGCTGATCTTGAACTCCTGAATTCAAGCCATCTGCCCACTTTGGCCTCCCAAAGTACTGGGATTACAGAAGTGAGCTACTGTACCTGGCCTATTACTTATTTTCTACTAATGAGGAAGCAGAGGCTCTGAATAAATGTCCAAGTTATAAAAGAGTCATAACTTGAAGCAGGATATGTGCAGAGTCTGTTTACTTTGAGAGAGGGCACATTCTGCATGTAGACACACACTTTTATGTGCATATTTGCATGGGAGCATGGGCATACAAACAGAACTTTGTAGTTGTACGTGAGCCTGATTGTTAGAGCTGCATTGCCTCACCACTATGTCTGATGCAGTGTATAGTCACGATAATTACATTTGTTGACAAAGTATCACATTTAAAAGTAACAGTTACATGTACACATATGTGTTTAATTAAGAAAGTACAGCAGCCTATTAAAATTTTAAAAAGACTAAAACGGGAATGGCTGATCTGACTCCAGTTCTGCAACTATGTGGCTTTAGGCAAATGTCTGGCTTAACCTACTTGTGTTTTTCTCCTTTATGTTTGCCTCCCACTGAAGAGGATTATGATGGACTTCATTCCTTGAGCAAGCCATTGTGCTAAGAATTTCATAAACATTGCCTTAACCTCCCTAAGTACCCCATAAATCTGAAGTGATGATTATTTCCATTTTATCCATGGAGAAAATGAGCCTTAGTGAAGGTCAGTTCTTTCCCTGAAGTATCAGTTAGTACTTTAAACTGGAATTCAAACCTTCCACTAGCCGATTCAGACAGAACCTGTGCTCTTAAAAATAATAATAATAGAGCTCTGTCATGAGGATCCAGAGAAATAATAAATGGGAAGGCCAAAATTAAGGTGTTATGGATGAAATATCTCTAAGTGCCCCAGTTGTTCTTGGACAGAAGTTAACTATGGTTAAGGCAAACACTCACATAAAAAAATATCAGACCACTTGACTCTAAGCAAAAGCATTAGCCCCATGAACACATGGCAATTTTGTCATGTCCCTTTCTAATAAGATAGAGGATACATTACTTGTGACAATCACAAACATAAGAGCAACAGTATATCTATAGATACTGTAAGTCAGACCACCCAGGGAAGGGGTTATTCAAAACCAATGTACAAACAGCAAACTATTTCTGTAATGTGAGCAAGAAAATAGAGCTTTGAACTTGTCACACGTCAAATCAAATTTTCATTTCCTGTAACTGAAGTAAATCATATGCCACTTTGTATTGAGATGACTTGTGATGTGAGCACATAGCATGTCTGATTATAACTCTAGGAAAATATATTCCACAGGCATCTTCTATTACCTCTAGATCAGCAGAAGGCAGAAACTCTCCCCAGAAAGCAGTGATATGCACTAAGCAATCCTGATATGGCAGCACACAGAATACATTTTATGCAAAAGTAAATTGCATTGCTTTTTTTTTTTTTTTTTTCTGAGACAGAGTCTTGCTCCGTCGCCCAGGCTAGAGTGCAATGGTCCGATCTTGGCTCACTGCAACCTCCACCTCCCGGGTTCAAGCGATTCTCCTGTCTCAGCCTCCCAAGTGGCTGGAACTATAGGCGCCCACCGCTATGCCCAGCTAATTTTTAAATTTTTGGTAGAGGTGGGGTTTTGCCATGTTAGCCAGGCTGGTCTCGAACTCCTGACCTCAGGTGATCCGCCTGCTCGGCCTCCGAAAGTACTAGGATTACAGGAATGAGCCACTGCGCCCAGCCACATTGCATTCTTATAAGGCAAAGTCTACCCAACAGAAGATAAAATTTTAGTTCTCACTAAGGTTATGCCTCTAGTCTCAAAATAAGAAGAAAATAGAGGAGTTATACAATTAATAATATGTATATTGACTCATCAGTTAATTTAAATAATTCTAATCAAAACCTACCCTCCTTCTTTTCTTTCTTTGAGTTGCAGGAATTTGAACCTACATTATCTTGTCCTGATCTTGATGGACATAAGGGTTAGAAATTCAATTTTTCATAGAGAAATGCTATATATAAATAAGGCAGTATTTGCAAAATGTTCAGCATTCTGCCTGACATAAAGTAGGTGCCCAATAAATATTAGTCTCTCATTTCCTCGGAGTATAGATATATTATTAATATCACAGAGACTTTGCAATGAGCTTGATGGTGTCCTGTAACTTTAACTTTGCAGGATTTTATGGAACAAGTTGATACTGTAATAATGCTGGATATGTATTTAAAAAAGAAATACAAATAAAAAATAAAAATTTTCCGTATACCTCCGTCATACCCTATGAATTTTCCTGGCAGGCCACTGTTTAATTTCAGCTCAATATTTGGTGAACAAAGTGTTAATTCTGACAAAGCCACATTTAAGCCAATAGTTACAAACCTAAAACCTAAAAACAAGTTGTTTTCAAATATATACATAATGTTAAAACAAGGTTATAAAGTATTTTCAATAATCTTAATTGTACATGCAGAAAAACATCTGCTTTTATAATAATATATACATGTAGGGGGAAAACCTGCAATAATATATATCAAAATATTAGCAGAGTGTAACTCATAGGATTACAGGTAACTTTCTATTTTTCGAAATCTTTATAGTAAGTGTGAGTTATATTTATAATCATAAAGAATGTTTTTTTTTCTTTTATTATTATTATACTTTAAGTTCTAGGGTACATGTGCATAACGTGCAGGTTTGTTACATATGTATACTTGTGCTATGTTGGTGTCCTGTACCCATCAACTCATCAGCACCCATCAACTCATCAGCACCCATCAACTCGTCATTTACATCAGGTATAACTCCCAGTGCAATCCCTCCCCCCTCCCCGCTCCCCATGATAGGCCCTGGTGTGTGATGTAAGAATGTTATTTTTAAATATGTGTCCAGGATGTTATTTTAGATAGAAATATATTTACTGAACATGGTGAAAATTGCCAATGGAAAATTACTGACCCAAGCTTTTATCTCCCTACTCTATTAGGCAGATATATTATCTAAAGTGAAAAACAAAAATAAAATCAGGCCTCTCATCAGAGTCAAATTGTCACTTCATGCAAAGTATTTCCGCAGTTGGACAGCTGAGTGGGAAAATGATCATTATGGTGGGAGTGTGAAATGAGGGCTTACAAATGTCCTCGAGGTAAATCCTTTCCACCAAAGGATTAGTTAATAGAACATGACATAATCACCTTCCCGGTGGGGAGTTGTTGGGGTTTTCTTCCCAATTTCATACACTGAGCATCTCTCTTTGATTTTAATATTCTCAAATGTTCGAAAGTCACTTCCAAAAACAGAATTTCCTTTGGCCCTAAGTGGAAAGAAGATACATTTTAAAGTAATTTCTGACCAATATGATAACAGAGATATTCATTTCAAATGCTCTAATCCTCTAGTTTCCTTGATGCAGGCTCACAGGTGCAATTTAATCTCCTAAATGAAAATCTCTAAGTAAGGGCCAGACAAGACGATAAAGTGCAGTTACAGGATGTGTAAACAGGAAAAAAAAAAAAAAAAAAAAAAAAAAGCAAAAGCCTATGACTTGTCCCACCTCTTTGCCAGTCAACACTTGCTCACAATGTTTCCAAGATTTTTTAAATGTACCAGTTACTGTTTTATTTTACAGTTACTCTTTATGTTTTGCCCATTTATAAAATACTCCTATTGGTTTTACATTATTTTATAACAATCTCATCCTGATTATTTAAAATGAAATGATTCTGTCTTACCTTTTACTATTCAAAGATAAAATAACAATAACATATTCCTTGTTTATCACTCCCTTCCTTCCTCCCTCCCTCCCTCCCTTCCTTCCTTTTCAATGAAAATTTGAGTGTCCAGAAAAGCAGAGAGTAATTTAGCAAATGCCCATGTACTCACAGTCTAGTCAACTTTTCACCATATTTTATTCATATGTTTTAACTAATAAAATATTACAGAGTTCAGATATCCTTGGTACCGCTTTCCTTTTCTCTTTTCTTGCTCTCTCTGAATAACAACCACTAACCTATATTAATCATTCATATTCTTCTAAAGTTTGCTTTCTATTGGAAACTGATCCTTTAATTGGGATTTTAAGCTTGTTTTCTTACCAAATAAAATATTATCTTAGTTTGATTATTTGTATTTGAGAATAACCCTCGGCCAATAATGATGTACAGAAGTCCTTCACTCTTGGAAAGCTGAGGCTTACAACAATAACATTAGGTTTCCCCTCCTAAAATAAAAGTAATCATAATTCATATCAAGGCAGAAATTCAATCCAAATTCTAAAACTCTGTGCTTCTTAATCAACCAATACTGTGTTTGAGACAGGCTAGAAAACCAACTATTTTCTCTTATTGGGAATATTGTTGTTACTATGAAGCTTAAGTGGCTTAAGAAACTTAGACTTAACATTTAAAAGGGTACCTTTGATTTTAGTATTCCCTTGAGACTAAACTAAGTAATGCACAAAGAAAGGTAGTCAAGTAAGATGACAGTCTGAAAAGAGAAGCTCCTTTCATTCCAGACAGAAACTTGCTGACTCCAGAGATGAGGGCACATCCTGGCTCCAACGTAAGTGACAAACAGGCCAGGGTACAAATGACAAATACTGAAAGATATGAGAAGAAAAAATCGAAACATGGTGAATAATTCTTTCATTGAGAATTTTTTGGTTATGCATACATTCAGAAAACATAAGTGCATTGATAATGCCTTTTAACCCAATGCTTTTGTCTGATTTTATTTTTTGGTTAATAAATAGTTCCCTGTCCAGGCAGTTCCCTGGAATGCCTTATTCCTCCAGATCTTTCCTAATGAAGATGAAAGGATAGGAAACAGGATCCCTTCAATGTTTCCAAGCTTTTAGAACAATTTATATTGGAAAATGAAGAAAATATGTACAGACAATTAGTCCAATCGTATAGCTCCATTTTCCATGTCTTATTAAGAGATAGCACAGTATTTATGTGGAATGAATGAGAAAAGCCTGGGATCTGAAGTCAGAAAATCTGGACCACAATTTTGGGACCACCACGAATTGAGTTAATTTGGGGAACTACGCAAACACTTTATTTCTCTTCCCTTAACAACAAAATGAAAATAAAAGCTGTGGTGCTGAAAAAAAAGTGAGATGTTTTATGCCAGGTTGTAACTGTTCTTTATAAATATTGTTTTATTTGCTTCAGTGCCTGGCCCCAATTTCTGTGATCAACAGTTAAGCAATAAACACATGTTGAATTAGTGTTATCTGGAATTTTGTTTTCAGTGGTAGAACTCTATGTAGTATGTAGGGAATGATTACTAATCAGTCTTAGGTGTGACCAAAGTTAAAATGTATTTTGGGAAAACAAATCAGATTACCTTCTCTTCTAATCGTAAAACTCTTAGACATTTGTCCCCTAAAGAAACCCTTAGACAAAAGATGTAGCCAAATGCATGTATAAAACTTACATAAAATATACTAAAATAAGATACAAATGTTTTTTTTAAAAGATTAATTTTTTAGCAGAGCTCATATTAGAATTGACTCAGCTCTGATTGTGCAGTGTCTAATAATTTATTGAATAATTCTTAATGTTGGCTGGCCACTAGGAATTGTTTTAACATTAACATTTAAAGTACAATGTTAACTTGCTGAAGTGTTTATTTTTTATCAAAACATCCAATATGACCATAGACTCAAACAATATACTACAAAATGATTAGTTATACCAGAAGGGAATTTTGACTGTAAATGTTACACCTGTGAAAATATACATTGCCGTCTTTTGCAATAGGTTGATTAATCAGTTGTTGGAGTAACTAGAGCATATTAAGATCTGACTAATCTAAAATTCATAAAATCAAACATGTATTGAATATATGTTAGGAGCATTTTAATAGAAAACCTAGGGTTAAATACTATGCAAATATTATACTGGAATATTTGTCTGGTGCAGTGTTTTATCTTTAATATAATAATTTATCTTTAATTTATTTTAAAATTATAACTAAATACTAATTTTCAAACTAAAATTTGAGTGACTTAAGAGATGGGAATAGGATTTATAAGTTATCTATGGTCTTACAGTAAGTCTGGTGGATATAGGCCTTGCCAGTTACCCTTGTACAAAATAAAATAAGAATATAATATTGTTACATGGATTATTCATTGTTAGAGATATAATCGTTGATCTTGGCTGGCAAGTTTATAATTACTTATTAAAATTCAATAATCTGTAATTGAAATATAATCATAAATCATATAATGATGATTAATTTCACCATCTGGATTTTACAACCAGTAATTTTACATCTGGATTCTGAGAAGTCTTTAATTCAGGAAAAGCATACATGAAAATTTCCCATGAGGAAAATACATCTAATTTTATTTAAAATGTAACTTTCCCATTGCTTCTTTCCTTTTGGCTAAAATCTACTATAGAAATAAAA
>NW_016803289.1:1975422-1992993 GCF_001698545.2 Rhinopithecus bieti
CCAAGCCTATGACTTGTCCCACCTCTTTGCCAGTCAAACTTGCTCACAATGTTTCCAAGATTTTTTAAATGTACCAGTTACTCTTTTATTTTTACAGTTACTCTTTATGTTTTTGCCCATTTATAAAATACTCCTATTGGTTTTACATTATTTTTATAACAATCTCATCCTGATTATTTAAAATGAAATGATTCTGTCTTACCTTTTACTATTCAAAGATAAAAATAACAATAACATATTCCTTGTTTATCACTCCCTTCCTTCCTCCCTCCCTCCCTCCCTTCCTTCCTTTTCAATGAAAATTTGAGTGTCCAGAAAAGCAGAGAGTAATTTAGCAAATGCCCATGTACTCACAGTCTAGTCAACTTTTCACCATATTTTATTCATATGTTTTTAACTAATAAAATATTACAGAGTTCAGATATCCTTGGTACCGCTTTCCTTTTCTCTTTTTCTTGCTCTCTCTGAATAACAACCACTAACCTATATTAATCATTCATATTCTTCTAAAGTTTGCTTTCTATTGGAAACTGATCCTTTAATTGGGATTTTTAAGCTTGTTTTCTTACCAAATAAAATATTATCTTAGTTTGATTATTTGTATTTGAGAATAACCCTCGGCCAATAATGATGTACAGAAGTCCTTCACTCTTGGAAAGCTGAGGCTTACAACAATAACATTAGGTTTCCCCCTCCTAAAATAAAAGTAATCATAATTCATATCAAGGCAGAAATTCAATCCAAATTCTAAAACTCTGTGCTTCTTAATCAACCAATACTGTGTTTGAGACAGGCTAGAAAACCAACTATTTTTCTCTTATTGGGAATATTGTTGTTACTATGAAGCTTAAGTGGCTTAAGAAACTTAGACTTAACATTTAAAAGGGTACCTTTGATTTTAGTATTCCCTTGAGACTAAACTAAGTAATGCACAAAGAAAGGTAGTCAAGTAAGATGACAGTCTGAAAAGAGAAGCTCCTTTCATTCCAGACAGAAACTTGCTGACTCCAGAGATGAGGGCACATCCTGGCTCCAACGTAAGTGACAAACAGGCCAGGGTACAAATGACAAATACTGAAAGATATGAGAAGAAAAAATCGAAACATGGTGAATAATTCTTTCATTGAGAATTTTTTGGTTATGCATACATTCAGAAAACATAAGTGCATTGATAATGCCTTTTTAACCCAATGCTTTTGTCTGATTTTATTTTTTGGTTAATAAATAGTTCCCTGTCCAGGCAGTTCCCTGGAATGCCTTATTCCTCCAGATCTTTCCTAATGAAGATGAAAGGATAGGAAACAGGATCCCTTCAATGTTTCCAAGCTTTTAGAACAATTTATATTGGAAAAATGAAGAAAATATGTACAGACAATTAGTCCAATCGTATAGCTCCATTTTCCATGTCTTATTAAGAGATAGCACAGTATTTATGTGGAATGAATGAGAAAAGCCTGGGATCTGAAGTCAGAAAATCTGGACCACAATTTTGGGACCACCACGAATTGAGTTAATTTGGGGGAACTACGCAAACACTTTATTTCTCTTCCCTTAACAACAAAATGAAAATAAAAAGCTGTGGTGCTGAAAAAAAAGTGAGATGTTTTATGCCAGGTTGTAACTGTTCTTTATAAATATTGTTTTATTTGCTTCAGTGCCTGGCCCCAATTTCTGTGATCAACAGTTAAGCAATAAACACATGTTGAATTAGTGTTATCTGGAATTTTTGTTTTTCAGTGGTAGAACTCTATGTAGTATGTAGGGAATGATTACTAATCAGTCTTAGGTGTGACCAAAGTTAAAAATGTATTTTGGGAAAACAAATCAGATTACCTTCTCTTCTAATCGTAAAACTCTTAGACATTTGTCCCCTAAAGAAACCCTTAGACAAAAGATGTAGCCAAATGCATGTATAAAACTTACATAAAATATACTAAAAATAAGATACAAATGTTTTTTTTAAAAGATTAATTTTTTAGCAGAGCTCATATTAGAATTGACTCAGCTCTGATTGTGCAGTGTCTAATAATTTATTGAATAATTCTTAATGTTGGCTGGCCACTAGGAATTGTTTTAACATTAACATTTAAAGTACAATGTTAACTTGCTGAAGTGTTTATTTTTTATCAAAAACATCCAATATGACCATAGACTCAAACAATATACTACAAAATGATTAGTTATACCAGAAGGGAATTTTTGACTGTAAATGTTACACCTGTGAAAATATACATTGCCGTCTTTTGCAATAGGTTGATTAATCAGTTGTTGGAGTAACTAGAGCATATTAAGATCTGACTAATCTAAAATTCATAAAATCAAACATGTATTGAATATATGTTAGGAGCATTTTTAATAGAAAACCTAGGGTTAAATACTATGCAAATATTATACTGGAATATTTGTCTGGTGCAGTGTTTTATCTTTAATATAATAATTTATCTTTAATTTATTTTAAAATTATAACTAAATACTAATTTTCAAACTAAAAATTTGAGTGACTTAAGAGATGGGAATAGGATTTATAAGTTATCTATGGTCTTACAGTAAGTCTGGTGGATATAGGCCTTGCCAGTTACCCTTGTACAAAATAAAATAAGAATATAATATTGTTACATGGATTATTCATTGTTAGAGATATAATCGTTGATCTTGGCTGGCAAGTTTATAATTACTTATTAAAATTCAATAATCTGTAATTGAAATATAATCATAAATCATATAATGATGATTAATTTCACCATCTGGATTTTTACAACCAGTAATTTTTACATCTGGATTCTGAGAAGTCTTTAATTCAGGAAAAAGCATACATGAAAATTTCCCATGAGGAAAATACATCTAATTTTATTTAAAATGTAACTTTCCCATTGCTTCTTTCCTTTTTGGCTAAAATCTACTATAGAAATAAAACTCTCCCCAAATTTTAGTATACCTGATGACATAGCAATCAAGTTTGCTTATTTGTTTTTTTCCTTTGAAGACATTGAATAAAATCCAAGAACCACATAGAAATTTGTTCTTGTAAAGAACTGTGTTCTTGTAAAGAACTTTTGAATTAACCTTATTCAGCCTCTCTTAAAAAAGATACTCGGCTTTGACTATGTGATATCTAACAATTTACTTAGTAATTCTTAATGTTGGTTAGTTACTAGAAATTGTTTTAATACTTAAAGTACAATGTTAACTTGTTAAATCATTTATTTCTTATAAAAAATTCAATATTACCACACACTCAAATAATATACTACAAAATAACTAGTTGTGAAGAAGGAATTTTTTTAGCTCTAAAATTGCACCTACAAAATATATATTATAGTTTTGTTTTGACTAATTGTGTTTTTTTGTCCTAAAATAATGTAAATGCTAACGAGCCAAGTTCACACTCCCCAAATGCTGAGCCAAGTTCAAGCTCTCCCAGCTAAGAGGAGAGGAGGACCCTGCCAGAATAACAAAAGGGAAACAGCCCATTTAGTCAATTCACTACATATTTATTGAGCACTTATTTTGTGCCAGGGAATATACAAGGTGTTGTGGAAGTTTACAATACAATAGATAAGACAAGTATTCCAATACAATGCTGCTCAGACTGTAATACGTGTTGTCACAAGAGGAAAAGGGAGCTACAGACCGAAGCAAACCACATGCGATGAAGAATGAGTGGGATTTTAACAGAGGAAGATGGATGTCATCATTCCTGGCATAGTGGGAAATGCTGGGAGAACAGTGAGCAGGCCTGCTTGGCTGGAGAGCACAATGCTGAAGCTGTAGGGTAGCAATGGATAGGGCCAGGAAGATTAGATAAGAGCTCGAATGTGGGGGACCCTGAATGAAGGGCAAAAAGTTTCCAAATTTCAATGTCCCAACGGTTTTATTGGAGCACAGTCATATCTACTTGTTTACGTATTGCCCATAGCTGCTTTCAACCTGCAACAGCAACAGAGTTGAATAATATCAGCAGAAAATATATGGTTCACAAAACTGAAAATATTTGCTGTCTGATCCAGCACAGCAAAAGTTTTCCAACCCTTGATCTGCAGTGTATACAGTTTAGTGTCTGTGTAGTAAAATAGATTCTCACATCTATCACCTCTGGGCATGTTTATGGCTGCAGGCTTTTTTTTTTTTTTTTTTTTTTTGTTTGAGATGAAATCTTGCTCTGTTGCCCAGGCTGAAGTGCAGTGGCATGATCTTGGCTCACTGCAGCCTCTGCCTCCCGGGTTCCAGCGATTCTTCTGTCTCAGCCTCCTGGGTAGCTGGGATTACAGGTGCACACTACCATGCCCAGCTGATTTTTGTATATTTTAGTAGAGACAGGGTTTCACCATGTTGGCCAGGCTGGTCTCGAACTCCTGACCTCAGGTGATCTGCCAGCTTTGGCTTCCCAAAGTGATGGGATTACAGGCATGAGCCACTGCGCCCAGCCATGGCTGCAGCACTTCTAGAGGGCAGTTTGACAATAGATATCAAAGGCCTTAACATATTCAAGAAATCTGCATGTTAATTTGCATCCTTCAGGTGATTCTGCTGCAGGTGGTTCTGAAACCACATACTGAAAAATAATGTTCTCTGGTGTCTCTACTTTGAGACTCTTTCTGTTGAAAATCATTTTACAATACGTGTTACTGGTGCTTCCTAACTTAGAGAAGATTCCTAGGTCACGCTTTCCTGCTAGTGCTGGTGTAGGTGAAGTATCGTCAGTAAGGAACTGTTCTTTCAGCACCATGACCTTCAGTGCCTTTTGAAAGCAGTTCACACACCTGAATGCAGTCTGGAATTATGGGTCCCTCTTCAATGAGCAAATCCTTAGAACTCAGAATTCTCTATTTTAAATGGTAAATAGCCTCATATTGATTGCAAATCTTACAACTTTGGATTTGTCTTAATTTCATCAGAATATTCAGACTGGTTTTAGATTTTTAAATTTTCCTTGAAGAGTGTGTTTTGACCCTCCTTTGAGAAGCAAAAACGTACAGGTTCATAGTGAGGAAACATATTCTACACATAGTTCTTATTGTATAGTATCTTGTCTTAGTTTTATTGTTTTTTAAGTTGGAAAATTTTGCTTTAAAATTCAATGTTAATTCCAGAGAGTTTAAACTGTGTTCCTTGTGTTTAGAAGGACATACTCCAGCCTGTGCAAACATAGTTAGACTCTCCCATCTCTACAAAAAAAAAATTTTTTAATTAGCTGGTCATGGTAGTGCAATACTGTAGTCCCAGCTACTTGGGAGGCTGAGGTGGGAGGATCGCTTATGCCCAGGAGGCTGAGGCTGCAGCAATTATGCCACTGTAGTCCAGCCTGGGTGACAGAGAGAGAGACTCTGGCTCAAAAAAGAAAAAAAGAAAAGGACATACATACAATCTAGCCTGAGGTTAGCAATTTAATTTATCCAGTTGCTCCCTGTTTCCAAATCTGAAGCAAACTGATGTTTTAGCTAATATTTCTTTTTTGTCCAAAGGGAAAGTTTGAGAATGCTTAGGAAAAGCTAATAAATGACAAAGAAAAGAGAAAGTTACTTGTTAAGTAAAAGAGTCTATATGTTTCTGCCATCTTGTACCAAACAACTTTTGTTCCATTTCACGGAAGCCGACAATTCAGGGGTTTGAATTCACACAAGGTGTAATCAAGGTGGTCCAGTCAGGATTATAGAAATCAGATGTACAGTATTTTAAAAGAGATTTTTACATGGATTCACCCTATGTAGGCATGTTGTTATGCACATCTAATGCGTCAGTCATTGTAGGAGCTCTCAACATAGTGGTAGAGACAAACAAATAAATGAAATGAAATGAAAATGAAAATAGAGCCTGCTAAACAGTACCAAAAGGGTCAGCCCAGACACAAGACACATAAAGCCGTCTCTAAAGGATAAGGGAAAGTAACTTCTGAAGAATGAGTAGGGAGAAGAAAAGTGGTATTGAAGGTGCACACTACAGAAAAGAAGAAAACAAGATGCTATATAGAACACCAGTGGCAAGAAATAACTTGACTGGTTCTTGGAATTGCAAATAGTTTCCTATGAGCAGAGTGGAAGAAGCAGAGTGTGAAGAGTACAGGGAATAGACATGATATATGTAGGTGAGTATGTATACATAATTTTGAACATGCAAGAATATTGTGTGAGTTTAAAAATTAAAAAAAAAATGTGAAAAGTCTAGAAGAGGTGGTTCACAAAGGAAACAATAGGCATAAAAGTACTCAGTGCCTGGTAATTCCTCAATAAATGTCAGCTATTTTAGTAACGCAAGTGCGAAATTTAGGTTTTCTGAGATAGGATACTTTATTTGCTCTCTGATTTGATCTAGAACAAAGAGCAAAATCTGGATGGGACTTAATTTGTCTTGTGGGTCAAGAAGGAATTTGATGTAATGGTTAAGAGCCAGACAGACTTGGATTCAAATCCAGGTGTTAAATATTAGTTCTGCGCCCATGGGCAAGTTTTTAAAACCTCTCTAAGCTCATTTTCTCATCTGTAAAATGAAGATAATAATGTCTCATTTGCAGAGCTGTTGTGAGGGTTAAATGTAATAATATATGTGAAATAATTAGCACAAATTGGCTAGTGCAGAGAAAGCATGCAAAATGGTTGCTCGTGTGATTACAAAAGTAGATAGAGGACATGTGGTGGAGATCGGGGAACATTCCCAGAAGATGCATGGTGATAAGGACAATTGTCTCAGCTGGATGTGAATTCATCTTGCTGTGGCGGGTCTGTTTGTAAAGAAGAATAATCCCATGGATGAATAGGCAGCCAGCCAAGATGGCTTGATCCTCCTCATTGGGTCTAGCCAGGAAATCTGTGTGTGAGTAGAATGTGAATCACCTGCTTACTGTAAATTAATTATTATTATTCACTCAGCAAAGAGGAAAAGATGCTTGGTCAGAATTAATCATCTAAAAAACCGTTATTTTAAATCCATTGCATTTGAATATGGTAATGAGACATTTGTCACTTTTATAACTCTTTGTGGGGGAGGGTGTCTGTTGTAGGATAGAAAAGGATTAACATATAATTTTTAGACTGTGCCTTTCTTTTTTTTTTCTTTTCCATATTTATTAAAGCCTAATATAATATTTGGTGTATATCCCCACTTTATAGACAAGAAAACAGGCTTCGAGTTTGAAGTGAATTACAAAGGAACCACATTATTCTTAAGAACATGAAATGATGTAAAAATTCAGATCTTTCTGACTCTAACCAATGGTTCTCACATTAGAATCGCTAGAACTTTTTACAACTATTGAAACCCAGGGGCTGCTCCTAAATGTTCTGATTGAGGTTTTCAGAGGTAAACGACTCCCAGATATGACATTCCTTGGTCGAAAGCAACCTCTCTTTTAAAGGCTTGTTATGTATGTGAGTTAAACATTTTCAATATGAACACATTTTTAATATGAATATGCTGAACTGGGAAACTGAATTGAACAATAAATGGATCTTTTTTCTCTCCTTTGCTTTAGTCAGTTCAGGGCATTTGAGAAACAGGTTAAAAGCAGGGAAAATGAATCCAACTATTTATGCCATATTGGGGGAGGGGGGAATAGTTTTTCTCCCCCCTGACCTTTATAATGAGTCATTGATAGCCTTACTGTGGTGACGTTTTAGCCTCATCAGAGAACAAATCCCTCCAAACATTCTTAGTAATCAGAACATTATCTCATACTTGAATGTACTTGGTTCACATCACTTAACCAGTTGACCTTGGAGGCTTACTTCTCCAAATGAAAGATGAATCAATTTATCTCGATTTTTTTACGTCACTGAATAGACAATAATTTTGAAAAGTGGTCTCTTGTTGTCCTGTAAAATTGCAATGATCATACACTCCTGTAGCTCCTTCGAATCACCCTCTCTCTCTTTCCCTCGATTGCACTTACTTACGTCAAGTGCTAGCCTTGGAGCAGAGATAGAACAAAGGGTGACTCAAAATTGGTCCTTTATTCAAGTGCCTCCGTAGCTCAGTGACTGGAAGGGATGAGGTAATTATTCCATTTTTTAAATCTTCTAAAGCAGTGAGTCTTAAAATTGGGATAATCCTAAATCTTTTTATGTAGTTATCAAAAGTAAAGTAACTAGAAGAACTTATTAAGAGAGAGAGATAAATATATAACAGTATATAGAAGATATATACTGTATATATTATAAAAGTATAAATATAAGAGAGAGTGTGTTGTGGTCTTGTGTGTTATATATATTATTTATATAATAAAATTTTTAAACATTTAGCTATCTTGACCCTCTGAGCTCATGAATCATAATTAAGAAAATTTGAGGGCTTGGCACCAGGTGGCTGACGCCTGTAACCAACACTTTAGGAGACCAGGTTGGGAGGAATTGAGCCAACAGTGTTTGAGATCAGCCTGACAACCAGGCCAAGCCTTATCTATACAAAAATTAAATTAGCTAAGTGTGGTGGCACACCACCTGTAGTCCTAACCGCTAACTCAGGAGGCCGCAGGAAGGATCAAATTGAGCCCCAGGAAGGTTTGAGGCTGAAGTGAGCCATGTTTGTGCTAGCTGCACTTCAATCCCCTGCGCAACAGAGCAAAGACCATGTCCCAAAAAAAAAAAAAAAAGAAAGAAAAGAAAAGAAAAGAAAAGAAAAAAAGAAAATGGACACTATGTGAAAAAAAATATGATTTTCATATTTTACCTATGGATATGAGCAGATAAAACAGATCATTCAAAAGTGAAATTATGCATTAAAATCTTTTTTCATTTGTTCTGATTTAGACAACACAAAAGCAGTCTAAAAAATCCAAAAAACAGAAACAGAGCAAAATAACCTATCACCCTTATGAATAAAGAATGCAAGCACTGTGATCGCTTCCCTGAGATATAACTTCTTTCCACTGCCCATAACTCACAAATAACACTGTGAATGCAGGTAAACATTGCTCCTCCCATTCTAGCTTCCCATGTGAATTTGATGCTTCCTTGTTCTGCCTCTATTTCCTGGGTTCTTTATTCTCTTGTTTATCTTTATCTTCCAGACAACCAATCAGAGATATCCATAAAGAAAATTACTATCATCTGGCCAAAAATGTAGCTGGTAAAATGTGAGGTTACAAAGGACTCCAAAATGACTCAGAAAATACACTAGCAGGAATTGGCTAGAAAGGATTCCAAATTGATACCTTGAAAATGGATCTCCCAAGACAAAAATCTCCCTGATATTTGTGCCTCAGTCCCATTTTATATCGGATGTCAAAGAAGACATTTGTAAGAAATCCTGGGAGAGTGCAGTGGGGTGTAAGTGGAGGAGTTATGTCTAAAAGTGAGATAAAGAGACGAAATGTACTTGTCTGCCAATTAAGATCCTTGGTTTAAAAATCCCAGGGTGAACATTTAAATGCCTTATTTGCAAAGTGGGGCAAAAATTGCAGAATAATATCTTAAGTAAGCTAGATTCTACTCCTTTTTATCAACTCAACCTTTTCTCCTATAAATTAAACCATGGCTATGAATTTAATACATACGATTCATAAAGTTTTGCTGTATTTAACCGCTAGAATTTAATGGGTTCCAGAATTTACTTACATGTCTCCTTACTGATTAATAATATACATAAATAATATTTACTGCGCTCTTACTAATGTTGTGCCGGACCCTTATTGACTCTAATAGGGATGGTACCATGTCCGAGGGGCCAAAGAAACCCAGAGCCAGCGAAGAAGACATAGGATCAATTGAGGACTTCACATACAGTGAGGTCCAGGAACAGAGGACCCAGACAGGAAAACCACTACTGTTTGTAAAAAGGATGCAATTTATAAAGCATTTTCATTCAGCAACTTCCACCTAGCAATCACCATTCAACCCAAAACAAGGAGACCCATTTCTCTCTATGGCCTGCTCTCCAAAAATATGGGCCAGGGGTTTGGATGTCCTTCATAGATTGGAAGTAAATCTCCCAGTTGGTCACTCCTGGATCCCTTAGCTCAGCACTTCAAACGCACATTCTTCTTAGATCACAGGGTCATTCTCAGTGTATGTTTAAATTATTGCTGTCAGGTGTGTCTGCTGTAAAACTGTATGTTACATATAATTTGATGTACTCATGTAATCCTTACAACATCTCTCTAAAGGAAGTAGCATTATCTCCTCTGCAGTACAAAAGGGATATGTAGTTTGCTTCAGGTCATAGAGCTTAGGGAAGAAAAAAGTGTTAGATCTTGAACCTGGGTGTCTGACTCCAGACTTCTATTCTTTTTTTTTTTTTTTTTTGAGACGGAGTCTTGCTCTGTCGCCCAGTCTGGAGTACAGTGGCTGGATCTTAGCTCACTTCTATCTCCGCCTCCCGGGTTCACGCCATTCTCCTGCCTCAGCCTCCTGAGTAGCTGGGACTACAGGCGCCCGCCACCACGCCCGGCTAGATTTTGTATTTTTTAGCAGAGACGGGGTTTCACCGTGTTAGCCAGGATGGTCTCGATCTCCTGACCTCGTGATCCGCCCGTCTCGGCCTCCCAAAGTGCTGGGATTACAGGCTTGAGCCACCGCGCCCGGCTAGACTTCTATTCTTAACTACTACACTATTTCCTGAACTCATATCTATGGGGATTTTCCTCTGTGTATGTTGATGAACTGAGGAACTCAAAGTAATTCAGCCTTGTTAAAATATAATTTTCAAAACCAGGTAAAATCATGATTCTCATATAGATTAAAAAAAGGATATGTCTTAAGAATTGTATTTAACAAAGTAATGAGAAAAATAGAGATGTGTTAAAATCAGTAAAATCATAAAACAGACACATTTATAGATCAGGAATATTGAAATGAATGTGCAAATATAGGCAAAAGTGGACTCTCCCACAATGAAAGATGGAAATCATTTGAAGCTCTACTGAATAGAATTTGCCTGTCTGTAGACAAGAATTATTTGACATTGCTATTATTTTTCTACAGCTTACAGAATTGTAGTTCCCATGGAATTGGAACAAGAGAACATGAGAAAGATGTGCTATATAGACAATGCACAGTTGTTCACTGAAGTGCAAATTTTTGCACTTCAATACTTGTAATACTCCCTTGCTCCTTAAACTCAGGAAGCCTTCTATACCTGATAAATATAAAAGGTATTTGGGGAGATAGGCATGAATAAAAAATGTCTTAAAAACTACCAGAACAGAAATATATAAATACTTTCAATAAGGCAGAATGTTTAAGAATATAATAAAGAAAGGAGCAGTTCATTCAGCTCTGGCGACCTACTGGAATTTCTGTATAAGGGGCATTTAGGAGAGGCAGTTGAGTTGAAAGAGGGGGCTGAAAGCTATCCTGAAGTTGCTTTCAGACACCACTTTACATAAAATTAACAGAGTGTAGACTCTTTTTAAAAGGATGGGATTGGGTTTGGCAGAGACCATAAAACTCTCCCAAAGCTGTCTTGTGTACTGCCCTCGAAATCTAGAAAAGCTGTTTAGAGAAAATGACATTTAGGCTGACCTGGAAGGTAGCAGGAAAATGTAAAAGTGCTTTCAAGACAGAGGGGCATCTTGATCCAAGATAAAGAGACTAAGAGAGGGGAGGCAACTTGGGAATGGTAGTGATGAGAATGAGGGAGTAAGAGAAGAAGAGTCTGCCTCAAAACCAAGTGCTCCCTGAGCCTACACAGGTCAAGGTATCTACTACTTTCTGTTTCCTTTGACAAGGACTTTAAAAGCAGGACCTTCTTGTCTCTTAAAGCCAGAGCCCTGGTCCCATAAAAATAGATACTCAATATATATTTCCTATATGAACAAAGTATGGAAAAGAGAAGTAAGGAAGAAAGAAATGAAGTATGGAACCAAATCTAGCTTTATCTAGGCCCTCTGTTTCCCTCCCCACCAAAATTTCCCAAGCTTTACTGTTTCAGGAAAGTGCTCACTACAAAGAACTATCCTTCACTTGTGATCAACGGAGGCCCAGCTCCACTCAGCCTCACGATTCCCTTGTCTAATTTTCTCTGTAAAACCATGGGCACCTTCCTTTTCTTTGAAATATTCTTCATTAATAAACATTTTTCTTATTATAATATACTGAATAAAATCATCTTTTTAATCATCCATGTATTTTGTCTTTCACAGTTGGAAAGAAGGGAGTTCAAGACCCAATCTCTGGGCTTGAAGAACTCTTCTGTGGATTAATACAGCATAAAGACATGCAAACCCTTAATTTGTTTTAACTGCATCCTTTTTATACACATGAAAGAGCAGGGACCATACTGATGCAAATGCTTCTGATTATAACTTGGCCAAGAAAGAACTATTGTTGGTGGCTCTGGCATGTGTGCATCTTTGTCTTTGAAACCGGGCAAGTTCAGGGACTTCTTTGAAGCTTCTCTTTTTGGGGAATAAGGCATATAATGGAGGGTGGTTTTCCTTTTCTCTCTTGGATCATGGGCTAGGGAAAAAAGATTTGAGTTGATTAAATTATGGCATCAACAGAAATACCAGTTTGCAGTGATAAATAGGCATGTGTTTATATTTATTCAATGAAAGTGTCCAAGAAGTGACTAGAAGTGGTTGTAAACAACAAAGCTACCTTTGGCCTACTTAAGGAAAAAACAAAATTAGGTAACTTATTGGAGGGATATCGTTTAACTCAATCCTTAAAGAAAAAGTTGAAGTTTAAGTGCCATTCTGGGACGTAGATAGTAGAAAATAAATGGGTGGGATGAATGAGCTCTGACTCCTTTCAGTGTAGATGCCCCTTTTCCAAAGACTCAAATTCCAGGAAGAGTGCATCTGATGGAGGCCTTGGATCACATGCTCACGCCCTAGGCAGAGAAGATCCTGATGAGTTGATTAATAGTTCTACAAGATTAAGCCGAAGAGGGAGAAATTATGCAACTAAATGGGGATGGGGGAGGACTGTTACTAGAAGGAGTGAAGAATTTGGGGCAGGTAAAATAGTAGTCTTTACATAGAATTACTGCCCATATGACCCAGCGATTCAACTCCTATGTACATATATACCCAGGATAAATGAAAACACACATTCACACAAAATCTTATACACAAGTGTTCAGAGTAGCATTATTCATGATAGCTATAAAGTAAACACAACTGAAATGTCCACCAACCAATGAATGGATAAACAATTCAGCCATAAAAAGGAGCAATGTATTGAGGAACTTTGAAAACATTATGCTAAATAAAAGAAGTCAGACACGAAATGCCACATATTGTCTGATTATTTATACAAAATGTCCAGGATGGGCAAATCTGTAGAGACAGAAAGTAGGTTAGTGATTGCTCAGCACTGCAGGAAGTAGGAGTAGGGACAAAGGAGGGTGACGCAAAGACTGGCTGGTAATGGATATCAGTTTCTTTTAGGGAAAACAAAGCTGTTTTAAAATTGTATTGTTATAGTTGCACCAACCATCGCAACCCTGTGAGTACATGAAAAAACATTAAATTGTATACTTTAATTGTGTAAAGTATGAATTAATCTCAGTAAAGCTGTTCGTAAATAAGCAGCTTTATTATGACAACTATTGGAATGAAAAATTTGGTTCTGATTAAATGTATTGTTTTTACTTGTTGGGAAAGTAGGTGGTAGAAGCTGCTGTGGTGTGATTTTCAGAGATGAGAAGTAAGGTCACTAGTTTGTTGCAGTTTCTGAAACATTAATTACTCCTTTAAATTAGGGCATCAACTTTCTGTTAGAAACAGTGGCTTATGCCTGTAATCCCAGCACTTTGGGAGGCTGAGGTAGGCAGAGCATCTGAGGTCAGGCGTTCGAGACCAGCCTCGCCAACATGGTGAAACCACGTCTCTACTACAAATACAAAAATTAGCTGGGCGTGTTGGAGTGCACATGTAATCCCAGCTACTCAGGAGGCTGAGGCAGGAGAATCACTTGAACTCGGGAGGTGGAGGTTGCAGTGAGCCAAGATCGCACCATTGCACTCCATCCTAAAACTCCATCTCAAAAAAAAAGAAAAAGAAAAAGAAAAAAAGAATCAGATACTACCAGGGTGGTTCCTTAGTTAGCATTGCAAGCCATCAAAAATAAGAGTGAATTATTCTGTCAGGCCCTTTTAAATGTGTTGACCTAACTAAAACATGCCCTGTCTGGAATAAAGCATACATGAGGCTGTGTGCAGTACTTAAAAAAAATGTCTGCTAAAAAGTGAAAAAAAGGCCCGGCACAGCAGCTTACGCCTGTAATCCCAGCACTACTTTGGGATCCAAAGGTGGGTGGATCACTTTGAGGTAGGAGTTCAAGAACCAGCCCTGGACCAACAATGGTGAAATCCCATCTCTACCAAAAAATACAAATTAGTGCCGGGCCGCGGTGGCTCAAGCCTGTAATCCCAGCACTTTGGGAGGCCAAGACGGGCGGATCACGAGGTCAGGAGATCGAGACCATCCTGGCTAACACGGTGAAACCCCCGTCTCTACTAAAAAATCAAAAACTAGCCGGGCGTGTGGGCGGGCGCATGTAGTCCCAGCACTCGGAGGCTGAGGCAGGAGATGCGTAACCCGGGAGGCGGAGCTTGCAGTGAGCCTGAGATCCAGCACTGCACTCCAGCCTGGGCCGACAGAGCGAAACTCCGTCTCCAAAAAAAAAAAAAAAAAAATACAAAATTAGCCCTGGAGTGATGGTGGTCTGTCTATAATCCAGCTACTTGGGAGGCTGAGGCGCAGGAGAATCATTTGAACCTAAGGAGGCAGGGTTGCCCAGTGAGCCCAAGATCGTGTCCACTGCACTCCACCTGGGCAATAAACAAGGGCAAAAACTCTGTTTCAAAAACAAAAAAACAAAAAAAAACCCTGAAACGCTGCCATTGATACACTATTGATATATTGATATAATACTTGGTATAAAACTGAGGGATAAGTTCTTTTCTTCTGTGGTCCTTAGTTTCCTGAACTGGAAAAGGAAAGGGTAAAACTAGATCAGTGGTTCTTAGAGATTGGTTTCCCATTAATGGTTGTGATTTAATATTTTCTCAAATAAAATTAAACAAGACAGTGAACCAATATAAGGAAAACTGGGAAAATAGTTCTATAAATATTGTGTAGATATGACAAAAACCATGAAGTTAATATGATTACTGAAATTTGGCAAATGCTACATGATACATCCTGGTTAATTGCAGTGAGAGGTGGCAAAATTCATTGGCTACAAACACCATTACTTTGTAAAGCTATCTCTCTCTCTTCCTCATTTATTTGATTTATGACATTAGGTTTTAAAATAATAATGATCTTTTGTTAAATGCCTATTATATGCTAGTCCCCACAAATAAAGGGAAAGTTCTGGGAGGCTTTATGATCAGCCTGTGGTTTAGGTGATAAATGAAGACCTCTCTGAAGAGCAGAGACTGGAAGGATGCTGGAATTTAGTAAGATGAAGGGCTATAGGAGCACTTTCTTTAAGACAAATGGCACCTGTGAAGGCCTAAGGTTGAAATCAAACATGTGGTCCATTCTAAAAATCAATAAATCCTCTGGGATTGCAGCACAGAGAATGAAGAAGAGAAATCAATACTGAGGGCTTACTAAGCACGTACCTCACTGCTCACACCATGCTACGTGCTTTGCTTACTTCATTCAAGCCATACAAAGGCTCTATGGAGTCAGTATCATTATTCCATTTTATAGATGGGAACTAAAGCTTAAACTTAAAATGTCTTAAGCTGAGCACAGTGGTGAATGCTAGTCATCTCAGCTACTCAGGAGGCTGAGGCAGGAGAATGCCTCGAGCCCAGTTCACGGCCAGCCTGGGTAATATAGTGAGACCCCATCTCTTAAATAAAATAAAATAATATAAAATAAAATGAAAATGTTGCTTGTGGTTGCAGAGCTAGTAAAACATAAAGCCTGGATTTGAACACAATCAGTTTGTCTCCAGAGACAGTGTGTAAGTCACTACACAATACTGCCAGCCTACTACATGTGAGTCATCTCAGCTTCTCCAAAGTGTGGCCATCCTTTGATTTTCCTTTGCCCCAGCTAGGATGACACGTTGATTTAGCAATAGAGTACTTGTTCTCTGATCCTAGACAGGAAGCCTATTGTTAAAATAAACAGACATTGAAAGCATAACCAAAACTATTAAAATTTTATAAGCAAGCTTTACCCAAGATTCTGTACTGGGGATGAATATCAAAAGGAGTTATTATGAAATCATATCTTTGTAAACTTCCATATAATTTTCTTCTCCTTAACCTAGAGTTGAGAAAGGTAAAAACAACAGAGTTTTGTTTTCACTAGGAAAATAGTATAGCCTTATTTGGGACAAGAATTGAAAAGGACCTTTCGTTCAATTTTTGCTCCAAAAAATGATTTGGTGCAGAAAAAGCAAGAAGTCATTCATCACTATATTTAAAGAGATTTGTCTAAAGCTATAAAACTTCTTGCAGTTCAATATGTGCTCATCATAATAGGCTTAATCTCTAATAATAACAAATATTACTCATCCCATTTCATCCCATTGTTAATGCTCAAAAGTTCCATATTTCATACCTCCATCTGTATTGCTAATGAACAAAGGATGAAGACAGTAATACAATCTGAGAATTATACCCTACCCAATTCCAACTTCAACAGATGAAGCAACTGACCCAAACTCTCTAATTCTAGTCCAAACTTGAAAGAAAGCCCTCTCATTAATGTTTGGGCTTACTATCTTACCACTGGAAAGTCAAAAAGAAAAAAACAAAAATAAAGGCAATGTTTACCCAAGATGGCTGGGAATTGAACCTACATTTTGAATAATATTGTTATTCTTTTGGCCTTTCCTAAGAGGCATTTTGAAATAAAGTCATAACAGCTAAGAAACCCTATTATATTCTCTTAAGTTAAATGCTTGTTGGGGAAGAGAAACATTCAGGAAATTAGAAGATAAAAAATCTAAGTGGTTTTTCTGTTTTAAAATATGACCATTTTGGTGATTTCAATACTCCACAAAGAAATGATTTGTATTCACTCTACTCTTTTCAGTTTTTACTTCTCTGTGTTTGTACCATGATTAATGGTGATTTAAGTGTATGTCCTTGTCAGGAACCTAGAGATGATTTAGGATTACAAACTGTCCTTGTTTGCCCAGAAGTGAAGGATTTCCTGGGATGCAGGACTTTCAGTGCTAACATGAGGACAGGCCAAGGGAAATCAGAATGGTTGATCATCCTAAAATGGTGTTTCTTTGGCCTGGTTACAGATCTTTGCTTAAGCAAACCAGAGGAGACTTCCATCCTTTGTCTACTAAGTCATAATCTCCTGCAAGCCCAGGCAGCATTTTATTACTTTCAAAAGCTTCTCAGATTGTTCTGATAGCCAGCCAGATCTGGGAGTTTCTAAGGTGGTGCAAGGAGTTCCTAAATAGAATTGCTGGATTCATCTCAAATGGAAAATGCAACTGATATACAATTTTTCAAAAAACTGTAACATCTCCAAAGTTAAATTATATTTAAAAACAAAATAATGGCTTCTTTAAGAAGAGAGCCTGCTATAGTCTTAACATTGTACAAGGTACACACTCTTTTGAAACTGGGCATTTGTCCAAGACACCAAAGACTAAAACATTAGCTACCTATGGAGCTTTGGGAAATTGGGGGTCTACATTTGACCTGAAT
>NW_016803289.1:1993315-2020269 GCF_001698545.2 Rhinopithecus bieti
TCCAAGACACCAAAGACTAAAACATTAGCTACCTATGGAGCTTTGGGAAATTGGGGGTCTACATTTGACCTGAATGATCTTTCTCCCACTTCATCTCATTTCCCATCTCTCAGGGAGAGAGAGATGGGAAACAGAACTCTAAACAACTTCCTTCACTCAGAAGCCTCAAATAAAATGCTGCCTTCTCTTGCTTTTTACTTTAGGCTCCTGACTTAAAAAAAAAAAGAAAACCTGAAGCTTATAACTTTCTATTATAAAATAACTCCTACTTTTCAAATATTTTTTAAAATATTTTTTAAATTCCTACTTGAAAATATTTTTTAAGGGGCCGGGCGCGGTGGCTCAAGCCTGTAATCCCAGCACTTTGGGAGGCCGAGACGGGCGGATCACGAGGTCAGGAGATTGAGACCATCCTGGCTAATACGGTGAAACCCTGTCTCTACTTAAAATACAAAAAACTAGCCGGGCGACGAGGCGGGCGCCTGTAGTCCCAGCTACTCGGGAGGCTGAGGCAGGAGAATGGCATAAACCCGGGAGGCGGAGCTTGCAGTGAGCTGAGATCCGGCCACTGCACTCCAGCCTGGGTGGCAGAGCAAGAAAGACTCTGTCTCAAAGAAAAAAAAAAAAAAGAAAATATTTTTTAAAAGAAAGAAAAAGCTTATCCAACCAACTACCTTCCCTTCAACACAACCAGTCTTAATATTTTGGTGTATTTCTTTTCTGCATTATTCCTATGTATTGCTTTTTAAAAATATATAAATATAGCTGTGATTATACTATGTATACGACATGACATTTCACGTTTTTAAAAAATTCACCATTGTAATATAAACATCACTGTGTCATGACAAACCCATCACAAATAGCTATTTTAATGGCAAAATGATATTTAAAGAGGATGCATGTAGTTCATTCGACAAGGTTCTTGACTAATTTTCAAGAGCAATGCCCTTAAAATAATCTACCAAATGCTGGTAGAACATTATGAGATAGATGCCCCCAAAATATAATCTAATGAGGAATCACTGTCCTCATAGTTAACCTACAACAAAAGTCTTTCCTTTAGGTTAAAGAATGAGTACTTCCTTGAGACTATTTCCTTGTTTTGGTATTTTATTGGGGTTGCTTTTAATTTAGATGACAGAACAGCCTCAGGTGGAATTTTAAAAAGAAAAACAAATCACCTATAACTCCACTGCTCTAAGAATGCCACTCCAAGATGTATATGCATAAAGATTTTTACACAGGTATAATCATACAATGCATGCAATTTTGTGTTCCTTTTCCCCCCTTAATATTACTGCTTCTTTGCCATGCTGTTACATAGTCCTTATAATTGTCATTTCAATGGTTGCATAATCACCTACAAGTTATTGCTTGTGGCAACACAATTCCTTTGGGTTTGAGAATAGGCAACAATTATGTGGAATAATTGGGAAAAAATTCATTTAAACATGTGCTAAAGTGGTAATTTTCTAATTTTGATGCTTAATGTGCCCCAAAGGTTACCGTGGTAAGGGTGATGAGGAGAGGAATCCAGGACTACCCAATCATCCTGTAATTAAAGCACTTCTCCTTTCAGTTTCCTTTTGAAAAGAGGGCTTAAAAAACAAGTAGGAGGAGAAAAATAGAAAAGGATAACATTGAATAATGCAACCTTAATGTAGAATATGCCATTTACGAACTATGTGACATTGGGCAAATGTCTAAGTTTGCTTATCTATAAAATGAGGATATTAATTTTACCTCATTCATTGGGTTGTGGTAAAGAGTAAATAAATATATATGTAATAAACATATATTGTTAGAACAATGCTTGATGCACCACTGTTGTATAAGTGTTTGTTGATAAATAGAATACTGGAAAAAAAAACAACAACAACATCCAGCCAGCAAACCTAGAGTACATTCAGGTTTCTGAACTTTAAGCAAGAAGTAGAACAAGGAGAGAAAGTTGTAAATCTGCCAATGGCCTTAGTAGCCCCAAATCAGAATAAAGGTTAACCACAGGCTTTGGGGTAAGAATACCTAAGTTTATAATTAGACTCTGACACTTCATACTTTGTGACTTTAGACAATTGATTTAACTTCTCTAAGCCTCAGTTTTTTTATCTGTCAAAGAGTGGTAATAATATTAACTACATCATAGAGTTCTTGTGAGCAGTAAATGAAATAATTCCTAAAAAGAATTTAGCCTAAGACCTGCCCCATCTTATGTCTTCAATAGATAGTTAAAATCATCCTGAGGACAATGCATTTTGATCAATTACGGGGTTTTTTTGGGCCACACCCACAACTTGTTTTATCTTAAAAAGTGCCAAATATGTTCCATATGGTGTCCAGATGGCCAAGATGGAAAAAAACTTTCGTTTCACTTTTCAATTTGCAAATGGACTTATATTTGGAAATCCAGGCTGATATGTCTCCAGAAGTCAGTGTGCCAAGACATTTTCTGTAATTGCAGGCAGTAGAGTCTGGGGAATAATGAAGATCTTAAGAAAGGCACTGCCTTAGGAGTTAGGTGATTCAATTCTGATCCCAGTTTTGTCCTAAACTTGTTATATGACCTTAAATACGTCAGTTTTCTTCTTTTTCTTTAAATTATCTCCTCTCTGAATATGGTGGTTGAACAATAGAAAACCTCAAAGCTTTCCTTATCTCTGTAATTCTTATGTAGCAAAAGGGTCTGTGCCATTTTAAGAAACCTTGAGGTGGTCATGCGCAGTGGCTCATACCTGTAATCCCAGCACTTTGGGAGGCCGAGGTGGGTGGATTATGAGGTCAGGAGTTCAAGATCAGCCTGGCCAACATGGTGAAACCCCGTCTCTACCAAAAATACCAAAAAATTAGCCAGGCGCGGTGAAGGGTGCCTGTAATCTCAGCTACTCAGGAGGCTGAGACAGAAAATTGCTTGAACCCGGGAGGCAGAGGTTGCAGTGAGCCGAGATTGGGCCACTGCACTCCAGGCCAGGCAACAGAGTGAGACTCCATCTCAAAAAATTATCCTTGAGGCATTAAGGTTTTGTGGACAAGGAGTTACATTTTACAGAGCAGTGTGTAACTTTGGTGCAGATTGTCATTTCTAGATCAGTCACGTTGGCTCCCTCTTTCCTCTCCATGGGAGAGGAGTTATCACAAAAAATAACTAGAATTTAACAGATAAATTCCTGAAGTACATGAATGGCAAAGTTTCTGCCCCTAAAAAAATTTCATCCAGATATTTGCATTTGGAGTTCATGCATTTAGCTTTAATACTCCTTGTCTGTTAAACAAAATGAATTACCACCCCACCTTAACTTTGCCTCTGGCCCTCAGCAGAGGGGAAGAACATTTTTGGTTTGCAATACAGTAGAATTACAGAATGTTTGCCTTATTTAGTCATGTTCTGGCTGATTCATTCTTACTAATATCGTTTAGAATGAAAACTTGACCAGATGTTCAGTTAAGTGAGCTAGAAAGATTAACTCTCAGTCCTACCATGTTATCTTGGAGGGTGGGTATAGTCATCTCCAAAGAATTTCCTGGAGCTGGACACAAAGGTTACTGATTATAGTTACAGCTAACACTTTGTTAAATACACCCAGTATACCAAGTGCCATTCTAAGTGCTTCAAGTGTATTAATTCGTTTAGACACACAATAATCTTTAAAGGGAGGTACCATTATCCTTTTTGCATGAGTGAAGTCACTGAGTCTCAGAGAGGTGAAACAACTTGCTGAAGGTCGCTCACCTAGCACACGAGAAAGGCAGGATTTGAAACTAGGAACTTTGATGTCCATGCTTTTAAAATTTTGCTGAGTCCATCGCTTTATACAGTTTCTTGTTTTTGACCCAACATACCATTAAGACTTGAAAATACTAGACTCATTACTAATTTAGGAGTGGGCAAAGAGGAATTTGAACTAGTATGAGCAGAAAAAAGTATAGTATCTGATCCAGGGGGAAGGAAGAATGATAAATTTTGAAGAAAACACTTATATACCTGATTAGAAATCTCTTGCGTTACCAAAACAACATCTCTACTGTGTATCCATCTTTTAAAATAATGTGAGGAGTGTGAGAAGAATTAAAGTTTAGACCTTTACTGCTTGTCTGCACAAGATATCTGGAAGGTTTTGTTGTTATGATCAAAGCCAAATGGACAATATTTGCTGCTGCTTCTTGGTTAACCTTAAAAAGAAGCAAAAAGAAATTCTTAGATTCTCCTCATTTACAATGAAATCTGAGATATTTCTTTGTTTGAGGGTTTGTTGGAATTATGATTCTGGTTCTTCACTGACATTCTTCTGAGCTTAATTTAATGTCTGAGAGCTCCTTTATCTTTTGTTAGCACATATTCTCCAATAATATAAAGAAAGCATAACACGCTATCCATTTAGGTTTTAAAACAACAAAGTAGTTTGAAAAGTATGTTGATTCTGGCTGGAGAAATTTGGATAGATTCTCCCAAATCTGGGTCTGAGAACTCATAATATGTTTGAAAGGCATTAAATCTACCTCAAACTCAATTCCCCATACTTTTATCCCTTAAATCCAAGGGATTATGTTAAAATATTTTAATATAGCATACTTTTTTTTCTGTTCTTGTCTCAGTGAAGATATTCCAATTCGTTTGCATGCAATGAAAGCTTTTGTTTATATCATTAGGATCCTGTAAAGTTGTATCCATTAGCTATGACATCTGAATACATGCAGTTTTGTTGGTTTAAGCATGTGTTATGATGTGGATTAATAGCTTCAGTAATGGAACAAGAAAGATCACCAGGGAAGCAGCTTTGCCACAAGTATAAAAACTCTGCTAATTATAAACAACGATAGAAAGTAAAACTCAGATTAAGACTTTGATTAGCTAGGACGTGGTTTGCCCTGAGAGTAAAATAAGCCATCTATATTGTCCCTGTTATTTACATACAGAATTTCTTCACTAGGGAATGATCTGTCTTTTATCACCTTAAATTTCTTCCCTTTTCAAGAGTTTGTTAATTCTACTAGGAAAAAATTATATGTGATCAATGAATAAAACATAAAAAAGTAGAAAAATTACCCAGTCTCACCATTCTTCCACTACTTAAATTTTAGCACACTTCCACTTACTTATAATAATGTTCTGCATATCAATACTGTATCCTTCATTTAATCTACTTTTTATTAAAAAAATTTTTTTTGAGACAGAGGCTCACCTGTTGCCCAGGCTGGAGTGCAGTGACACGATCTTGGCTCACTGCAACTTCCACATCCCGAGTTCAAGTGATTCTCCTGCCTCAGCCTCCTGAGTAGCTGGGATTACAGGCATGAACTACCACACCTGGCTAATTTTTGTATTTTTAGTAGAGACAGGCGTTTCACCATGTTGGCCAGGCTGGTCTCCAACTTCTGACCTCAACTGATCCAACCTCCTCGGCCTCCCAAAGTGCTGGGATTATATGCATGAGCCACCATGCCCGGCCTACATCCTTCATTTCAAAAGCTGAACATTAAATTGTCTGAATTTTATTTGTGTGTAGAAATATAACTCTTCATGGTTTTCCTAATAGTCCTTTGAGTGGATGTTCCTCTTTTTTCTATTTGGTTCTATATTTCTAAACAGTTAAGGAGTTTCCAACTGCTCTATCCTAATGAATAATAATTCTGTATTCATCTTCATGCCCAAACATTTCCTTTTTAGGATTATTTCTTTGGATTAGCTTTCCTCAAGTGGAATTCCTGCTCAAAAATATTGTATTCTAAAGTTTATTGCAAGTAAACATATTTTATCAGCTTATACTGACTTCTTGCAATAAACTTGCCCACAATACACTATTAATTGGTTTGTCCATGCCCAAAATGAAGTTTGGAAAGCAGAAAGTCACTGTTCTCTACAAGGATTCAGTTTTCTGGTACTTTAACCAGAGTTTCTGAATTTCTTTGAAATGGGTTTAACTCTCTGCTTTGGCATGTGTTTCTGTCATGTACCTAAGTCCTTGAGTTTATTCACTACAAGGAGCTGACTTTGAGCTCCAGCTCTTTCCACCTAAATGAATTCCCTCTTGTGACCCTAGTCTCTGCCTCCCTCCTGGTGGGAGTGGATGTTGTGGTTATTTTCCCACATTCTTCCCACATTCATTCTGTTTTCCCTGTATCAGTCCTTTGGGCAACCGGCCCTACAGCAGCTCTAGAGGTAATTCATGATGAATCTAATCTGTCCTTCCCTTGCTCACCACTCCATTGAAACTGCTCCAATCATGTCATCAATGACCTCCATTTTGTTAAATCCAATAATCAATTCTGAGCTCTCATCTTAACCTCTTAATAGTATTTGCCAAGTTAATTATATGTTCTTCCTGGATATATTTCCTTCACTTGGTTTTCGGGACCCAATCAAGAAAATGGAAAGTGCTGCCCACGGTGGCTCATGCCTGTAATCCCAGCACTTTGGGAGGCCGAGGCAGGTGAATCACCTGAGGTCAGGATTTCCAGACCAGCCTGAGAACATGTTGAAACCCTCTCTCTATTAAAAATACAAAAATTAACCAAGCATGGTGGTGGGCACCTGTAGTCCTAGCTATTCGGGAGGCTGAGGCATGAGGACCGCTTGAACCTGGGAGGCAGAGGTTGCAGGGAGCTGAGATCATGTCATTGCACCACTGCACTCCAGCCTGGGTGACAAAGTGAGACCCCATCTCAAAAACAGCAACAGCAACAACAACAACCCCATAAACTATTCTTAGTATTTGACCAGAGGGAATTTAATGCAGGGTCTTGAGGACACAGACGACAAAAGAGCTAAAAAGCCAAATGGGACATAGTGAGGCAGACACTGGTAACAGCAGAAACACAATACCAACTTAGGCTGGAGGAACAAAGAGGAGAGGAGCTGGTAGCAGAGTCCATGGGCTGGGGTGACTCATCAGAAGCTGGAACTATGCAGGGTTTGGCTGGCAGAAGCTGGAGCCGGGGAAGAGATACAACTACTATTGGAGATACTATCCCAGAGAGGGAGAGATAGAGCCCCTGGTTTATCCTTTTCTTTTTCTCTCCTATTTCTAGTCACTGCCCTCAGTAAACGAATCCCAGCTGGAAACCAGCTAACAAGAGAGTCTTGAAAAAGCAGCCTGCATGTGTCAATCCACTGCAGAACAGACCACAGTGAGGAAAGGATGAGGAATAGGTTGAGGGTCAACAGGTCCAAGTCTGACACATCGAACTTCTTTTGTTTGTTTGTTTGTTTTGTTTGTTTTTTGAGATAGGGTCTTACTCTCTTGCCCGGACTAGAGTTCAGTGGCATGATCTCGGTTCACCACAACCTCTGCCTCCCAGGCTCAAGCGATTCTCCTGCCTCAGCCTCCCGAGTAATTGGGATTACAGGCACACGCTGCTACCGCCCAGCTAATTTTTTGTATTTTTAGTAGAGATGGGGTTTCACCATGTTGGCCAGGCTGGTCTCAAACTCCTAACCTCAAATAACCCACCTGCCTCAGCCTCCTAAAGTGCTGGGATTATAGGCATGAGCCACCACGCCCGGCCTAACTTCTTTATCCCCTACTTTACTGGTTGTTCCTTCTCAGTCTTCCCACTGCTTCCTACTCTTCTCCCTAACCTGTCAATGTCAAGGTGTCCCAAAGCTCAGTTGTTCTATCTTCTTTTCTGGTTATCCACAGATAGATGTTTAGTACCACTGCCCTCCCTCTCAGACTTAAATATAACAGTTTATTGCTACTTCTCATATTTCTGTGGGTTGACTAGGCTTAGTTGAGTAGTTCTCTCTTGGGATCCATCATGAAGTTTGTGGTAAACACTGTGATTTATCAATCAGATCCCACTTTAAAAATGAAGAACAGATCAGGCATGGTGGCAAATGCCTGTAATTCCAGCATTTTGGGAAGCTGGAGCAGGAGATCAATTGAGCCAAGGAGTTTGAGACCAGCCTGGACAACAAAGCCAGATCCCACCTATACAAATTTTTGTTTTTAAATAGCTGGGTGCAATGGCATGTGTCTGTAGTCCCAGCAGCTCTGGAAGCTGTTGGGGGAGGATTCCCTTAAGCCCAGGAGTTCAAGGTTGCAGTGAGCTATGACCTTGCCACTGCATGCCAGCCTGGGTGACAAAGCAAAATCCTGACTCAAATATATATATATATGTATATCTATATAGCCTCAGTTGCTGGGAGTATGGCTGGCAGTTGGCCCTCAGCTGTCAGTCTCTTTCAGGAAATGCCTCGGCTTATGTAGGCCACCTCATCTAAGGTTTCCCACCCTTCTCAAGGTAGCTCACATCCAATGACTGATGATATGGGGATATAAAGCCCAGCCTTCTCATTTCTTAAGACACTAGGTAGACACAAATCACTTATTTATTGGTGGGATAGGAGAATTGTTTAGGTACAGACAAGAGATAGATCTAACAAGGTGGGGCACTCCAAATATATTTGTTGAATCAATGAGTGAACCGATGATCTTTACTGAAATCCCAATTTAGTAAATGTTTGACTTTGTCAAGTGTTTTTTTGTTTTGTTTTGTTTTTGTTTTTATTTCTGTTTCTTTGAGATAGGGTCTCAGTCTGTCCCTTAGGCTGGAGTACAGTGGCATGATATTGGCTCACCGCAACCTCTGCCTCCCAGGTTCAAGCGATCCCCAACCTCTGCCTCCCTGGTACTGGGACTATAGGCATGTACTACCATGCCTGGCTAATTTTTCTCTTTTTTGGTAGAGGTAGGGTTTCACCTGGCTGGTCTCAAACTCCTGGTCTCAAGTGATCTGCCCACCTCTGCCTCCCAAAGTGTTGGGATTACAGGAGTGAACCACTGTACCCAGCCAACTTTGTCTAGTTTTTTAAATCTCTTTTAGCCTCAATTTATTTCAGCTACGAAATAGCAATAAGCAGGATTACACAAGATAATGTACATAAGGCGCTTAGTACAGCACAAGCACAGAGTAAATGCTCAGTAAATAGGATCTACTTTTATTATAGTACTTGACAGCTCCAGAGCTTTGAACAAATTGCTGAGAGACGTAAAGAGAGAGTCGACAGAAAATAAGAGAATTGGGTTCACTAACGAGGTTGCTGCTGATGGTTTCACAGCATTACAGCTTCTACTTCGCCTTATTGTTGTTTATTTGTAGGTCTGCTAGAGACATCCAGAAACTTTCCTGCTAGCTGAATATGCGAATAGTTCTACACAATACAAAGAACTATATAGTTACTTATGTAAGTAGTCAGATTGCTGTCATATTCTAGTCCGAGGACCCTAAGGAGTACATAGAAATACCTGAAGACAATCATGCACTATAGCTCCATTTTTATATATTTGATGCATCAGGGATCTTCATAAGATTTTATTTGTTGCTGCTCCCTTCCTTCAAATATTTGAAAACATATTAGCATTGGAAAATTATAGAAATATTTAGTGATTTATTTATTCATACACTTTGTAGGTGCTGGATGTATAGAAAATGAATATACAAAAGATGTAGTCCCTGGCCTAATTAAGCTTAAGTCTCATGAGTGAGAAGGGTATTAAAGGAGTAAATGCACATCATATATATGACTACAAGTTGTAAGCAGCAATGAAGATGAGATCTTTTTGTTGTGAGTTCTGGTTATTAAACTAATAAATATTTTCAGGGCAAATGGCATCACCAAATACAGAAATGACTAGTGACTAAACTTGAATCCTTTTTACATAAAAGCTTACACATTGCTTACTGTTTTGTTTGTTTTTTGAGACAGGGTCTTGCTCTTTCATTCAGGCTGGAGTGCAGTGGTGTGAACATGACCCACTGCAGCTTCAAATTCCTGAGATCATGAGATCCTCCCACCTCAACCTCAATTGCAGGCACGCCACCACGCCCAGCTAAATTTTTTATAGAGACAGGGGTCTCACTATGCTCTTAGGCTTGTCTTAAACTCCTAGCCTCAAGTGATCCTCCTGCCTCAGCCTCCCAAAGTACTGGGATATAGGCATGAGCCACTGTACCTGGTGCTTCCTATTTTCTTGAAATAATCTTATTCAAATACATTTCAACATTGAATCTCAAGTAGCTAATTTAAAAAAAAAAAAAGATAGATTAAAAATTCCTGATGTGCAAAGCAATGAAAATGGTAAGACAAAAAGGCATGTTAAAATGGAAGGTCTTTTTTAGTTTTTTTAAGCCTGGGAGCAGCTCAGGTTAGCCTGTTGGGTACCTGCTGTAATATGAGATTTTGTTGCTTACTTGCTTCAAGAAATGTCTGTGTTTTTAGGTCATTTTGTGGTAAGGCCAGAGTCTCTTCCATAGTTTAATCTCTGACCACTGATGGAGATTTCAAATGTGTGATCCTGGGAGCAAAGAGCAAGGATCACTTTGGAGCTAGTGGAGGTTACTCTAAATCCAAACATACCAAAATCCTCTTTTAAAATCTTCATACTGAAGTATGAGAGCACAGATCAAAAGTGTTTTGTGTTCACAGAATTATGACAAAGGAAACACATTGGTGCAACAACTTACCAGGGAAAAAACAAGAATGTTATCAAAAATCCTGCTTGCACCCCCTCAGGATCACTACTCCTGCCTGTCAAAGGTCATTACGGCCCTGAAGTGGAACACTGTGTATGCATCTCACTATTGAGTGTTCAACACTATATGTTTATAACACTATGTATTCATTGTATGTAAATGAATCATACAGTAGTTAGTCCTCCATGTCTGGCTTCTTTCTCTCAACATTATTTTTGTGAGGTTGGCCCATGTTATGCATAGCAGGAGCTCATTTGACAATTATTATTGCTGGCCGGGCACAGTGGCTCATGCTTGTAATCCCAGCACTTTGGGAGGCCGAGGCAGGTGGATCACCTGAGATCAGAAGTTCGAGACCAGCCTGGTCAACATGGTGAAATCTCGTTTCTACTAAAAATGCAAGAATTAGCCAAGCATGGTGGCAGGCATCTGTAGTCCCAGCTACTCGGGAGACTGAGGCAGAAGAATCACTTGAACCCGAGAGGTAGAGGTTGCAGTGAGCCAAGATTGTGCCATTGCACTCCAGCCTGGGCAACAAGAGCGTAATTCTGGCTCAGTAAATAAATAAATAATAAAATAAAATAATTTTTGCTATGTAGTGTTCTCCTGTATGAATATGGCACAATTTATTTCTACACTTGATAGACACTTAGGTTGTTTCCATCTTGAGGATACTAAGGTGAGAGCTGTGATAAGTATCCTTGTAAGGAGTTTTTAATAACCAAATACATGTAATTCCACGTATAATAGTATTAATAATGATAATTATCAGTAAAAGTCTGCTGAAGGCTTACTGTATGCCAGATACCATCCATTGCTGTTAACACCTTTTAAATCATTTATTCCTCATAACATCACTAGGGGATAGGTTCTAGTATTCTTCTTTTTAAAGGGCCTAGAACTGAGGCCCAGAGAAATAAATTAACTTGCCCAAAGTCACGCGGTAACTGGTGATATGTGGGTTAAGTAATAGGCAGCCCAACTTTAGCGCCAGAGTATAAGAATACTTTACTACATATCCACAGGGAGTAGAAAATGTAGCACTCTCCTATTATCTCCACAGATGCTTATAGGCTTACATTTTTTTTGTATTTATTTCTTCCTCATTTGCTGACTTCCTGATTTCCTGATAAATTTTTAACAGTCATTCTCATCCTTCTGTCTGTCTTTATTCTTCTCCTGTAGGCTGGGTGTGACCCAGATGAGCCCACAGCATATTTTCTTTGATTTTCTTAGGGTATCTCAATGAAAGGAACATGTATCACATTCACTGAAGGGAGATAGGTCACATCATAATAAAGCCAATGACATGAAAACTACTATAATGTTTTTATGATTTTAAATTCTACTGCCAGCCAACCATTGGGCATTTGTCACTGGATGATTTATCTGTACATCCTCTCATGTTGCTGTTTTCTTCCACTTTATCTTCAGTACTTTTATCTTATATCTCCAGTCTATATACTGAACCCCAATATGTGTATTTAAGAGCCTCTTCAAGACTGTTGAATTACTCCAGAAAACTTTAAACACTCTTCTTGTTTTATAATGCACAACGATTTAGTTCTTTTGTTCTAATTTCTTGGCCATTCAGTTTATCTCCTAACACTTCTGTTTTCTCAACCAAAATGGATGAAAAACGGTGTTGTCTTGACATTATAGTCTGGTATTAACCTGATGAAATTCTTAGCCATGACCTACTTCCTACTTCATATTAGTGTCTTTCCTAGTGGAAGAAAACTTGTATAAATTAGGTGAAAATAGCTGCTGTAACAAACACCCTGCAAAACACATAGTGGCTCAAATACAAGAGAAGTTTATTTCTTGCCCATGTAAAATACTAATAGTTGCTTTTGATTGATGGGCCATTCTTCTCCCAGGGCGATGTAGATGCCTGGGCTCCTTCCATTCCATGACTCTGCTACCTTCATCAGATGGCTTCTAAGGTTGCTGTGGTTTTTTACCATCGAGTCAGGGGAAGGAGAAAGAGCATAAAGAATGACATTTGGGAGATTTTTTATGACCTAATGACACCTAAACACTAGATGGACTGAGAAACATATTCTGACTCTAGGCTCAGGAAGAAGAAGAAATGCATCTGCCGAGCACTGGGCAGTCTCTGCTCCTGAGCAGTATGAAACTCTCTTCTCTCTTGTTATGAATTAGGGCAACTCTCGCTTCCCCTCTTATGCCAAAATGACAGAAACAAAAGTATTTTTTGTCACTTTGATACATCAATAAACTCTACACTTAAACATAGAGAGGAAATGTGCATATAAAATAGGTATTGGGTGGTTTCAGATGCAATGAAACCAGAAGACGAGGAGAAGCAAGGGGTGAAGGCTCATGTGGACCAGAAAGAGGAAAAAGGGAAGAAGAATAAAGCAGCCTACTGCATCACTGGCCCCAAGGTATTATTTTGCTTTAATAATGTCTTCTATTTATAAATCCTTCATGTTCAAGTCACTCAACAAAGAATCAATACTTTGCAATTGTGTCCTGTGAGAGATGAAGTAGGAAGGATGCCATTTCACCTAATGGGAGAAATGGGAATTTCAAAGAGGTGGAAGTCATGATATAAAGGAACGTTGGACGAGAATGTGAACTTCCTTGTTTATTTTCAGTAATCACTGTAATCACTAAGCACCATGCCTGTGTGAGTGCATGCATGCATATGTGTGTGCGTGTGTGTGTGTGTGTATGTATGTTTTGGGGGTGCTATGCTTAATCCCCCACTGCCCTCTTTCTCTTTTGTTGCTTAGCCCCACCTTCACGCTCTTTGCTGAGAAAGCTGTCTGGGTGTGTCAAAGAGAGGTTCATGAGATGGAGTTGACATTTTCCCATAGTACTTAAAAACTATTTTTATTTGGAGCATGCTGGATAACTGGCAAATTCTGTTCCAGTTAAACTATGTTTTCTGTCTTCAAGTAGTTGAAAATTGTGTCAGCCAGTTCATTCCCATTTTCACTTTTAGGCCTTGAGTTTCTCAGTTTGTGAGTATGCTACAATTTATCTACAGACATTTACTCTTTTTTCATGTTATTAGAGAAAGGAGCAATAAGTAGATGCAAGTAAGGAGTGAAATGTTTTTGTCACTTAGCTAGTGACATTTTCCCCTCACTCAATTTATTGACTATTTATAAAGGTAGAGAAAACAAGGGATAGTTTGAACTACAAGTTGGAAAGAACAAATATACTGCTGAATATTAATACAATATGGACAGGTGTTCCTTCACCTATATGCATTTTTATCTGAGAAATATTTCCCCATATTGAATAGAAAATGGAGAAATCTATGACTGGTATCTTGTGATGAAGGGAGAACAATCATGTTAGGATTAGCGATTACTCTGCTGATAATTTTTTTTTTATTTCAAAGGCAATTAGCTAAGAAGCTAAATATTGGTTAAAGAAAAAAATGAGATTCTGAGTAAGTTACTTAACTTCTCTGCGCCCCACTTTTCTTATTCATAAAATGGGAATAATAATAATAGCAATAACCCTTCAGGTATTTAGATGATTAAATGAGTTACTGAATATAAAATACTTAGTACAGCAGTATGGCCCAAAGTTGCCCATTCTATAATGGGAAAACTGATATCCTGATTGATAAATTCTAATGTTAAATTTAATTCATTCCTTACTCCTTCACACACACACACACACACACACACACACACACACACGCATGCATATAATACACACTATCTTACAATCCAGGCATATGAGTGTAGTTTGTATCCTACCAAGCTTTTATCTTTGTATATATACATACGTGCATGTACATATTCATATACTAGTTATGCTTTTTTATTTAGTAAAAATTTAAATGAGATCTAATTAATAATCCTGTTCTGCAAATTGATTTTTCTTCCCATTTAATGTTTCCTGGCCTTTATTCTAAATCTATTATAAAATCTATTTTAATGTTTTCTTAGGATTCTGTTGTGTGAACATGCCATTAACTTAACCAATCCTTTATGAAAAGATATTTGAATTCTTTTAAATTTTTCACTTTACCTCACAGAATAATAAAAACCCTATTAGGATTTTATAAACTTTTGAAATATTCAAGAAAACGCAATGAAGCAAGAGCCCACAAACTCTAGTCTTTGTCAAGGTCATTTGTTGTCATTTTAAGGGTATGGAAACTGAGTCTCTGAGATTACCTAACTTGTCTAAGCTGACAAGTGCTGAGATGATAATCAAACGCAAGTCCCTTACCTTTTAGTACAGCAAGTGTTTATGGACCAGGAGTGGTGGCTCATGCCTGTACTCCCAGCACTTTGGGAGGCCAAGGCGAGCAGATCACCTGAGGTCGGGAATCGAAAACAGCCTGACCAACAAGGAGAAACCCCGTCTCTACTAAAAATACAAAATTAGACAGGTGTGGTGGTGCATGCCTGTAATCCCAGCTACTCAGGAGGCTGAGGCAGGAGAATCACTTGAACCCAGGAGGCGGAGGTTGCGGTGAGCCGAGATTGGGCCATTGCACTCCAGCCTGGGCAACAGGAGCAAAACTCTGTCTCTAAATAAATACATAAATAGATAAATAAAGTGTTTATGGTAGGGGTAGGATTTTGGAAGAGGTACTGGGTTTGGAAGAATTCGATTTCAATCCTAAAAACTGAAGGGTCAGAGATGATATGTGACTCACCCAGGATTGCACAGTTAAAAAGAACTAGAATTAGGCTTCCCTTTCTAATCTTGAGCTCTCACAATGAGTCCCAGGACGTTATCTTCTGGGACACCAAAGTCAGTCTGGAACACTACTACTATCAAGTTGACCGAGTCCAATGACTCAGGCGGCTGGAAAACTGCTCCATTTTCTCCAGTTTTCCTTTCTGGAAAGTAAGCTTAGTCCTGGGACTGATGGTTTCTATTCTCATTGGCAGCTACAGAGAAGAGTCGATGGACAATATTTGGTGTGTCTGCTGTGACAGTTATCTAAATATATCCTCCTTATTAGTTTGCCAGGTTTTCTGAACTTCACACATTAGCTTGCTTATTCAAGTAGCAGAGATTTTTTTTCCCTAATATGTTTATTCATAGAGATAGTCATTAGGCCTTTAAAAAATATAGATGCATTACTGTATTAGTTTTAAGACAGCAGAATGAGAAAGAAATAGGACAGGGGATAGTTAATTTTGTTGGGGAAGAAGAAAACAATTTGAATTTTTGGACATAATGAGAAAGAATGTTATGGATAGCCAAGATCATTGATTACATGCCTAAGTAGAGGGATTGTCCAAAGGCAAAGGAAAGGAGGTTCCTTTTTCTTCTAATATAACAATTTTTTGAGATACAATTCAAATACCATATGTCATCCATTTAAAGTATACAATTCATTGGTTTTTAGTATATTCAGAGTTATGCAACATCACCACTACACGCAAGGAAAAATGCAACATCACCACTGTACAGGAGGAAAATTAATTTTCCTCACCCACTGCTAGGTTCATGGCTAAGGTACCTGTAAGAAAAGGCAGATCAACAAGAAAAAGGCATGCAAATTTATTTAATGTGAGCTTTATGTGATATGAGAAGCTTTGGAAATGATAATCCAAAGAAAAAGGGAATGTGTATGTTTATGCTTAGGTCTGATGAAGAGTGGACGGTTGTGGAGTGTTGCGGGAAGTCAGGGACCCCAAACGGAGGGACCCGCTGAAGCCGTGGCAGAAGAACATAAATTGTGAAGATTTCATGGACATTTATTAGTTCCCAAAATTAATACTTTCATAATTTCTTACACCTGTCTTTACTGTAATCTCTGAACATAAATTGTGAAGGTTTCATGGACACTTATCACTTCCCTAATCAATACCCTTGTGATTTCCTATGCCTGTCTTTACTTTAATCTCTTAATCCCGTCATCTTCTTCGCAAAAGCTTGAGGAGGATGAATGCACCTCACGCGCCCTGGTGATTGTGTCAACTGCACGAAATTGTTTGTAGAGCAGACTCGTGTGTTTGAACCAAATATTGAAATCTAGAGGTCTATTTCTAAGAGACAAATGTAATAAGGTATGGCCTTCTGTGTCTTGTGTGTGTATGTCTCTTGTTATTTCTCCTCAGCACTTTGGTTTTGAGACGGGAGGCAGGCCGAGACCACTGCGCTGCGGATCATACGGGGCACCAGGCTGGGGTCAGGAGACGAGGGAACCATCCTGGCTAATATGGTGAAACCGTCTCTAGAGCTGAAAAATACAAAAAACTAGCCGGTGAGGTGGGGTGGGGCGCCTGTAGTCCCAGCTACTCGGGAGGGCTGAGCAGGGAGAATGCGTAAACCCAGGAGGCGGAGCTTGCAGTGAGCTGAGAGCCGGCCACTGCGACTCCAGCCTGGGCGGACAGAGCCAGACTGTCTCAAAAAAAAAAAAAAAAGAAAGAACAGGATAACAGTGAGGTTCAGGGAACAACAGAGGTAAGTTTGAACTGGCCGCAGGTGAGCCGGAGGGAACAGAGCTATATTTCTCCTCTTTTCATAAGCAAATAGGAGAAATATCGCTGAATTCTTTTTCTCAGCAAGGAACATCCCTGAGAAAGAGAATGCGCCCTGAAGGTAAGCCTGTAAACAGCCTCTTTAGAAGGGTATGCGGTCTTTTATGGTCAAAACCGAAGGGATGAAGTAAGACCTGGTCTCCTGTAGGGCTCCCAGGCTTATTAGGAGGAGGAAAGTTCCCACCTAATAAATTTTGGTCAGACAGGTTGTCTGCTCTCAAATCTTGTTTCCTGATAAGATGTTATCAACGACAATGCATGGCCAAAACTTCATTAGCAATTTTAATTTCACCTCATCCGGTGGTCCTGTGATCTCGCTCTGCCTCCATTTGCTTTGTGATATTTTATTATTACCTTGTGAAGTATGTGACCTCTGTGACCCACACACTATTCGTGCACTCCCTCCCCTTTTGAAAATCGCTAATAAAAACTTGCTGGTTTTACGGCTCAGGGAACATCACGGATCCCGCTGACATGTGATGTCTCCCTCCGACACCCGGCTTTAAATTTCTCTCTCTTGTGCTCTTTCTCTTTATTTCTCAACCCAACTGAGACACTTAAGAAATAGAAAAGAACCCACGTTAAACATCAGGAGTGGGTTCTCCCAATAGTGGAGAAATATAATTAGACAAAGAGGGTATGATCTAATGGTAATAAACTGGAGGGAACTTAGCAGGGCAGTGTGTTCAAATTCTTCTGTGTTCGTGTCTTTCCGTGATAAAGATGTTCCTTTTCTCTACACATAGAAAGGACACCTCTGGAATGAGGGTCTTATGACTTGCTTCAGGGAAGAAGGGCAGGAGAAGGTGAGAGAGTGACATTCCTGCTTCTGCTACTTTCTCAAATGCCAAGGTGTCATATTTGAGTGGCAGTATGCCCAGAACCCCATCACCACAATTTCAAAACATTTTCATTACCCTCAAAGAAACGCTATACTCATTAGAAATGACTTTCTATTTTCCTCTGCCCCTGCGTACTGAAGCTACTAATCTACTTTGTTTCTACAGATTTGAAGCCAAAGAAGTTCTTTTTTCGTTTGTTTTTTTTTTTTTTTTTTTTTTTTGATGGAGTCTTGCTCTATTGTCCAGGCTGGAATGCAGTGGCATGAGTTCAGTTCACTGCAACCTCCGCCTCCTGGTTCAAGTGATTCTCCTGTCTCAGCTTCCTTAGTAGCTGGGATTACAGGCGTGTGCCACCGTGCCCAGCTAATTTTTGTATTTTTAGTAGAGACGGGGTTTTGCCATGTTGGTCAGGCTGGTCTGGAACTCCTGACCTCAGGTGCTCTGCCTGCCTTGGCCTCCCAAAGTGCTGGGATTATGGACGTGAGCTATCACGCCCAGCTGAGGCCCTTCTCTTCCCTTTACCTGCCTTCATCTCCCTTCTCTTCCCTTCCCTTCTTTTTTTCCTTCCCTTCACTTCCTTTTTTCCTTCCCTTCTTCTATTCCTTCCCTTCCCTTTCTTTTTTCCTTCCCTTCCCTTCCTTTCCCTTTTTCCTTCCTTTCCCTTCCCTTCCTTTTTTCCTTTTCTCTCTCTCTCTGCATTAACTAATTTTAACTGACTACCTCATTGTCAATAGTTGCATGCACATTGCTGTAAATGTTCTGTCTCTGTGAGTTTGACCACTCAAATATCTCATGTAACTAAAATCATATAGTATTCGTCTTTTTGTGACTGGCTTATTTCCCTTAGCAAAATGTTTTTAAGGTTCATCCACGTAGCATATATCAGAATTTTCTTTCTTTTAAAGGCTGAATAATATTCGATTGTATGTATATACCACATTTTACAAATCTATTCATCTGTCAATAGACACTTGTTTTTGGCTAAAGAAGATAATGCTGCTATGAACAAACATTATTTGAAATCCTGCTTTCAGTTATTTGCAATACATACCCAGAAGTGGAATTGCTGGACTATATGGTAATTCTATTTTGAATATTTTGAGGAACCATTGTACTATTTTCCATAGTTCCAATTTCTCTACATCCTTGCTGACACTTGTTATTTTCTGTTGTTGTTGTTTTTTAATAGTCATCCTAATGGATGTGAAGTGATATCACATTGTGGTATTGATTCACATTTCCCTAATGATTAGTAATTTTGCATCTTTCAATCTTTCATCTGCTTATTGGCCATTTTTGCAGCATCTTTAGAGAAATGCCCGTTCAAGTTTTTTGCCCATTTTTAATTTGATTTTTTTTATTGTTGAGTTGTAAGAGTTCTCTATATATTCTGACTATTAATCCCTTATTAAATATATGATTTTTGAATATTTTCTCTCATTGCATGGGTTGCCTTTTTATTCTTTTGATATCGTTCTTTGACATGATAAATTTTTCTTTTTTTTGAGACAGTGTCCTGCTCTGTCACCCAGACTGGAGTGCAATGGCACAATCTTGGCTAACTGCAACCTCCACCTCCTGGGTTTAAGAGATCCTCCTACCTCAATCTCCTGAGTAGCTGGGATTACAGGTTCACGCCATCATACCTGGTTAATTTTTGTATTTTTAGTAGAGATGGGGTTTCTCCACATTGGCCAGGCTGGTCTGAAACTCCTGACCTCAGGTGATCCTCCCACCTCTGCCTCCCAAAGTGCTGTGATTACAGGTGTGACCCACCAGACCCGGTCCCTGATATTTTATATTTTGACTAGTATAATTTGTCTGTTTTTCCTTTTGTTGCTGTGCTTTTGGTGTCATATCCAGGAAAGCATTGCCAAATCCAATATTATGAAGTTTTATCCTTGTGTTTTCTTCTAGGAATTTTATAGTTTGAGCTCATACATTTAGGTTGTGGTCCATTTTGAGTTAATTATTGTATGTGGTATAAGGTAATGGTCCAATATCAACCTTTTGAATGTGGATATCCAGTTTTACCAACATTATTTGTTTGAAAGCAAAGGCTATTCTTAAAGAAAAATTTGATGTCTTATTTGAGTTCCATTGAAGCAGAGCCTGAGACAACTTATTTACAGATAGTTTATTTGGGAGGTGATCTCAAAAAGGATGAGAAAAGAATGAGAAACAGAACAGAATGCAAAAGGATAAAATTTCAGGAAGGTCCATTGTGAAGGTCACTGTCACAGGTGACAGAGGCTTAGTTCTACCAGAATATTTGAGAACTCTCTAGAGTGTGTCACAAATTGGCCCAGCTAAAGATCAGAAAAATGAGGCACTTACACCCAGTTTCTGTCTCCACTGGTTCACCATTACCCTTGTAGAGTGTTAGCTCTCTGGCACCTCCCGAAGGGTATGTGTGTGTGGCGGGAGGGGTGTGGGTGGTGGAGTGGTCTGCTCTTACTCCAAAGAGGCTCTTATACCCACCAAATCAGCAGGGGCTGATTTGGTTTGAATTTGTGTCCCTGTGCAAATCTCATATCAAACTGCAATCCTCCGTATTGGAGGAGGGGCCTGGTGGGAGGTGATTGGATCATGGGGGCAGATCTCCCCTTGCTGTTCTCAAGATAGTGAGTGAGTTATCATGAGATCTGGTTGTTTAAAAGTGTGTAGCACCTCTCCCTTCACCCTCTTCCTCCTGCCTGGTCATGTAAGACAAACCTGCTTCCCCTTCTTGTACCGCCATGATTGTAAGTTTCCTGAGGCCTCCCCAGCCATGCTTCCTCTACAGCCTGCACAACTGTGAGCCAATTAAACCTCTTTTCTTCATAAATTACCCAGTCTCAGGTAGTTCTTTCTAGCAATGCAAGAACAGACTAATATACCTGGCAACAATGCTTCATCTCACAAAGAACTGTTCTCAATAGCTTACACATGAGATGCTGGCCAAGAACTGTGATGTGAGCCACTAAAAAGGTATGCTATAATTAGTAACCAAGAAATAAACTTCCTTTGCTTAAACATTAAGTAGAGGGACAGCTGTAAGGCCAGGCCTGTGCATGTGAGCTATTGCAGGGGTAAGAAGTAAAACAGTGATATTCATTAGTTGAGCATCTCTGATATATAAAGATATAGGCGGTAGGCAATAAAATGGATCAGACATTGCTTAAGAAGCTATAATTTAATAGAGAAGGTATAGCAACTGTGCACATCAGTCCTCTAAAAGAAATGATCAACTCTGTGCAGGAGATATGCATGGGAGAGGCACTTTCTAGCAATGGGCGACAAAGCCTTCACCAGAGAGGTCAAATACAAACTGGGTCTTAAAAAATGGGATTTATTTATTGGTTCATTCAAAAAATATTTTTATTGATTTCCTTTTGTGTGCCAAGCAAGTCTGTGTGGTAAGCCAATCACAAATGGTTACTTCCCTCCTTATACTGTGATTGAGACACTCAGACAATGAAGTTATCAAATAAATAAGCAAGATAACAAGGAAACATAATAGAACAATTTCATAGCATACCGAGGTGTGATGGGGTAAGGAAATTACTGAAGGAGGGTCAATAAATTCTCTAAAACATTTAGAGAAAACATTTGAACTGAGGCCTGAATGGCAATAAGAAGGCATCAACCCCATAAAATCAGAGGAAACTGTGCTAGGAAGGATAAGAGAAAATGCAAAGGCCAAAAGCAGGGAAGGGCTGTACACGTTTAAGGAATGGAAATAAGGCCAGTGATTCTGGAAAGTAAGAGCCAGAGATGAGAGAAGAGATATAAAATCAGATAAGATAAATGAACACAGGCCAGGACACTTAAGACCCAATAGGCATTAGAAGGTCTTTGGAATTCATCTATGTGCCAGGAAAGTCACTGAAGAGTTTTAAACAGGGGAGTGACCTAATATGATTTATGTTTTTAAAAGATCATTCTGACTGCTGTGTCAAAAAACAGACCATGCAGGACAAGAGTGTAAGCACCAAGCCCAGTTTGGAGGCTCTTGCAGATATCATCCAGATTGGCCCTGGGGATTGCTTGATCCAGGCTGGCAGCAGTAGAAGCCAGATTGGGATTCCATGTTGCAGATGGACTTGAAGTTTGCTGGGGTTATTGCTTTCCTTATAAGACTCTTTCTTGTCTGACATTGACATCCTTTTTCTTTCTTCTTTCTTTCTTTCTCTATCTTTTCTTTCTTTCCCTTTCTTTCTTTCTTTCTTTCTTTCTTTCTTTCTTTCTTTCTTTCTTTCTTTCTTTCTTTCTTTCTTTCTTTCTTTCTTTCTCTTTCTCTCTTTCTTTCTTTCTTTTTTCTTTCTTTCTTTTCTTCCTCTTCTTCTTCTTCCTTTTTTTTTTTTTGTGTGTGACACAGTCTCACTCTGTCACCCAGGCTAGAGTGCAGTGGCACAATATCAGCTCACTGCAAACTCCGTTTCCTGGGCTGAAGCGATTCTCATGCCTCAGTCTCCCGAGTAGCTGGGATTACAGGCACCCAACACCACACTCGGCCAATTTTTGTATTTTTAGTAGAGACGAGGTTTCACCATGTCGGCCAGGATGGTCCCAAACTCCTGACCTCAAATGGTTCACCTGCCTCGGCCTCCCAAAGTGCTGGGATTACAGGCATGAGCCACTGTGCCTGGTCCAATACCCTTTTTTAGTATCACAGCTGGGAGTGTGGATAGGGGTGTTAATGTCAGATGAGAAATGTCTTATAAGGAAATTAAGCCTTTTTTTCCTTGAATGAAGCTTAAGGTGTCATTGACAATGGTGGACAACTGGCTTTGAAAGAGATCAAGTGAGGCCAGGCGTGGTGGCTCATGCCTGTAATCCCAGCACTTTGGGAGGCCGAAGCAGGCAGAGCACTTGAGGTCAGGAGTTTAAGAACAGCCTGGCCAATATGGCAAAACCTCGTCTCCACTAAAAATACAAAAGTTAGCCGGGCATGGTGGCAGGTGCCTGCAGTCCCAGCTGCTCAGGAGGTTGAAGCAGAAGAATTGTTTGAACCCAGGAGGCGGAGGGTACAGTGAGCCAAGACCGCGCCACTGCACTCCAGTCTGGGCGACAGAGCGAGACTCTGTCTCAAAAAGAAAACAAAGAAAGAAAAGAAAACGATCAAGTGAACTTTGAATACTGTGCAAAGGAAACAGACTTAATTCTCTAGATGATAGTGAGTAGTTGAAGTTTTTTTAAACAAAGGGGTGATGGAAACCAAATTCAAAATGGATCAAAATCTAAATGTAAAAGCTCAAACTTGTCATCACTGGGTTAAAAAAGCACATAGATTTAGGAAGGAGAACAATAACAATGTGTGTGTGTGTGTCTTTAAGCAGGGAGAGTGAGAATAGTTTAGACAGCAAAGCCAACAGACTTGTTCTTCAGAAGTTCATTTATTTCTCTGTTTATTGATGTTGCTATGGGGATGCTAAAAGCTAGCCAGGAGGACAGAGAACAGTCGACTGTCTCTGCACTTAATAATTTGATTTTATGTAAGACATTGAGAAAGAATGCAATAACTCAGGCTCTTTGCTTCGAGCATTAAAAGAAACCAGATGAGGCTGAGCTCACATTCTTCTCGGCCACACCAGTCCCCTCCTTAGGTACAGGGTTTCAGGCCCAGCTGTCCTGGCACTACCCAGCCTGACATTTGGAGGAACTCACCCTGCATTTTGCCTCCTCTTTCCCTTTTACTCCCTCAAGCCAGAATATTGCAAACAGCCCGCAAAGTGAAATAAAACCCCAAGGAAATGGAAAAGGAATTCTGCCTATAAAAGGGGCTTTGCAAAGGGAAGCTAGTTCCATTGGTGGACGGAAACTACTCCCTCCCGGAATATTAGTTGATATGGCCCGAAGCATGGGTCTTGGAGAAGCTGCAGATTTTTATTTAGATTTGGATTTTTCCAGTTTCTATCAGGAAGTCAGTGTTTGGAAGCTGGTGGTCAAGGTATTTTTTTCACTAATGAGAAACACATTATTTATGCTTGTTGTTTAGGATAAAACCGTTGAATTTTCACTTTTCTCAGTGTCAGAGTAAGCTTGTGAAGTCTAACTTGATATTTTGATGTGATGAGTGAAAAACAAAAAGAGGTCTTTCATTATTCTGAATTCCAAACCCTGGGCATCCTCGATTTTTAATAATATTCTTACTCATTCTTTCCATAAATTTTGAACCTCTTCTATGCACTGGACACTGTAATTGTGCTAAGAATATAGTGATGAGTAAATGACCCCTTCCCTAACTACCACAAAAGAGTGCTAGTAATGATGACTGGTATTTAAAAATCTTTGCTACATACATGTAATTGTGGTTAAATCTGTTACATGCATTACCTCAGTTAAAACCTCTGGCAATTGGTGAAAGTTAGTATTATCCTAATCTTATAAATGAGGAAGTTGAGGTTTCACTGTCTGGCATGGAGATTGACAGATTGTTATGGTATTAGGTGTGGTGTGATTTGAGGATCAAGAAGAAAAGCCACTGACATATTGAAATAGCAGAGCCTGAATAGTGTGCTCTTTGGGGTTAACAGTGAAATAAGAATTAAACCACCAGGCATGGTGGCTCATGCCTGTAATCCCAACACTTTGGGAGGCCGAGGTAGGCGGATCACCTGAGGTCAGGAGTTTGAGACCAGCTTGGTCAACATGGTGAAACCCTGTCTCTACTAATAATACAAAAATTAGCTAGGTATGGAGGTGCACACCTGTAATCCCAGCTACTTGGGAGGCTGAAGCAGGAGAATTGCTTAAACCCGGGAGGCAGATGTTGTAGTGAGCCAAGATTGTGCCACTGCACTCCAGCCTGGGTGACAGAGCAAGACTCCATCTCAAAACAAAAAACAAAAAGAACAAAAAAACAAAGAATTAAACCACCATTAGTCCTTAACATCTTAGGCCAAATATCTCTCTAAAATTATTCCCAGCATGGCAGGTCGCAGAGAAGCATTCTCTTTAGGAATTAAGCAGCCCACCCTCAGTTTTCCAGTGTGGCCTTTGTTTTGCGTACAGCCCTCTCTCAACAATTGCCAGGAAATTTTGCAGTGGCTGAGTCTTATTTCACCACTTCTCTACTGTTTCCATGATTGCATTCCCTTAGGGCTCATTAGGGTATTGCCAAGGTCCTTGCTGATATTGATTTACTTTACTTTGTTTGATATGCACCAAGTTTTCTTTTCCCCAAGCATTAGAAGATTTCAAGGATTTTGCCGAGTACGTTTAATTGAACTTCGCAGCCTTGACAACCATAATTTTAGAGAATCAGAGCTCCCTTCCCCCAATCTGACCTCATAAAATCACCTTATCCACAGCACATACTAAAATTGGATTCTGAATCAATACTATGTATGTGTGTATATATACACACACACATATATATACACTTGTATATATACAACACTATATATGTGTGTATACACACACACACACACTTAAAATCTGAAAAAAACATTCTAAGAATCAAAGACTAATTAATTTATTCAACTATAGTCCAAAATATTTTTAAAGGTAAACTAAGCAAATACATTCAACTTCACCCACTTTGGATTAATTTTCCAATAGTAAGGAAAAATACTACTCATCATAATAAAACTTCTACTTCACCATCTTTTGTTACAATCTAGCATGAAGGGCTTTTATTTATTTATTTGTTTGTTTGTTTGTTTTATTTTTTGAGACGGAGTTTCACTCTTGTTGCCCAGGCTGGAGTGCAATGGCACAATCTCGACTCACCGCACTCTCCGCCTCCCAGGTTCAAGCGATTCTCCTGCTTCAGCCTCCCGAGTAGCTGAGATTACAGGCACCTGCCACCACGCCTGGCTAATTTTGTATTTTTAGTAGAGAGGGAGTTTCTCCATGTTGGTCAGACTGGTCTCGAATTCCTGACCTCAGGTAATCTGCTCACCTCAGCTTCCCACAGTGCTGGGATTACAGGTGTGAGCCACTACGCCCAGCCCATGAAGGGCCTTAAGATGAGCATCTTGAAAAATACATGAATGGTAAGAAGCGAAATGCCCAGTATTAACAAGAGTTGAAAGGAATAGGGGCCAGGCGCAGTGGCTGACGCCTGTAATCCGAGGCGGGCGGATCACGAGGTTAGGAGATCGAGACCATCCTGGCTAACACGGTGAAACCTTGTCTCTACTAAAAAATACAAAAAATTAGCCAGGCGCAGTGGCGGGCGCCTGTAGTCCCAGCTGCTCGGGAGGCTGAGGCAGGAGAATGGCGTGAACCCCAGAGGCAGAGCTTGCAGTGAGCTGAGATCACGCCACTGCACTCCAGCCTAGAAAACAGAGCGAAACTCCATAAAAGAAAGAAAAGAAAGAAAGAAAGAAAAAAGAAGGAGGAAGGAAGGAAGGGAGGAAGGAAGGAAGGAAAGGAAGGAAGGAGAAGGAAGGAGGAAGGAAAGAAAGAAAAAAAGAAAGAAAGAAAGAAAGGAATATATTGATATTTTTAAGATGCTCATTTTAGAGTTCTTTCTTGGGTAAGTTCAAGAGCAAGACGTTGGGAAGTTTCTGAGCAGTTTGCATAATACCAGCTGCAGGACACACTTGTTGAAGTCCTGGGTGGTGTCCACTGGCTTAGTGGCGAGCAAGTTATGGTAAAGTGGCTTCCTTCAGGGGTATTAGTAAGTCTCAACTTAAATATTGTATCTCTTTCTTAGGGAGTATTTCACTAACACTTTAGAATGGGCTATATCCCCTGGTATGTCTACATTCTCAGCCTATAACTTTGATTCATAGCATTTGTCACAAATTTAATTTAAGCAAATATTTGTGTAATAATTTGTCTGATGAACTCCTTTGTCACTAGAACATAAGGTCAATGAGATGATTTTTTTTTCACTTTTCGAAGAAATACAAATGTTTTAGCTCAATGCTAAACATATATGAGGATCTCACTTAGTTTTGTTGAGTGAATCAAAGTAAGGGAAAATAATTTACCTGAAATGATGAACAAAACAATAAAAGTTTAATTTCATTAGAAGTGAACCTAGTTAAGTTGTTTCCAAAATTTTATATTTAAAAAATGGCCTTTTTTTTTTAGACGGAGTCTCGCTCTGTGGCCCAGGCTGGAGTGCAGTGGTGCAATCTCTGTTCACTGCAAGCTCTGCCTCCCAAGTTCACATCATTCTCCTTCCTCAGCCTCCCGAGTAGCT
>NW_016803289.1:2020289-2059366 GCF_001698545.2 Rhinopithecus bieti
CTAAACATATATGAGGATCTCACTTAGTTTTTGTTGAGTGAATCAAAGTAAGGGAAAATAATTTACCTGAAATGATGAACAAAAACAATAAAAAGTTTAATTTCATTAGAAGTGAACCTAGTTAAGTTGTTTCCAAAAATTTTATATTTAAAAAATGGCCTTTTTTTTTTAGACGGAGTCTCGCTCTGTGGCCCAGGCTGGAGTGCAGTGGTGCAATCTCTGTTCACTGCAAGCTCTGCCTCCCAAGTTCACATCATTCTCCTTCCTCAGCCTCCCGAGTAGCTGAGATTACAGGCACCCGCCACCACGCCCTGCTAATTTTTTTTTTTTTTTTGTATTTTTAGTAGAGACGGGGTTTCACCGTGTTAGCCAGGACGGTCTCAATTTCCTGACCTCGTGATCCGCCCACCTCGGCCTCCCAAAGTGCTGGGATTACAGGCGTGAGCCACCGTGCCCTGTCAAAAAATGGCCTTTTTAATTACTGCTTATTGAAAAAATATGCAGTGAGTTACAAGCCCCCCCCCCCATGAATTCTGTCATGCCTTTATAAGACCTTGCATTTTGTCATAAATCCATTTACGTATCCTTGGAAAATAACAGGAAGTTTCTGCATGTGACACATGATTTATTCCATCTGCAGACAATGCCACAGACAAGCACACACACACTTGGTGTTCTGTTCCACAGTTTTTTGGATACCAGATGACTGTCACTCATAGTTTGGAAACTACTAAGCTAATACCCCAAATTGCACCCTATTCTAACATTCTGAGATTTATTCAGTATTTGGCAACAAGGTGAATAAGAAAACCTGATATTTAATAATTAGCACAAAACACCTCTAAAATCTCAAGAATGCCTTTTAGCCATCAGTATTACATAATAAGTTGGTAGTGCTAAGCTTCTGGGGCTTCTTTAATATAACATAGGTATCTGACAAGGAAGTTTCTACCTCTGTCTTCTCCTGTTGTCTAATCTCTTATTGTTGCTTCCCAGCAGATGCCAATGGGCCAGAGAGCCTGTATGACACAATCCAAAAACACCAGCATCTCAAGGCACAGACTAACTCAGAGAAGGGTTTAGAATGGATCTAGAGGGAAAATGTTGAACAACCAGCACAACAAGGAAACTTACCTTTGCACACTTGACAGTTTTTAAAGCACTCAGAAAATCTTCAAGGCTGCAGATTGAGAAACTGGACAATGGACGAAACACAGAATAGTTAAGTGACTTGTCCAAGGTTTAACAGGTAGTAGGAGGTATTAATAGAAGCAGACCTTTTCTTAAGCAATCTGAACCTTGTCTAGTGTCTTTGTTGTGTGTATCCTTCTGACTTTTGCCCTCTCTCCCCAAACACAAGAATGTTCTTGTAGATAGAAATCTTTTGGTGCTATGGCTGAGCAGTGTGGGTGGTTTGTGTTCTGTTTCTTTTTTGTTTATTTGGGGATTTTGCCTCTGTTTATAAAATATTATCTCTCGGTGTCTATAGTATTTTGTTGTTGTTGTTAAAGTGCCTAGAATCTCTCAGACCTTGGTGTAGCTGAGTTGTGGCCAATATGACTTCTGATTATTCACACGGTGGGAGAAAAGAGTAGGCTTTTGTAAACTTATGGAGGACTGCCCCCTGGGGGCCAGAAGAATGAGCCCCTTCCTGGAAGTGAGTAGATTGGGTGCAGGAGGCTGATAAACACTGTGAGCCCTATGTGCCCATTAATATCCAAGAAAATCTCAGTAGTGGCATTCTGTTGGGATCACTCATGCCAATTCCCAGATTTCTCATGCATTACTTTTGTCACCCCTTAACAAGCCAGATTTAGTAAAGACTATTGTAGAAAACCTAACTTTTCAAAATTAACAGGTGTTTCTAAAAGAAAACTAGAACAATGAAAGAAAACTAGAACAACAACAACAAAAAAAAAGGAGAGGAGATTGCCTATCATCGCATCACCAGAGAGAACATTTTCTCCTAAATCTTTCTAGTCTTTATTTTCTGCATGGATATATAGACCTATTATATATATATAATTTATTGTAACAATTTGGGAAGCCGAGGCAGGTGCATCGCTTGAGTCTAGGAGCTTGAGACTAACCAGGGCAACATGGCAAAACCTGGTCTCTAAAAAAAAATACAAAAATTAGCCGGGCGTGGTGGTGCGCATCTGTGGTCCCAGCTACCCGGGAGGGTGAGGTAGGAGGATTGATTGAGACTTTGAGGTTGTGGCTACAGTGAGCCATGATTGTGCCACTGCACTCTAGCCTGGGTGACAGAGTGAGATCCCGTCTCAAAATATATATTTTTAAAAATAGAATTATTCTGTACCCACTGTTCTCTGGTTTGCTTTTTATCCTCTATAGTGTCTTAATGGCATAGATTTTTCCAAGTTCACACAGAGCTTCTCTCAGCTATTTCATAGCCAGAATGAAGCTGTGGCTAGAGAGGAATGCCCTCTAGCTGGAGAAGGCAGTATGGTGGAATGCCAGCTTCTCAAACCAAAGCGTGCTTATGAACTACCTGGGGGCTTGCTTAAAATGCAGATTCTGATTCAGGAGGTCTAGGGTAGGACTTAGGATGCTGTATTCCTGCTGTACTCTCTGAGGATGTGGATGCTGTTGGTCTGCGGTCCACACTTTGAGAAATACACATGTGACAGGTGTGGTGCAAAGAACTCCAATCGAGGAATCAAAACATGTCTTCACATTTTGGCCATGGAACTTGGGGTAAGTTTCTAAACCTCTTAACCTTAGTTCTCTTATATACAGAAAAAGGAATCATGAACATCTGAAAATGCTAAGCTCAAAATATGAGTTTATTAAAGTATAGTTGAACTGAAATTCAGTCATGAGAGAAAAACTAGTTGAGGAAAGAAGAATTCTATCTCATAATCCCTATTCTCCCCTGTCATTCCAGCAAAAGAATAAAATCTGCCATCAGAACAGGAAAGGAAGCTTACTAAATAGCTTATTTGCTAAAGAAATCCAAGATACTGAATTTAGACAGGTAAGTTGATCTATTTTGCCTTTTCAAAGCATTAAATAAAAAAAGAACTATAATCCTAATGGACAGGATCCCCTAGCTGTCTCTGTCCACTCTGCAGCAGCTTGAAGGCTGATTCGTTTCTTTTACAAATACATGAACATCTCAAGTATATGTCCAAACTTCAAGACATCTACTTTTCTTATTTCTGTTATTTTTCTTTCTTTTTTTTCTTTACTTTTTTTTTTTTTTTTTTGCTGTCTAGGTGCCAGACACACACGGTCTCTCTCTCTCCCAATCCTCCTTTCCATGGCCTCCCCATCTTGCTGGCTTCAACTTCTTTTCCCTCCTAGATACAGTATTCCCCTCTGGATCCCTCCACATTCCTTCCCTTTCTAAGTTCTTGGCTTCTCTAATTCATGTCTTCATATGCATTTCCCTGCTCAACAAAAGGCTCCTTTCCAGGAGTCCGGTGGGACTTTGCTTTTTCCCTGACTTATTATTGTTATTTGATTTTTTTAAAAAACTGTGGTTCAAATGCAGAAGAGCATAAGAATTAGACTTGTGTGTTTCTCTTTTCAGCTAGGGAAGTTACCAGCTACATCATCTTGTAATTCCCAACTTCTTTTCTCACAAAGACAGACTCTTAATCACTCAGCTTGATTTCTCTTTCAAAGGTAGGAACAGGGGGAACCATGAGAGAAAGGACAGATAGAAAGGACTCACCCACTGCCTGAGGAGCCACCTGAGACAAGGATAGTCAGTCTAGTTCTGTCAGAGGGCGTAGATGCTGAGTTGAGCCAGTATGATGCTTCCCTGTGTTCCAGGAAGTTCTTTGTACAAAACTGAAAGAACTGATTTTAAGGGCTGTTTGATTCTGGACTCCTGTGATTAAGTTCTGAAGGCCTCACACTGAGACCAAAATTCCCCAATTACGTTCTCTTGAAAAACCACCCTGGGTGGGCTTAGCTTGGGGGTAGAGAGTTGTGACTATGCAAAANTTGTGACTATGCAAAAAAAAAAAAAAAAAAAAAAGGAATGAAAAAAGAAAAGAATATAGTTTACTTTATTGCCCAAATCAGGCCAACATAAAATTTCTGAGATTTACATGTCCAGATATTTAATGAGCAAATGCTTTCCTTTACTGGTATTTTTTGGTAGTTGTGTGTAATTCACTTTGTTGCAATTTCCTTGTTGATTCCCATGGAGCCTCCAATAGTCTCCAGCTTCTTAGGGTAAGGGCAGCAAATCCTTCTCTGCATACCCATAGCAATAGAGTAGGGGAGAGGATGGAGGGTTTCTTTGTTGTGATCTAGTTGATTTGTTTTTCTAAGACCACCAGAGCAGGCACAAAAGAACCAGCGAGTAGGCAAGTGTAGGAGCTAAACTGCAAGTTTATTTTGGTCACCTAGCTTCAGGGGAAGAAGGTGGGTAGGGAGAGGTCTGTTGGCCTGCGGCAAATGAGGCCAACAGAGTCGCCCCTGGAGCTCTTGGACGGAGTTCCGACAGTCCCCACCGCAGTGGGGAAGCTGGGAAGGCCGTGCGTGGCGTTCGTCCGGAGCCGCTTTTCTAGGAGTGGGAGGGCAATAGGCGGGGCACCTGCGTGTCGGGGGGCGTTCTGCAGGTGCGACCAGGTAAATCTTGGTCTCTTCGGATTGACATCACCTGGCGCATGCCTAGTTGGTCTGCACCTTCCCAGGTCGCCGGCTGCATTTTCATGCGTGCCGGAAAAGTTGGGGGGGATGAAGAACCCGGAAGTGCACCATCTTGCCTCCCTTCATCCAAACACTAGTCACCTTTTTCTCAGATTCCTGATTTTATGTAATAATTGTGTACGCGTGTGTGTGTGTGTGTTGGAGACGTATGGTTTAGTGTTAACTTAAATTAATGTGAGATTACCCAAATACTTTTTAGAATAATTTGAGTATACTTTATTTATTTTTATTTTTTAAAATGGTGTCTCGCTTTGTCGCCCACGCTGGAGTTCAGTGGCACGTTCTCGGCTCACTGCAACCTCCACCGCCAGGGTTCAAGAGATTCTCTTGCTTCAGCCTCCCCAGTAGCTGAGATTACAGGCATGTGCCAATATACCTGGTATTTTCTTTTTTTTTTTGTATTTTTAGTAGAGACAGGGTTTCACCATGTTGGTCAGGCTAGTCTCGAACTCCTCACCTCAAATGATCTGCCCACCTCGGCTTCCCAAACTGCTGGGATTACAGGTGTGAGTCACTGTGCCTGGATGTTACTTTTGTTTTGAGACAGGATCTTGCTGTGTCACTCAGGCTGAAGTGCAGTGGCATGATCTCGGCTCACTTCATCCTGCACCTCCCAGTCCCGAGTGATCCTCTCACCTCAGCCTCCCGAGTAGCTGGGGCTACAGGCACGTGCCACCATACTCAGCTAATGTTTTAAAAGACTTTTTTGTAGAAACAAGGTCTTACTATAATACTCAAGCTGTGTTTCTTATATAAATTGTAAGTAGAGTCCACTTATACAGCCTGGAGGTAATGCAAGAGTGAGAAGAAAATGAAGTAATGGGAGAAAGCTAGCCCAGAAGACATGTTGGTATATTTTGGAAAATAATGAGTTAATTTTGAACCAGATTAAGGAATTTGTCTTTAAAGAAAATAAAGTTCTGGGTGAAACTGATGAAGATTAGAAGACATTTCATGAATGGTGAGGATAATATTCTGCAGTCATCTGGATAATCATCTGTATATAGTTAGAAATTCTTGCCATCTTGGAAGGAAGCTTCTCATCCCCTGAGTCATACCTTGCATTTACAAAGTAGCTGCCATTTATCAAGCCCTTGCTATGTGGGAAGTACTGTTTCTCAGGGGTACAGCATTCCAATTAGTGAGCAGGTTTATTCCCACCATCTGGTAACTCCTCTTGGTTACACAGAGAATTGAATTTAATTGGCAACACTGTAGACATAGGCTTTGCTAGTTGGACTATAGCACTCCTGCCTGGAGAAGTGTGGACCTCAGTAACCAGTCTCCGTCTATAGGAACAATGTTCAGTGACCATTCTTTATTGGGCAGTTCCGAGTTTTCTTTTTCTTTTTCTCTTTTTTTGATACAGGATCTCACTCTGTCGCCCAGACTGGAGTGCAGTGGTATGATCATGGCTCACTGCAGCCTCAAGCTCCTAGGCTCAAGTGATCCTCCCACCTCAGCCTCCCAAGTAGATGGGATCACAGGTGTATGTCCTCATGCCTGCCTAATTTATTTTATTTTATTTTTTGTAGAGATGGGGTCTCCCGGGGTTGCCCAGCCTGGACTCAAACTCCTTGGCTAAAGTGATCCTCCCACTCGGGCCTCCCAAAGTGCTAAGATTACAGGCATGAGCCATCGCGCCTGGCCTAGTTCTGAGATTTCTCTGCCAAGTTCTTTCTGCTGGAGGCCAGGGAAGTATGTTTATGCCTCTGTAAGTTAGAGTGTCAGGCATCCAGGTGCAACAGGGATAGTTGTCATGTTTGATACAGGATCAGTAGCAACTACTATACTGGATCTTAAGCACTACATGCTCCTGTTTTTTTTTTTTTTAATTTTAATTTTTTAATTTTTTTATTTTATTATCTTAAGTTCGTAGGGTATCATGTGCATAACGTGCAGGTTGTTACATATAACTTGTGCCATGTTGGTGTGCTGCACCCATGCAAACTTCGTCAGCACCCATCAATTCATCATTTTAATATCAGGTATAACTCCCAGATGCATCCCTCCCCCCTCCACCCTCCCCCCCTATTTTTTTAATGTGCATATGGCTAAAGCAAGGAGGGAGAGTTACAGGCTCGTTGGGTAAGAGCGGAGATGGGAAGAGAGTAAATGCATCATCCATGGCTTGATAGTGAAGATTCTGCTATCCCAAAGATGAGCGAAGTTTTTTCCACTCCACAGCCCTTAGGCCACAGTAAGCATTTAAGTTTCATAAAACTTCGGGCTGTATTTTCTCACTTTTTCGGCTGAGAAAAACAAGTCTCAGAGAAGTAAAACAACTGTATCAAGGCATGTAATGTAAGCAAAGAAGAGCAAGCCTCAAACCTCAATCTAATAACAGCAGAAAGTCCCTGTTTCCTTAGTCCTGCACCTTCTGCCTTATCCAAAATACATCACTCACCCCCACTCCCAACTAGGGAGAGTAAACAGGAATGGGAATATTACTAAGATCCTGCAGTTCTGATCATTACTCCTACATGCTTAGCAAGTCCTCTCCATCCCGCTTTTCAAAATGTGTTTATTATTGGAGATGAAGGGAAGGTTCTGTTTGTCTGCCAACTTTTTTGTTCCTCTAAAAATTGATAAGATCTTGGATTCAGTGCAAACCTTCAGAGTGGGGAAATGTGAGCCAATGAACCATGCAATGGCCCATATCAGGGCAGGTTTTTTTTTTTTTTTTTTTTTCTTTCTTCTTTTTTCCCCCTTAGCCAAGCAGAGGCTGATGACCAGCCTCTTGGCAACCTCATCTACTATATGTTCTGACATTATTTAACAGAAAAATGGTACTTACTGCCAAGTCAGAGGAACCGGACCCCAGAGAAGGCTTTTCTATCAGTCAGGCTGAACTAGCTCTTCCCCGCCCTTCACAGGTCTTTTATGCTTCAATGAGGATTCCTTCAAAGTGTGGAAGCAGGCTCACAAAGAAGAGATGGAACATAAAAATAAGGCCTTTTTCTGGAAAGACATTCAGTCCAGCCCCCTTTCGCTCGCCTGGAGATGTCTTGATCCTTTGGGTATTTTTTGTCTCTATTCAAATCAAAAAGTGCTAATAAAACACCCAACACAGTGGTTAAGGGCAGCTGTGGCAGGAGGACGGAGAGTGAATGCAGGTTGTATGCCATGCCCGATAATGATAAAGCATCAGGAGGGACAAGGCAAGAGCAGGGCTTTAGGACATACACAGCTGAAAGGAAATAGTTGTGGAAAGAGCTGGTTGCAGACCAGTGTGGCCTCGTTCCAGGTGAACTATTTGAGTGATCTCGAAAAAACACCTTAAATATTACTAGGCAAGACTTAGATGCTTTTTAATCTGCAAAGGGGGGGATACATAATCATAGATTTTATAGCTTTGACTTGTGGATTAAATGAAAGATTGCGTGCATGTGCTTATTGGCAACAGCCTTTAGATACTTTATTTAATTTCACTTTATAATTATAGTTGAGAAGTGGATTTATACGGGGAGGTAACTTGGGTCTTGAAAAGGAGAAAAAATTACAGAATGTGTTAGATGCCCAACCCAGGGAGTCATGGCTTTGGAGAGAATAAAAAAAATCCCTACCAATTTATTCTTTTTTTCACCCTTAGGAACAAAATTATTTAAAAAAAAAAAAAAAAAAAATTGCCCCAATCTGAAATGGTCGTCAAGTAAAGCTGCTCCTGGTTAGGCATATTGAGGCTTGAACATATTTTGCCCCAAACCCACAGAGATCCACCCAGGCCCAATAGTCTATGGAGATTTTGATTTTTAAGTTGCCTCTCTAAACCCTGTAAAAAGAATTTTTTGGTCAAATACATTTGAAAAACTCAGCATATTTGGAGATTCATAATGACCATTTGGATAAAGGCACTGAGCAGGCCTCTATGAAAATAACATAACCAGCCGGGCGCGGTGGCACAAGCCTGTAATCCCAGCACTTTGGGAGGCCGAGACGGGCGGATCACGAGGTCAGGAGATCAAGACCATCCTGGCTAACACGGTGAAACCCTGTCTCTACTAAAAAATACAAAACAAAACTAGCCGGGCGAGGTGGCGGGCACCTGTAGTCCCAGCTACTCGGGAGGCTGAGGTAGGAGAATGGCGTAAACCCGGGAGGCGGAGCTTGCAGTGAGCTGAGATCCAGCCACTGCACTCCAGCCTGGGGACAGAGTGAGACTCCGTCTGAAAAAAAAAAAAAAAAAAAAGAAAATAACATAATCCAGTGTTAATCAAATAAATGTGAACATAACGCATTTTCTGTCATTATTTCTGCTGCTGCCGCTGTTTGGAGCGCAGAAAGGTACACATGTCAATATCCTGAAGAACACAGGTCCATGGATAGAGTTGACTCTAAGCTGACTCACCCAGCTGTCTGCTGTCAGCTCTAGTAGTGTTTGCATGCTGGGTGTCTAGTCATCAAAGAATGTTCTTCGCATCAACTATGGTGACACCAGGCATTGTTCTAAAATAGCGACTCTAAAGAGAAGTAATACTGTAGACCACGAGCTTAGTAGTTTTATCTGGCAGAACGAAGGTTGACTTATCTCGGGGGAAGAACTTTATCATGATATTGGGAACTTGCAGCAAAGTTTTGACTGGCCTTCAATTAGCTGAGTTTCCAAGATGCCTTTGTTATCAACTTGCTTCTGAAAACTTATTAAAAACTTCATTTCATCTTTCTTTCCTCTCAAAGTGTACAGAGTATATGAAAGGCAGAGCATTGGTGGGACCAAGAGGGTAGAGGTGTATGAGATAGACATTGGAAAAGAACGTGAGGGAAGGGAGAAAGAGAGGGAAAGAGAATGGTGATGCTGTGGTCTCTCAATTTGAATCTACATAATATGCAATATATAGATTAAAACATTACCCTTACCTGTATCTATACATATAGTCTGTGTTTATCTTTTTTTTTTTTTTTTTTGCTGAGATGGCGTTTCACTCTTGTTGCCCGGGCTGGAGTGCAATGGCATGATCTCGGCTCACTGCAACCTCTGCCTCCTGGGTTCAAGTAATTCTCCTGCCTCAGCCTCCCAAGTAGCTGGCATTACAGGTGCCCACGACCATGCCCAGCTGATTTTTGTATTTTTAGTAGAGACGGGGTTTCACCATGTTGGTCAGGTTGGTCTCAAACTACTGACCTCAGGTGATCCACCTGCCTCGGCCTCCCAAAGTGTTGGGATTACAGGCATGAGCCACTGTGCCCAGCCAATAGTCTGTTTTTCGGAGGTTAGAAAAACACTATAAGTAACCGATAACATTTCCAATTGTCTTTTATGTATTTGCAGCTATGTATGTGTAAATTTTGCCTAAATTTGGGTATGCCTAAGCTTCTGTGAATTCCTTCATATCTCACAGTTTGTGGCACTGTGTGATAAGATCTTCCAAATGCCTAACTTTTTGGCTTGAGCCCACCCTCTCTGTCTAATGCACTGTGTCTTTGGAAAATCTCTTTACCCTTAGTATTTGTCTCTGTAAACTGAGAATAATATCTCTGTTTCTGCTTTTCCTTTTCTTTTCTTTTTTTTTTTTTTTGAGATGGAGTTTCGTTCTTGTTGCCCAGGCTGGGGTGCAATGGTGCAATCTCAGCTCACCACAACCTCCACCTCCCAGGTTCAAGCAATCCTCCTGCCTCAGCCTCCTGAGTAGCTGAGATTACAGGCATGCGCCACCAGGCCCAGTTAATTTTGTATTGTTAGTAGAGACAGGGTTTCTCCATGTTGGTCAAGCTGGTCTTGAACTACTTACCTCAGGTGATCCGCCCACCTCAGCCTCCCAAAGTTCTAGAATAACAGGTATAAGCCACCTCGCTTGGTCCTGTTTCTGGGTTTTTATGAAGTAAATAGTATAATGAAGTCATTCTGCAATACTTATCCATATATAATGTGTGCGTGTGTGTGTATGTGTGTGTATCTGTGTACTGGACTATGCCCATAACAAAGTTTTTATAAGCCTGTAGTAAAATAAGAAAAATAAGATCAGTGTGATGAGTGTTAAGTTTTACACAGTTAAAAAAATGGATCACAGCACTTTTGGAGACCGAGGCGGGTGGATCACGAGGTCAAGAGATCGAGACCATCCTGTTCAACCAACATGGTGAAACCCCGTCTCTACTAAAAATACAAAAATCAGCTGGGCATAGTGGCGCATGCTTGTAGTCCCAGCTACGTGGGAGGCTGAGGTAGGAGAATCGCTTGAACCTGGGAGGTGGAGGTTGCAGTGAGCCAAGATTGCGCCACTGCACTCCAGCCCAGGTGACAGAGCAAGACTCTTTCTCAAAAAAAAAAAGGGGGGGAGGGGAGTGGAATTTTTGTTAAAAAATGTGTACTTTATAAATACCTCTTTGAGTTTTTTTTCCCTATTTTTTCCCGCTATTTTACTAGTAAGTGAAATCACAAAGTCCCAGAACCAGTGAGCTGATGGTACAGAAATACTGGGCCCAACACAGATGTGAGTCAGTGTTCTTGTGAATTTTGCTATCTCTTTGAAGTTATCCTTCTTTTGATGTTAGTGGCATGTTGGTTTGCAATTGTTTGTCCAGCAACAAAGATAGAGAGCATTCTTCAGTTGTAACTATTTTTGGTGCCAGTTCCTCTTAAAAACAGTGTTTTTGAATGGCTGCCTTATAAATGCCATTGGTGCCTGTGGAACCAAGCAAGGTGAATTGCCCAAGGGTGAGGACCTCCTGGCTGTGGCCTCATTAGCACTGAGCTCCTGCAGATGGCAACAGCCAGGAGAACCGGTAGACAGCCACAGAATTTTCTTATCCAGATGTCTCTGACCACATCACAAAGCCAAGTACTACTGCTCTCCTGTGAGTCACTGGCATTTTCTGTCTCTCCTTTCTCCTATTCATGTTAATTGTTACAAATTCATTTCTTAATTCATTTGACAGGCATTCACTGGGGTTCATGGTTTGTTAGGCATCATGCTGAGTACTTTAAATACTTTATTATCTCATTTAACTTACACAACAGTTTAGTGAAGCAGGCATTATTTTCATCCCTAAATTTCACAAACGAGGGTCTAAGGCTTGAATGGCAATCTGATTTGCAAGTGCCATTTTTCAAGCGAGTCACCTAGCTAGGTTCACATCCAGGTGTCTCATTTTCCAAAGGTCACAGTATTGATTATGGAAATACAAGTCCTTTAGCAGAGCCAGGGAGCCTTATGGTGCAAACATTAAGAGCAGGGACCTTGGAACTATAAAGACCCCAGTTGTTATTGCTGATGTTTTTGTTTGGAAAATCAGGATAATAATTGTGCCTAATTTTATGGTTGTTGTCACGATTCAATTATATAATGTATACAAAGTCCTAGAAACATACTAAGTTTTTTTCTTGTGAAGTGGTGTCTGTCAGTAACAATGTTAACGATAGTAATTGGACTGTGCTGTGGGCTGTATGAGACTCTTTGCAGAAGATGAGAAAATGAATCACAATGTTAAGTAAAGCAGGATGTTGAGGAGGAGGGTTCAGGGTTGGGTGGAAGGCTTGAAGGGCTGTAATGAGAGGCATGAAGGTATCTGGGCTCCAGTGTGGGAAGAGCTTCCTTGTTGAGTCCGTCTGGCCTGGTGGGCCTGGGTAACCTTAGTGATGCAGGGTCCTAGCTGCCAAGTACATAGAGATTTGTACTTTTACACCTGCCGGGTAGGGATATGACCAAGTGGAGAATGAGGTTCATGCAGCTGAGACCCCGACAAATGAGTTGTACCAATGAGAAACTGGGCTTGGCTCTCAAGGGAAAGCCCTCCACCCTGCCTGTCTGGCTCTTTTTGAGTAGTGGAGTCGGTCTTTGATGACCTTGGCCTAAAACTCTTCTTCATAACAGTCCAGGAACTGAAAAATTGGGACCCTCTGGCAGCTGCTGGCATATTCTGAACCATGAAGTTTGCATTTACTTCATGGCTGGAAACCAGCTGCCCTGTGGAGTGAAAGATGAGGGGGTTCTCTATGTGTAAGAACCTGAAAGGAGAAAATTACTGTGGAAAGAAATGAAGTAATGACATAGCCTTTCTGCCAGATTGGGGGATCTTAGCCATGATTTAGATAGCTCCAGAGACTAAAATCCAGCATTACGATGAATATTTAGAAGCTGCCAAAATTTAGAGAGTGTGTCATGTTTATTTATCATTTATTTGCATACATTTTCAATGTAGACAAGATGTCTAAGGAATTATAACTTCTCCAGAAGATGATTCATTTCTCTTGTTTTTGTTTGTTTGTTTGTTTGTTTGTTTTGAGACGGAGTCTCGCTCTGTCACCCAGGCTGGAGTGCAGTGATGCAATTCCTCTTGGTTTTTATCTTGGGTGCTTATGTCTGAGAAGTCTGAGCAGCGATGGGCTTAATTTGAGTGAATTTTTTTGTCATTTTTGTTCATCTATACATATACATATCCCCACTACCCTTTGTAGTTACACTCATCCCTTCCCTCCAGTCTCCATAACCCCTGGCAACCACCAATTTGTTTCCCATCTCCATAATTTTTGTCATTTTGAGAACGTTATTGTCAATGAAATCATACTGCCGGTGATTTTTTGAGATTGGACCTTTTCACTCAGCATAATGCCTTTGAGATCCAACCAAGCTGTATGTATCAGTAGTTAACTGTTTTTTGTTTATTTGTTTTTTAAGACTGGGTTTCATATTTGTTGCTCAGGCTGGAGTACAATGGCGCCATCTCAGTTCACTGCAAGCTCCGGCTCCTGGGTTCAAATGATTCTCCTGCCTCAGCCTCCCAAGTAGCCGGGATTACAGGTGCACACCACCACACAGGGCTAATTTTTTTTTTTCTTTTTGTATTTTTAGTAGAAACAGGGTTTCACCATGTTGGCCAGGTTGGTCTTGAACTCTTGACCTCATGTGATTCACCTGCCTCTGCCTCCCAAAGTGCTAGGATTACAGGCATGAGCCACCGCCTGGCCAGTTCACTGTTTTTTATTGCCAAATAATGTTCTATGGTATAGACTAGTTAGTTTAAGCATTCATCTCTTGAACAGACGTTTTCGTTGTTTCCATTTTTGGAAATTACAAATAAAGCTCTTATGGCCAATTATGTACAAAATTTGCTTGGATGTAAGTTTTTATTCTCTAGGATAAATGCCCAGGAGTGTGGGTGCTTGGTTGTATGGTAAGTGTATTTTCTTTTAAGAACGTTAAGACCACATATTTCATGATTTTCTTTATATAAAACCTTTCCTTTTGGTCAGGCATGGTATGTTCCTGCCTGTAGTCCCAGCACCTTAGGAGGCCAAGGTGGGAGGATCACTTGAGCCCAGGAGTTTAAGACCAGCCAGGGAAGCATAGAGAGACCCCGTTTCTACAAAAAATAAAGAAAAAACATTAGCTGAGTGTGGTGGCAGGAACCAGTAGTCCCCGCTACTCAGGAGGCTGCGATGGGAGGATTGCTGGAGCTACACAGGTTAAGGCTGCAGTGAGCTATGTGCACACCACTGCGCTCCAGCCTGGGCAACAGGGCCAGACCACGTCTCAAAAATAAATAAATAAAAATTTCCTTTTAAGAGAGTATCATACTGTTTTCCAGGAGGCATATCATTTTGCATTGCTACCAGCAATGTATAAAAGACCCAGTTTCTCCAAATCCTCATTAGCATTTGGTATTGTCAGTATTTTTTATGTAGTGATGTCTTAATTATAGTTTTTTTGTTTTTGTTTTTGTTTTGCTTGTTTGTTTTTGTTTGAAATGGAGTTTTGTTCTTGTCACCCAGGCTGGAATGCAATGGCGTGACTTTGGCTCACTGCCAGCTCTGCCTCCCAGGTTCAAGCGATTCTCCTGCCTTAGCCTCCCCAGTACCTGGTATTACAGGCATCCACCACCATGCCCAGTCAATTTTTTTTTTTTTTTTTGTATTTTGTGTAGAGGCGGGAGTTTCACCACGTTGGCCAGGCTGGTCTCAAACTCCTGACCTCGTGTTCCTCCCACCTTGGCCTCCTAAAGTGCTGGTATTACAGGCATGAGCCATCACACCTGGCCCAACAGTTCTTTATGTATTTTAGATACACATTTCTTATCAGATATATGGTTTTCCAAATTTTCTCCTAATGTGTGGGTTGCCTTTTCACTTTCTTGGTAGTGTTCTTTGAAGCACAAAAGTTCTTAATTTTAATGCTGTCTAGTTTATCTATTTTTTTCTTTTGTGGCTTTTCTTTTGGTGTCATATGTAAGAAATGTTGCCTTATCCACAATCATGGAGATTTAGACCCTCTTTCTAAGAGTTTTATAGTTTTAACTTTTATATTTAGGTCTGTGATACATGGTGAGTTGATTTTTGTATAGAATGTAAGGTAGATGTCCACATTCATTCTTTTATATGTAGGTACCCATTGTGCCAGCAGCATTTGTGGAAAAGACTCTTTTCTCCCCGTTTGATTGTCGTGGCACTTTTGTCAACAGTCAATTGACTGTATGCCATATTTTTTATAGTTGCTTTTTCCTATCTCAAATTTCCGGTTCCAGAGAACCGAATTTTCTTTCGGTTCCAATGAACCTTCCAAAGGATTAGCTAAAGCTTGATCTAAAGCTCCAGGGGCAATGGTTTTCAACACTGTGAAGAGTTACTTGTTCTTTACCATAAGTGAGATCCAGACACTTTTTAGAGAGCAGCTTTGGATTTGGAAGAGAATAAATAGAATCCATTGGCTTTTACAGTTGGAGGGGAGAAGGGGACTAGGAGGAAAAGGTAGAGAATATATGACAATCCTAAAGGTTAATTTTCCTTCTTTTCAGTTATATTTTTAATTACTCTTGGGCTTTGTTTGTTGGTTTGGCCTTCCTCTGTTCTCCAGAGAGTATACTATAGCCTCACATTAGACAAACACAGGCTCAAATTCTAGATCTTCTAACCTGATTTTTCAATCTTCAGTTTCTTCTTTTGCAAAATCGGGATAATCATAATGTATACCTGAAAGGATTGTTATGAATTTTAAATAATAAAATAAATCACTTGGCATAGTGCCATGATACATTAAAATATTAGCTATTATTATTTTCCTATCCAGGACCAAAAGTTATATGTTGTGTGGTCCATTCCTTTAGTTCTTGTTGCATGAAATGAAATAAACTGCTAATCTGAGTTTTAAAAAATCCTTACTAATCTCTTAGTAGGTTTGAAATATTTTTCTTTTGTGGGAGTAGGGAAGATTTCAATTCCTTTTAAGCTTTAATTTCCTGAGTGTGTTACAAACTGCATTGAATTACATTTGACATATGGAGGTTCTAAAGCCACATCAGACTTCTATTAACATAGGATAATAGAAATACCAAAAATCCAGCAATCTGTGAGATCCCATGGCCCTTCCACTTCCTCCCCATGGCTGTAGGCATGCCACTCACGTTCTGTGAGCTTCACTTTCACCACTCCTAAAATGGGGGTAAAATATCAGCCTGGACTGTTGTTCAGATTGCTATGACACTCAAAGGACGTAAAAACTGTGCTGAACTTTTAAAATTATAAAGCTGGCTAGATCTGTAACGTGGTTTAGCACATCAGTGAAATACTTAGCAAAGTAAACCCTATGACAAAATATCAAAATTAACATTTTAATTTTCTATTAACACTGTATCATCATATTGGTGGCCTCAAGATGATGGACAAAAAAGAGGACAGTGTGGTCAAAAGCTTCAGCTAATGAAACAGAGCAGGAAGTCAAATATAAAAAGCCTAGTTGTCTGTCAAAGTTCTAAGGCATTTTGAAGTTAATGTTCAGTGTTTTTGCATTTTTTTCTGAAACCTTGGTGGGCTGAATCTCTCAATGCCTCTTTTCTTAGCGCTATGGTCTCTGAGAACAGGAAATACAATAACTCAACTTATAATTTTAAAGGCCTTAATTTTAGAGCCAAAAAATGGTCCCACAGACTCTGGTCTCATCATCTAAGAAATCCGATACTCCATTCTATGGGTATAAATATATGTGTGTGTGTGTGTGAGTGTGTGTGATTTGGAGTTTACTGATTCTTACAGTTTAATATCAGGTTCTTCTGTTAAGTTCAAGTTCAATTAAATTATTTACATGTACTTAAAAATAGGATCCATTTTGGAACTCTATTTCTCTAAAAGTAGCGTCAACTCTTCCCTTTTCTAACTGTATATGTACACCAAAAGATGTCTAGAATGATGTCCACCTAATGATAATCACGATTATTTCTGTGTGGTATGATTTTGGGGTAAACTTTGCTGTCATCTATATATTTTCCTATATTGCTTGAGGGTTTTTTAATATAGCTTTTTTATTTTAAAATAGTGATAAACTACAGTAAGTTGGAAAATTAGCACATAGTGCACCATGTGCCTTTCACTTGGCATCTCCCTATGGTAACAACTTAAGCAACTAGGGTAACATGGCAAAACCGGAAACCGCCATTGGTACAGTGCAAACTGCAGACTGTATTCAGATTTCACCAGTTTTTCCATGCACTCATTTGTGCTGTTACTCCACCTTAACTCTACATATTCCTTTGTAGCCCTGCTTGAGGGGTGGGGTTGGGTAAGGAGCATATTGAACTTGACAGGAATAAACATACACCAGCTTTGAAAAGCCACACTGTCTGTCATTGGCCAGAAGTAACCTCATCCTTCCAAAATTATTGGTAGTGATGTGACTAAGCTGGCCATTTGTTAAGTATTTAGCAATTTTGTCATTGGTAGTTTGAAATCAGCTGTGGTGAAATAATTACCTCGAAGAAATCTGCAGAGTATAAATCAAGTCCCCGCCCTCGCGTCCTAGATCCTGTTTACCAACACAACACGCTTGGTACGACATTTACAGGTTGTCCTGGTTAATCCCCGTTCCCCATGTGCCTCTCATCTGGGTCTCTCAGTAAAACATAATTTCCTAGTAGGGCATTCCCTTATCATACATGATGCTTTTTTTCCCCTCAAGGTTGCCAAATAGAGCAGCTAAATAATTTAATAAAAAGGCAAGGTTTCTGTTAATGGATTCTAATATCTTATTATATGATCCTTCTGGGTAAATTACCTCCATTTTGCCCAGGGACTTCCTGGAATATAGATACATATTTAACTCCAAGAGGACATTTGAGGATGTGTGTGTTTGTGGGGGTAGCGATTGGGTAGAATCCTTTCAGCCCTCTCAGTTCCCACCAAGCAGGCAGCTGTTGATCTCATGCACACTCAGGGGACTTCACTCCTCCTGGTCCTGTCACTTTCCTTCTAGAAATGCAGCGACTCACTGAGTCCCTTCTGTTGAGGCAGATCATGGGAACTGGGAAAAGAACCTTGGTTTAAACTTGAAAAGGAAGTAAAAAACCACAGGGATTCTTTGCGGATAACAGCGTGGATTCACAAGCTTCTACATAGTGAAGCACCATATCCTTTTGTCTTTAATGAAAAATACAGAACAGTGAAAAGAGGGAACTGAGCTATGTTCCCTCTTAATCCTTAGTACATTAATTGTAACAGAAAAGAGGAAAACAAAACAAAACAAAACGTTCCTATTCTCTATCCTCCCCTTGTCTAAAAGTGTTGCTAACATTTAATAGACATGTGTAGATGAGCTCTTGCATGTGTAGCCTATTCCAGGTGTAGCCTATTCCAGGTGTAGCCTATTCCAGGTGTAGCCTATTCCAGGTGCGTGGAGGAATACTAAAGACATTTATTAAAGACATTTATGTTAAAGGCATTTATGTTTGGAGACAAAATCACACTGGCAACATAATAGTGAAATGAACATAAGCTTTGGAATCAGATCTGAGTTCAGATTCTGACTTGGCCACTTATTGGCTGAATAAACCTGGGCAAGTTACTAAACTTTTATGTGTTACTTTCCTCCTTAGTAAATGCAAATTTGTTAGGAGCATGAATGATAATGACTGGGTTTCTATCCTGTACCAGGCATTTTATGTATATTTTAAATAATGTTTTAATTTAATTTAATTCAATCCTTACCATAAGCCCAGATTGTATTATTTTTATTTTATGGATGAGAAAATTGAGCCTCAGAGATGTTCATTAAGTTGATCAAGGTCACATAGCTAATGGGGAACAGAGCTGGGATTCAAACATAGTATTCTAAAGCCTATAACTTCAGACCACTCTAGAGGCCATATAGCAAATTTTAAAATACATGAAAAAATTTTTATACATTGTAGGGGCTCAGTCATTGTTATATTGTTATTTATTTAATATATAGTGAATTATATGTTAGTTATACTGATAATTATATTAAGATATATTATATAGGATTATATAATAAGCATTAATTATTATTAGTAGTAGTATTTTTTGAGACGGAGTCTCGCTGTATCACCCAGGCTCAAGTGCAGTGGTGCAATCTTGGCTCACTGTAACCTCTGTCTCCCGGGTTCAACTGATCCTCGTGCCTCAGTCCCCCAGATAGCTGGGACTACAGGTGCCCACCATCATACCCAGTTTATTTTTGTATTTTTAGTGTAGACAGGTGTTTCACCATGTTGGCCGGGCTGGTCTCGAACTCCTGACCTTAAGTGATCTGCCCTCCTCGGCCTCCCAAAGTACTGGGATTACAGGTGTGAGCTACCTTGCCCGGCTGGATTATATAACATAAATTAATTAAATGAAATAATTATATTGCTATTTTTAGGGGAAGTTCACTAAACTGGAAGTCAGATGATCTGATCCAGGTCTTGGCTCAACCATTTAGTAGCTCCGCCAATAGGCAAATCACTTACACAGTATTCTCTCTCTCTTTTTTTGAGATGGAGTTTTCACTCTTTCACCCAGGCTGGAGTGCAATGGAGCGATCTCGGCTCACTTCAACCTCCACCTCCCGGGTTCAAGCAATTCTCTGGCTTCAGCTTCCTGAGTAGCTGGGATTATAAGGCTGCGCCACCACGCCCGGCTAATTTTTGTATTTTTAGTACAGATAGGGTTTTACCACATTGGCCAGGCTGGTCTCAAACTGACCTTGGGTGGCCCACCAGCCTCAGTCCCCCAAAGTGCTGGGATTACAGGCATGAGCCACCGTACCCGTTTTTTTGTTTGTTTCTGTTTTGTTTTTGTTTTTGTTTTGTTGCTCAGGCTGGAGTGCAGTGGTGTGATCTCGGCTCACTGCAGCCTCCGCCTCCCGGACTCAAGTAATCTTCCTGCCTCAGCCTCCAGAGTAGCTGGGATTATAGGAGCCTGCCACCATGCCTAGAGACGGGATTTTGCTATGTTGGCCAGGCTGGTCCAGGCTGGGCCAGGCTAGTCTCGAACTCCTGAGCTCAAGGGATCGTCCTGCCTCAGCCTCCCAAAGCGCTGGGTTTACAGGTTGAGCCATGGCGCCTGGCCCACTTACACAGTTTTCTCATTCATGCTCAGGCATGCCTGCCACACTGCAGTTGTTCAATAAATATTTGGAAAATACACACACACACACACAAAACGAATAAAAAATGAACATTCTTAAGGTCCGTTTCAGGTCTTAAAAATGACTCTTGTGATATACACACAAGAAAAATTAAACAACTGATGATCAAATGAAAAGTTAATTGTCAGTGATGTCTGAGAGGCGCCCCAAACCACAGCTGGTTTTCTACAGCGACCCCCTGTGGTGTCGGTGAGTACTGCGAGGGCTAACTATTGCAGTGCCTGGTTCTTGGCATTTTTGCCTGAGATTTGTTTGTTCTTCCTCTACGACCTGTTAACCCAATCCTGAACAGAAAGATTTTTTTCTTTGGCTATTTAAATAAGTCACTGCTTATTTACTTAACGTCGCAATGCTCTTGGAGAAGATGTTTTGTTAGCTGTTTTAGAGAGCACCAGGAGTCAGGGGAGAATGATGAAGGCAGGGTGTCTGGGGTAAAAAACATCCTTTCATGCTCTTGTCCTTTCAGGCTTTATACGCTCATATTATCTTTCTGCCCTTTATCCCTTTATACTAACAGGTGAATTGAACAACATAATTAATAAAGGTGTGATTTATTGAGCCTTTACTATATAGCATACACTGCAACTTTTTGTGTGAATCCTGTTACATATCTTATTTAATTTTCTCAACAGCCTGATAAGGTAAATGGTATTATTATCCCATTTGGGAGGAGATTTAAAATGCTCAAGTCGCTTTTTCAATGACACATACCTAGTGGCAGAGATAGAATTAGGACCCAGTTCGTATGTCTCCTATATACATACTGCCTCTTGTAACAGAGTAGAAAGAAAAATAGATCAGAAGGAGTAAAAGCCAGCATCATTGGATCTCTGCTTTATTTCCATTTGTAACTAAAATAAAATTAAAGCACCTGGCTTATTTTGAATGGCGCTTTCCCATAGCAGCCTCTAAAAACTGAAGAGGTACAGCACTAAGAAGGAGGGATACTTAGTCAATTACCGAGTGACCTATAAAATGCCATTTATGGTTAGGAATGGCAGACTAATGAAATAAAAGCTTATCTAGCTAATGTTTTGTAAGAACAAAAAGAAATTATTGCTCTTTTTTTCATTCTTGGGATTCTTGGGAGGTAACTTTTTTTTTAATTGTCTTTTTTTCCTCTAAAATCCCTTTAAGAAACATAAAATGTTCTGGCAAAAATATTTAAAACATTAACAGTATTATTTAAAAAAAAATCAAGGTCATCCACAAAATGGGAAAACTCTAGACACAATAACATACCTTCGCTTGTCTGTTCTCTGGGGAAAACTTGTTTCAGAGGTGGGGAATTAGGGAGTGGGTCTGATGAACTGCCTTGACTTCTTTTGTCTGGTGTCTGAGCAAGTATGAAAGTATTTGGAGGTCGCTAAGTTTCCCTGGGTCTTTGTGTTTGGAAATGAATTTGCTGCCTGCGGCGAAGACAGCAATCCAGCCTCCCTGAAATAAGGAGAGGCTACAAAACCCGAGATAGTGAACGATCATGCCAGAGGAATGGGCAAAGCAATGCTTATGTTTAGGTTATTACTTTCATATGGATGTGGGGAATCGAAACGCAAAACTAAGGGGCATCAAAATATCACATAAAATCAGCTTTAGTTTCCTTGAGCTCACACTTTTTTCCCTGGACTTTTGGAAAAATGCTACCCTCATGTGGTCAGACAGTAGAGTACAGAAAAACAGAGAGCTTTGACCAGGAAAATAAGATGAAATTGAACAGGGAATGTGGTGATCTATTTGTAAATGTTTTCTGAAGAGCTTATGGCATATCAAAAAAAACTCATTCAGAAAAGAATGAAAGAAAGAAAAAGAGGAACAGCAGAAAGAAAGGAAAAGAATAACAAAGCAAATGAAAAACTGAGAATAACAACAAAATTACTTTCCGATAAAATGGCCCAGTTAACTTATTTCCACTTTCATGGGGCCTTCTCTGAGCATTCAAACAAGAAGTGATTCCTCCCTCCTCAATTCAATACATAAACACTAGAATTAGAATAATGTATCAAGACACTGCTGGGTGCTAGGACCTGTGCTAGGTGCTGGGAATGAAAAGCTGAAAAAAGAGTATCTCTTCCCTCAAATAACTTAGATTTCATTGGGCATTAAGTGGAAAAGGACAGAACAAGTAACTTTATTTATTTATTTATTTTTGAGACAAAGTTTCCCTCTTGTTACCCAGGCTGGAGTGCAATGGCACGATCTCGGCTCACCGCAACCTCTGCCTCCCGGGTTCAAGCAATTCTCCTGCCTCAGCCTCCCGAGTAGCTGGGATTACAGGCATGCACCACCATGCCTGGCTAATTTTGTATTTTTGGTAGAGACGGGTTTTCTCCATGTTGATCAGGCCAGTCTCGAACGCCCAACTCAGGTGATCCACCTGCCTCAGCCTCCCAAAGTATTGGGATTACAGGCGTGAGCCACTGTGCTTGGCCTGTAACTTTAATATACATGGTAAAGAGCTTGATAGGTACACATAAAGTGCAAAAACAAAGGATATTCTGTCCAGCTCTTAAAGAAGATGATGGCTAAGTCTTCAAGTAGGAATAAGATTTAACCAGGTAGCTGGGCATGGTGGCTCACGCCTGTAATCCTAACACTTTGGGAGGCTGAGGAAGGCAGATCACGAGGTCAAGAGTTTGAGACCAGCCTAACCAATATGGTGAAACCCCTGTCTCTACTAAAAATACAAGAATTAGCTAAACATGGTGGTGGCACATGCCTGTAATCCCAGCTACTCAGGAGGCTGAGGCAGGAGAATAACTTGAACCCAGGAGGTGGAGGTTGCGGTGAGCTGAGATTGTGCCACTGTACTCCAGCCTGGGTGACAGAATGAGACTCCATCTCAAAAAAAAAAAAAAAAAAAGATTTATCTAGATTAAAAAATAGTAAAAACATCTCTAGACATAAACAACAGCATATAGCAAAAAAACCACAGCATGAATTTGCCTCAAAGCCTGCATAAATACCAGCTCTTTTGACCCACCAAGGTCTAAGTGTATGTGTGTGTCTGTTTGTGTTGGAGAAGATGGGACAGTGTAACCTGTGTGTGTTGCGAGAAGTGAGGGACCCCGAATGGAGGGACTGGCTGAAGCCGTGGCAGAAGAACATAAATTATGAAGATTTCGTGGACATTTATTGGTTCCCAAAATTAATACTTTTATAATTTCTTACACCTGTCTTTACTGCAATCTCTGAACATAAATTGTGAAGATTTCATGGACATTTATCACTTCCCCAGTCAATACTCTTATAATTTCCTATGCCTGTCTTTAATCTCTTAATCCTGTCATCTTCATAAGCTGAGGATGTATGCCACCTCAGGACCCTGTGATGATTGCATTAACCGTACAAATTGTTTGTAAAACATGTGTATTTGAACAGTATGAAATCAGTGCACCCTGAAAAGGACAGAATAACAGTNAGATTTCATGGACATTTATCACTTCCCCAGTCAATACTCTTATAATTTCCTATGCCTGTCTTTAATCTCTTAATCCTGTCATCTTCATAAGCTGAGGATGTATGCCACCTCAGGACCCTGTGATGATTGCATTAACCGTACAAATTGTTTGTAAAACATGTGTATTTGAACAGTATGAAATCAGTGCACCCTGAAAAAGGACAGAATAACAGTGATTTTCAGGGAACAAGGAAAGATAAGCATAAGGTCTGACTTCCTGCAGAATCAGGCAGAATAGAGCCATATTTTTCTTCTTGCAGAAAGCCTATAGACAGATGTGCATGTAGGAAAAATATCACTGAATTCTTTTCCCAGCAAGGAATAGCCCTGGGGAAGGAATGCATTCCTGGGGGTAGGTCTACAGACAGTCGCTCTGGGAGTGTCTGTCTTACTAGGTTGAGATAAGGACTGAAATATGCCCTGGTCTCCTGCAGTGCCCTCAGGCTTACTAGGATTGGTAGATTCCAGACTGGTAAATTCTAGTCAGACCGGTTGTCTGCTCTTGAACCCTGTTTCCTGTTAAGATGTTTATCAAGACAATGCATGCACAGTGGGACATAGAACCTCATCAGTAATTCTCATTTTGCCTTGCCTTGTGATCATATTGCCCTTTGAAACATGTCATCTTTGTGACTCACTTCCTGTTTGTAAACCCCCTACCCTTCTAAAATCCCAAATAAAAACTTGCTGGTTTTGTGATGAAGTGATGAAGAATAGAGGATAGACTGGAGAATTAAAATCAATAGGACTTTGGAAGAATTAGTTGTAGAGGGTGAGGGAAAGAAAGGAGATGAGAATTAAGTTCATGAATCCACCATATTTCCATCTAACATCTCGCAGTGAGTTGGGGAAGGTAGCAGAAGGTGCAGGTCTGAAATGAAAGATTGACTCAGGATACTTAGTAGCTTGTGATATCCTTATGGCTTTCACATCCTGTGCTGAGTTCTACTTCATTGTTACAGTGTTGTCTGTCTTACTTTACTGTAATGTCACTGAGAGCAAGGACTAAGTCTTCTCTATCTCAATATTCCTTAAAATACATTTTGAAAAATAACTCATTAAGTTATTAAAAATATCATTCTTGAACAAACATGTATCCAAATGTTATATAGCTTGTTAATTAAAGGAACCAGTAGAATGACTGAGCTGGTTCGAGAAGGAATGGAAGAATAGGGAAAGACCTGCTGAAATGAAAGGAAAGCAGTGTGTTAGAAACAAAAGTAGTTAATGTGCTTATAGGACAAAAACTCAATCTTTATTTGCTTGGTTTTATTTTCTGTCAACTTGAAAATGCATCATACCTTACCATTTTCTATGAATTAGCCTCTACCTTCATAGAATTGTAAAACTTCTGAGCTCTCCTGAATCATCATATTTACTCAATTGGAATATTATAAACTATAGAGAAACTATAGAGACATATACTTCTTATTTGCCTTATGTCTAAGTTTTGAATATTTTTTTCCTACACACATTTCTGTGGTGGCTCTAAGAATATTTAATGTACATTTTTATATTGAATTCGTATCTTATGACTGTACAAAAAAGATTTGAGGTAATGTAAATTAAAGGCAAAATCAAAGCAAAAGAAAGGCAAATATTGACAATAGGATCGATAAAATAAAAAACGCTGGGTGCAATGGCTCACACCTGTAATCCTTGCACTTCAGGAGTCTGAGGTGGGAGGATTGCTTGAGCCCAGGAGCTCAAGGCTGCAGCAAGCTATGGTTGTATCACTGCACTCCAGCCTGGGCGACAGCTACCAGCACTTTGAGAGGCCGAGGTAGGCAGATCACATGAGGTTGGGAGTTCGACACCAGCCTGACCAACATGCAGAAACCCCATCTCTACTAAAAATACAAAATTAGACGGGCATGGTGGCACATGCCTGCAATGAGCTGAGGCAGGAGAATCACTTGAACCTGGGAGGTGGAGATTGCGGTGAGCCAAGATCGCGCCATTGCACTCCAGCCTGGGCAACAAGAGCGAAACTCCATCTCAAAAAAATAAATAAATACATAAATAACAATAAAATAACAAAGCAAACAGAAAAAATAGATTAGATGCCATGATTAAATATAGATATGTTTTTGCATTTGTAGGCAGTCAGGGCAAAATGGGAACACAGTCAATTTTCTCTTGTTATGAGGGAAGAAAAATCTGGCTCCTGAGGTGGTTGTTACTGTTTTGTTTTCTTCTTCTAAATTCTAAAAGAAAGTGTCATGTGGGGCTTCATATAAATGACACAGATGTCGTAGCCCCTTTTTTCAATATATTTATGGTAATTACAGGCACAAATTACCAATGACTATTTGTTATAGAACTTTTTTACTAAAACTTTACTTGATGTTTATAAATATGTGTATGCACAAACATGTTTTGGGTTAAAAACAGTTTTTTTTTTTTTTTCTCTAGAGGATTTTCAATGAGGCAACAAAGGCTTCACTATTTACTTTTATATTTCATATGTAGCTACAAAGTTGCTTAAATAAAATGAGCATTCTTTATCAGCCATTTGGCACAAATCTTAACCCATGGGGTAGGTAGGAATTTGACTATATCTCTGCACTTCTGCGACTGCACCTGTAGGTCAGAGGCAGGGCTACATCATGAGCTGGTGGGAGGAGTTCCTTTTTGTGGGTTTTGTATGGGCCTAGTAAATGTTTCCTCATCTCACTAGCACTGTGGAAGGAAGTGGCCGCCACCCTTTTTAGCTTCTCCAGAAAACACTGGGGTAATCTTCTCTGGATCTAGAAGAGGTCAGTTGAGTTGCTGACATAATACACTTGAATTATATACTAAAACTGGAGTTAATCAAAATAGACCTTTTCTTTTATAAAGTGATACAGGATCCCATAGTAACTGCCTATTTTATGGCATGCTGATATGTAAAGTACCTTTGTCATAGAGACTCAATTGTTGTAAACCATCATCAAATAATGTAAATTGCGATGTCTTGAGAGTTGGGCCTATGTCTTGTTCTCTGTGTTTAGAATTTGATATAGCTCCTGGCATATAGGTGCTTCCTATGAATGAGTGACAGAACATTGTAACAAACTGATGAGTGACTTTTTTTTTTTTTCTAATAAAGATGAAGAGGTTACAATTAAAAGAAGAAACCTTCTTAACATGGATCTTATTGAGCCCATTCCAAAATACTAATTTTTCTTTGTTTCTTTGAGCTAGGGCCTTGCTCTGTTGTCCAGGCTGGAGTGCAGTGGCATAATTATAGTTCACTGTAACCTTAAACTACTGGGCTCAAGTGATCCTCCCACCTCAGCCTCTCAAGTACCTGGGAATATCCACACTCACCACCATGCCCAGCAAATTTTTATTTTTTTTAGTAGAGATGAGGGTCTTGCTGTGTTGCCCAGGCTGGTCTCAAACTCCTGGCCTCAAGTGATTCTCCCACCTCAGCCTTCCAAAGCACTGTACTACAAGTGTGAGTTGCAGTATCCTGCTTAATATTACTTTTGATAGTTCTTTATCTTCTTTTTTGTTTGGAGAGTTGGGGGTCTTGCTCTGTTTTCCAGACTAAAGTGCAGTGATGAGATCACTGTAGCCTTAAACTCTTGGCCTCAAGTGATCCTCCTTCCTCAGTCTCCCAGTAGCTCTGACTACAACCAGGTGCCACCATGCCAGGTAATGGCATATAAAAAATTTTTGTAAAAAATTTTTTTAGAAATGGATTCTTGTCATGTTGTTCAGGCTGATCTTGAACTCCTGGCCTCAAGGACACTCCTGCCTTAGCTGCCCAAAGTGCTGAGATTACAGGTGTTAGCTACTGCACCTGGCCTATTTTTCACAGTTATTCATGGTGACTTACAAAATTGTACCTCTATTGTATCATATTGGTTTCTTATTTCATTCATGGATACAGGGTTTGTTTCCCACATGAGACTGTAAGCTCTTTGAGGGTAGATCCACACGTACATAGGCCATAGGAATGTGCACATGATCAATGCTTGCGTAACACACACCTGTTAACTTGTTACATCTAGTGGGTCTACAACGTAGAAAAAAAAGGTAGATGGATAGAGTAGGAGAAGTAACATTAAGAATAAGGATGGAAAATAGCAGGCAAGATTCTCTCCCAAAGTATGTTCAGAACAGAGATGCTAATGATGATATTTTTTCCCCCAGGGGTGTAAGTTCTGCGTTGGCTTCCTTATCATAGTGCCCATGGCACATACAGTAACAAATGCAGAGTGGGAAGATGAGAAGAAATCTATTTACTGTCCTTACATTACACTGATAGCCCTGATTTGCCTCACCCTGTTTTTCAAAAGTAGATTAGAGGCCAGGTGTGGTTGCCCATGCCTGTAATCCCCAGCACTTTGGGAAGCTGAGGAGCGTGGATTGCTTGAGCCCAGGAATTCGAGACCAGCCTTACCAACATGACCAAACCCCATCTCTACTAAAAAATACAAAAAAATTAGTCGGGTGTGGTGGTGCATGCCTGTAGTCCCAGCTACCGGGGAGGCTGAGGCAGAAGAATCGCTTGAACGTGGGAGGCGGAGGTTGCAGTGAACCAGTGAGCCAAGATCACAGCACTGTACTCCAGCCTGTGCAACAGAGCAAGACTGTCTTAGAAAAAAAAAGTGGAATAGGGTTCAGTTAAACAAACAGCTACAAACAATGAAAGATAAAGTTTAAAAAAATGCAGCTTGTTTTATTTTTATATAAACTAAAACACCAGAGTTCATTGATTCCTATATTAAATACATAAATTATAAAATAACCATTCATAAAACTTTACATACAGTAAGTTGGTTCCAGTCTCTACAGTAATACATACAGTACATGTACATATCCGGTGTACTTCAGAGGATCATTCTGGTGAAATCAGTCAATTTTTATTTTCTTTCATCAATAAACAAGCACTGAAGTGATATATGGAGTCATGCTAATGAGATGGACAGAAAGAACCCCAATTGAGGCAGTTGATTGAATGAAAGCTCTGTGAAATTGGACCCTTGGCTACATTAACACAGTAAACACCTGGGGAATTATGTATTCAAACACATTAACTCTATACTTGAGTCCCCAAAGTATTGGATCTTGAAGGTTAAAACATGCATGAACCCTGTTGAGATGGAATTTTTAGCCAATAAAGATACAGGACTTTTGGCTAATATTAATACTGTCGATTGTGCTGAGCTTTCTGTTGCTCTTTCAAAAAAAAAAAAAATCAACCAACTAACCAAACAAATAAAAAAACCTATTTGCTGGTTTATGGGCCTGGATAATTGAAAAACCAAGTAGTCTCTGCCTTAGTCAACAGTTGGAAACAATAGTGGTAAAGAGAAGGTGGGGTAAAGGAGAGAAGAGGTAGTCAAGGACGGGAAGAGTTCAAACACTAAATGCTCAACAAAAACATGAGTTTCCAGCAGCAGCAGCAGCAGCAGCAGCAGCAGAAAAAACCTTTCTTGAAGCCTTGCATCCTAGAACAGAAGTACACGTTTAGTAAGCGCTCACACTACCGTACTATGTACAGAATATATTTGTGCATATATTTACCTCACGTATTTATAAAAATGTTTGGATTTTGATCTGCCTCATTGTGGGAAGTTGCTATGGTTAGTAGGGGGTATAGGCACAGTCTGTGAGATGTCAGTCAAATAGAAGTGTTGCTACTAACAGATGCTGGGGATCTGCTTTTGGTTGGAAAATTGCATCATCCATTCTTCAGTAAGTTCATGGGGTCTTGATTGTAAGCAAAATTGGGCTCAAAGTTGTTTAACCTTACTGTTCTCACCCTACATAACTTTGCATGTAACAAGGATGAAAATATAAGCATGGGTACAAAGACCTTAATGCAGAAAAAACCAAAACAAAAACAGGAACCCTCACCAAATCAACCACGTGTACCTCTGACACATTAGTTTGAATATAGCAAATTATAATCCTATTTTTGCTACATTGCCCTATAAGTATATCTGCAGTAATTTTCTTCCTCTCGCTCTTTTTTTTTTGAGATGAGGTCTTACCGTGTTGCCCAGGCTGTTATCAAACTCCTGGGCCCAAGCTATCCTCCCACCTTAGCCTTCTGAGGAGCTATCTTTAGGAATTTTGATTACACATTGGACTTGGACTCTCAGCAACAGATTTATTTAGGAAGAACTAAACCACCAAACGGAAGACAGCAAAGGATTGTGAATCTGCCCTGCCCCATTCTGAAATGGAATCATAGAATTTGGCACTTGAAGAGGCTTTACAGGGATTAGCTCCAACCTTCCATTATGTCTGAATCCTCCTGCCAATATGCCTGAAATGAACTCTCGATATAGTACATTATATAGCAATGACAAGGCAGTAGAACATAATGGCAGCTTTCTCACCTAAGATCTAGAAGTCTGCTTAAGTAGGGGCTTAGGTCCATATTGGAAGCATAAACTCATGGCATAAACAGTCATCTAAGATTTGCTTTGATTACTTATCATTCAAAAGTCATCTTGAACTTTTTCAACATAATAGATAAAGCTAAATTTGTGAAGTGATAGAATTAAACTGCCAAAAGCTGTCATTAAATTACCAAAACACTGTTATGAAAATTTCACAAAAGGCAACAAGCAATGCGACTCCCAAACTACAGAGCAAATTTCTATGCTGTATGTGTGTATGTGTGTGTGTGTGTGTGTGTTTGTGTATTCTGTGCCACTCTTTGACAGACTGAAATAATGCAATTAAATATTTTAAAAATAAAATGTCTATGCTGTCCATCTATCTTGATGTAATATAACACAGATGATCCAATTATTTAAACATCAACACAAAACCAATGAATATTCTTTTTACAGTTTCTACAAAAACCTAAGCAGGTTAAAAAGACGTGCTTAATTTTAAAACAATGAACTTGTGAATTACGTTAAAGCAAACATAAGAATTACACAATGGGTTTACAAGAAAATTGGACAATCAATGGACAAAAAGGAACAAGTTTGCCAGAGATTTGTTTAAAATTTAAAGCAAAGTTGAAATAAAATACTGTAGCAAAAAATATTTGGCAAAGCTTTATTTCTCCTATTACTAGTAGAAAGAACGAGCGTTTCCGGCCTCTACCTAAGTGATAACCCCAGGCCCTTCTATATCAGCTCTAGCGTTATTGACTTGGGAAGACACAACGACGGCTTTAATGAGCAAGTTATTTGTGGGGCAAAAAAAAAAAAAAAAAATTAAAGCAAGCTTCAGTCCCACCCCTAAAACCTGTTGGCAATAATTTAATTTATATGGCATAAGTCAGAAGGGATGTCATTTTTTTCAGCAAATTCTATTTCCTAAAAGTAGGGAGGCATTAAAAAAAAAGTTTGACATTCAATTTAGTGATAGATGCTTTTTAAGTATGATAGGTGAAGAGAGTCTCTCCATGTTTTTCCTCTTTCATGAAATTTTTCTATCCTGAATAACTATTTAAACTGGGGCTTTTATTTATCTCAAATTATCTTTAGTAGTCAGTTATGTTTATTTTCCAGGGTATGAATATTTTATTAAGAAAAATTAAGTTAATGAACCCTGAAGAATGCTGTTCTGACTGCTGCACACTCATTAGCCAAATGCATTTAGATAGTACAGATGCAGAAGTGGAGCCACAGGAAATTTCACTGTTATTGATAACTTTATTTATTTCTATTTATTATTATTTATTTTTGCTATTGCTGAACATCCTATCCAAGGGAAGTATTCATTTAAACGTGGTCCATTTCCATGGACCCATGAGTGATTGGAACATACATCCACAATTTTGCTGATGCTTTTCTAATTGTGAAAATGGATAATAGAGAGATGTATCTATTGAAATATTTAGACTTTATTTAAGGATATATTAATTTTGAGGCTCATGAGCAAGACTTGGTAAAACTTACAGTTCAGCCTATAGTCTAGAGAAATTTGCTAATCTCTTGGATCTTAAGCAAAAAGAAAGAAAAAACAAACCTTCTTTTGCGTGACTCTAAACACATCTAAAACTGCTTGGACAATCATCCTAGCTGTTGTTTTCATGTGATTTACAGCACATAAGCCGATGAGGCATATAAACCATACCACATTTGCAAATATTTCCACTCATTTAGAAATAGCTTGTTCATGGAAATAAATTTTGACTTACAAATTTCTTGGTGGGTGGGAAAACAAAATTAAGAGAAGGAAGGTGTGTGTTGGAGCAGATGGAATATAGATTTACTCATATGGGCCCTGGAACAGAAAATGAAGAGAAATGGAAAAGTCTTAGATATGTGAGAGTAATTTATCCTCTTCCATATTTTCTGACTCAAGTTTGCTAGGGTTGGGTCACCAACATTGTAGAGGCACCCTCTTTCACATTTTTTGCCTAATGAGCCTATGGCTCATATTTAATCTTGAACCTACCTAGTTGAATAAAGAATCCAGCAGGAGGCCAGGCATGGTGGCTCATGTCTGTAATCCTAGCACTTTGGGAGGCTGAGGCAGGCAGATCGCTTGAGGTCAGGAATTCGAGACCAGCCTGATCAGCATAGTGAAACCTCGTCTCTACTAAAAATACAAAAATTAGCCAGGTGTGGTGGTGTTCACCTGTAATTCCAGCTACTAGGGAGGTTGAGGCAGGAGAATACTTGAACCTGGGAGGCAGAGCTTGCAGTGAGCCAAGATCGTGCCAATGCACTCCAGCCTGGGCAACAGAGCAAGACTCCATCTCAAAAAACAAAACAAAACAACAACAAAAAAAGAATCCAGTAGGATAGTCTGTTTTGTATCTTCCCAGTAGGACATGTCATCTGACTTGCCTCCAGAATAAAAGATTATCAAGCTAATTATGTGATACTGTCAGTTTGCTCCAAGTCTTTGTTTGATGATTGGCTCTCCTGTGATAAAAGTGGAGTTCTGTATGATGGCATGCATATGCAATCAAGAGAGCTGGGAGATGCTTATCATATAAATGACAAACTCTTCTGTCTTGTTCAATAGCATGAGATGATCTGTTTGCTATAGATTATTAAAGATCCTGGTTTTGAATCTCTCAATTTTTATTGCTAATAGTGTCCCAAGTAGCTTGATAAGTAAGCTTCAGTGCTATAGTGCTTAAATTTAACCAAACCGAAGCACTATTTTATTACATGAGGGAATTTTTTTGTCAACAACACAAGAAAGTCAAATAATACAGCACTTGTAATAATTACAAAGCACATTGTGCTACTTTAAGCACCCCTTGTTCTAAAATTGCAAATAAAACTTTATGAAAAAGCATTTTAACCCCATTTTGCAGATGAGGAAACTGAGGCACAGAGAGGTTAAGTGACTGGGCCAAAGATACCTGGGTCAGCAGTAAATGTAAGAACAAAAAGTGGGACCCCAGCATTCTAGTTTTTATTGTACATTCTTCAGTTATTGTTCTGGCTTTGCAAATGCCAGTGCTAAAACTGAAGGATGATACTGAACCCACATATGGAAAGATTTGTATAGCGTTTCATAGAAAGAGTTTCTGGCTCCCTACACATATTCTCTATGCATGGGAATTCTAGCCCCATAAATAAAACTTGGAAAATTTGAAAAATTGAGGTTGTTCTGTTATCTACAGTAAATGAGGTGTAAAATTAATTTTTCAGGAACATATATTTGCTCTCAGAGATGAATCCAAGACTCAGTAATACACAACTTAGGAAAAGTACCAGTCTTCTAATTGTCTCTGGTAGAAAATGACCTTGTCAGTAACATAATGTTATTTCTATATAAAAAAGTAGAGCTATCTTGTTGCTGTCATCTGTCTGGGAAAAAAATATTATCACTCTAAACAAGAAGAGGTCAGAATGCTCTAGGCATATAAGGATTCTTTGAAAAATAATAGTTTAGTTTAATATTCACATCTCTGTGGCAAACCCGACTCTTGGTAGAAATTTACTCATTGATTCTGTTGTGTTTTTGCCCAAATCATAGATAGCATATTCATTTGCAGGCAATTTTAAGCAGCCATTTGAAAACCAGTATTTTGGAAATGAAAGATTCAGAGATGCTCTCTGGCCCATGTTCCCTATAGATGTTGGCGTTCTAAACAGAACTACGTCAGGGAGCATGTGATTTACAGTATCATCTTCTTAGTTTTCAATATGAATGAGATCAGTCCGTTGTTGATGGAGGGATGCAGATGTGAGAGTAGGACAAGGAAGCATCGGATCTGCTTTTATTTCACATGTTACATTCGCCCAGGTCCTTTGACTTGGTTACCAGTTTTGTTATGGTCACTGTGATCCACTTCTCATCTGTCGTCTGTGGAATGAATTCCACAAGCTCCACCTTTTGCAGAAAAACAAAAAACAAGAGTGTTTTTCTTCCCATTCACGATGCGGAGGTCTCTGTTCCTGAGTTTAAAACAATCATAAAGACAGAAAAGCAAATCCCTGTAGTAAGAAACCAGACTTTTCAAATGAAACATTTTATTGTAAATAGCTCTTCATAGGTATTCCTCGTGCTTCACTCCCCACCCACCCTTGTTTTTTTGTTTGTTTGTTTTGATCTTTTAAAATGTTTATTATCAGGACTAGTGTTTCCATGGGGTGTGGTGTTACATTAAAATGACCCCCCTGCACAGCAGGGGTTGAATGTTTCATTGTAACTTTGGTTCCATGCCCAAGACACATCTTTGCTTGATCTGCTGAAACTAGTTCCGTTGCTGAACTTTTTCTTTACACAATATATGTTTATAGTTCTTCTCTTCTGATTTGACATTTACATGTTTCATTAAATGCAGCATATATTGTAGATTTTCAACAGAGTTGTGTAGGAACTGTCAAGTAAGAAACCTTGAATAATGGCTTTAAAATACACAGTTGTAGTCCTGGCTACAGGGTAGTTCTTAGCTTTTGATCTCCCTCTCACTGGTGTAAACAATTTTGCCATCTTTGAAGGTTTAGAAGCATTTGTCTTTCTGGGATCTTATCCATGTTTTCGGTTACTCTGTAAAACAGAGGAAAAAAATTATTTATATGTCATTTTTATTAATAGCTGAATCATAAAAAACAAACTTTAAAAAAAGACACACATTTTTTATTCTTTACCACTGCTTTGATGTGTGTGATCTTATGCAAGTTACATCTCTAAGCTCAGTTACTTTAATTTTAAGTGAGAAAATAGAAGTCTGTATTTCAAAGGTTGTTGCAACACAATGCATATAAAACTATTAATGGTTCTTGTCTCAGAGTGAGTTGCCTGAAATATTATTATCATTACTGCCTTTTCTCTAAGGTCTTCCAAGGTGATAGCTTAAGAAGTTAAATTGAATCATCATGCCCCAACATATCCATTTAAGATGTTATTTTATTTTTGAAACTTATTTTAGATTCAGAAGGTAAATGTGCAGGTTGGTTACATGGATATATTTCATGATGCAGAAGTCTGGGCTTCTGTTGAACCCATCACACAAAAGTGAACATAGTCCCCAATAGGTAGTTTTTCAAACCCTGCCACTTCTCTGCCTCCCACTTTTGGAGTCTCCAGTAGCTACTGTTTCTGCAATATGTTATTTTAATAGCAGACCTGTCTATTCCCTTCAGTGACTTAATTCTTTGTCACATTTCCTCCCCAACAAAATTGTAGCCATTGGCAAGTTGTCTCCACCTAAAGTCCTGACTGAAGAACTCCCTGGGAGTCAGGACCTAAAGTCCTGACTGAAGAACTCCACCTAAAGTCCTGACTGAAGAACTCCCTGGGAATTCTTCCACACAGGTTTCTCGGTTGGCCCAGAGATGTCCCTGAAAAGGTGCTACTCTGAGGATGCGCCAGCCAGGACTCCTAGCCCTGTTCCTCTGTAAGTCCATATGTCTGAGTTTTCACTTGTGTAGAAGTCTAGGTCGTAATGCTGTCTTCCAATGAAAGTCAGAAATAGCACAGAAGATGTGCTATGAGGATGTGCTTTCATGTGCTACTTAAGGGAATGACCTTTAGGGTCTGAACAACATGGATAGAGAAAATGGGATTTCTATTTTCTTGCTGTATGCCCAAAGATGAATTATTTAACTTCTCTATATCTTCATCTATCTCTATATCTTCATATATCTCAATCTCTTCATCTATAAAATAAGGACACTGATTCTGTAGAAGGACTTTACTATTACTCCAGAAATGTTAAATCCAAAGTTAAATGTTAAAACCACAATCCAAAGTGGAGAAAAAGGAGGCACTTAGTACCCCAAGGATACTTCTAGTCTATCAACCAGAGGCAACTTAAAGATCCAAAGAAATTCCTGCCATGAAGGCATATTTACGGAGCCATTTTGCTCCCAAAACAAGGTTAGACTGGGATGAAAGAGTGACAGAGTCACAGAGGAGAACCCGTGGGAAGGAAGTACAGTGGTCGGGGAGAGATCACACTGAGGGAATGAGGAGGTACAAAGAGGCATAAAGAGATTGATGGTGAAGTCACAGAGGCACACTTGCCTTCTATTACTTAGACATAGAGTTTCTCATCTTCCCTTGCCTATATGTGAGCAGAGAACTGAACAGTAATGACAGGGCAGAGACAGGGGCCACAGCATAGTTGTCTCCGTGTCCCATACTTCATCAAAAAGCTACCTCCTCAGCAAAAAGCTGTGGGTTGTACCACCAACGATGGGAGCCAGTGAGACAGTGGAAGAGGCTGGGCCTTGGCCAGACTGGGAATAGTGCAGTGGGGCATCCTCTGCACAGCCTTCTGAAGAATTCACACACATGTTGCCCAGAATGGCCAGCCTTTGGTCACCTCTCATAGAAAAGATATCAAGTGTTGGACAATAGTAGCCAGAGAAACATCTGCAATCACTGTCAAAAGAGTTGAAAGGGATAATACTTTTCCCTCTTCTTCCTCCCTGCTCTTCAGAACAGCTGAGCCTTGATGAGGAAGAGAAGAGGAAGAGATCTCTTAGAGTCAGACCCTGAACTACAGCTCCATGGAGGTACTTGGCTCATGCCTAAGGTAGGATAAGGGAAGAAATGAGAATAAAACAGAGTCTGAAATTGAACTTTTAAACTGGGTTAAGACTTTTGAGGCTTGAAAGTGACTGAGAAGTTGGGGGACTCACCTATTATTTAATTAAAAGATGAAAGAGGGAAATAAGACAGAGCCTGAGTGAAGAAAGCTATGATTTGAGAAAATAGATCAAGATCAAGAGATCAAGAGATCAAATAGATCAAGATCATATTTACAGTCTACTGGGATGGAAGCCCCAAATAACTAGTTAGAAATATAACATTCTCCTGTTCCACGGTAAAGAAGAGAGTTGATCTGTATATATATAAAAAATTCTTCAGGGATGTATTTTGTTTGTGTGTTTTAAATATAGAATACACAAACACAAAAAGTCTTTAACTTGCAAACTTTCAATGTATAGTGTATCCAAGATTAAATCCTATATATTGTGTCAAAGCATGTATGCATCATTTCCACCTATCACAGCTGAGGTATGGCCCCTCATTTAAGTAAACACATGTTGGTTTTGGAAACCAATGGACTTACAGGCAGTCCAGGCAGTCTCCTAGAATGTTGTTTCTATGAATTAAGAAGTACTTGTAAAAGGAACTATTATTTCTATAGTAAAGCCAGATTTATTCAAATTAGCATTCTGAATTATTGCAGTTACCCAGTGGGTAACAGGAGTTCTTTTTAACAGGTTGCTTAACAGTGCTGCACTTTAGTTTCCTCATCTGTGGAAAACAGCAATTGCCACTATCATTTTGGAGACTTTACTGCAGGCTACAAATTCATTTTTTTTTTCTTTCTGATACAGGGTATTGCTTTGTTGCTTAGGCTGGAGTGCAGTGGTGCAATCTTGTCTCATTGCAGCATCAACCTCTGGGGCTTAAGCCATCCTTGCACTTCAGCCTCCCAAGTAGCTGCTACTATAGGTACGTGCCCCATGCCCAGCTAGTTTTTATATTTTTATAGAGATAGGGTTTTGCCATGTTTCCCAGGTTGGTCTTAAACTCCTGTGCTCAAGTGACCCACCTGCCTCAGCTTCCCAAAGTGCTGTGATTACAGAGCCACTGTGCCCAGCTAATGCCACAAACTCCAAGTCTTGAGTATGGTGATGTCACTTCTGACTGGTGGTTGTAGCATCTGTAAGGGCACCACCATTTAACCAGTTACACCCTCCAGGAACACAAGGGCCATCTCTGACACCTTCCACTCCTCTCCCTTTATATGCAATTTATCATAAAGTATTCAATAAATGGTAGCTATTGTTATTACCTCCACAATACAGATGAGGACACTGAGACTGAAGATTATTAAATAATTGGTCCATAACAATCCTGGTAGGGAAGACATAATAATACTGCATGAAATGTAACTGAAGCTGGAGGATCAGGGAAGACTTCCCTGATTTTCCACTGAGGTGGGAAGGATGAATGGGTATCAACCATTTAATCATGATGTGGGAAATGTGGTCCAGGAAGATGGAAGCACATCTTGAAAGGCATGATTCAAGACAGAATGCTTGGTATGTCTACAAACTTGACCTTCAATGAGCCTTTCTATGTGCCAACTACTAAACTAATTGCTTTACCTGTATCATATTACACAATCCTCAGAAAAACAGTGGGTGCTATTACTTGCCAGTTTTTTCATATTAGGAAATTAATGTTTGGAGAGTGCTATATTTTGAATGTTGTGTCCCCTCCAAAATTCATGTTGAAACTTAATCCCCAGTGCAAGAGTATTAACAGGTGAGGCTTTTAGGAGGTTATTAGGCCATGAGTGCAGAATGGATGAGGGATTAGTGCCTTATGAAAGAGCTGGAGAGAACTAACTTAGGCTCTTTTGCCCCTCTGTCCCTTCTGTCCTGTGACACAGCTTTGCCCCCTCCAGGGGATGCAACAACAAGACGCCATCTTGGAAGTAGAGACCAGGCCATCACCAGATATCAAACCTGCTGGTGTCTTGATCTTCAACTTCCAGCCTCCAGAATGGTGAGAAATACATTACTATTACTTATAAATTACCTAGTCTCAGGTATTTTGTTATAATAGCACGAATGGACTAACACAGAGAGTTATAACAGTCTCTATTATGCAGGATTGTTGTAAGTATTACATAAAATGATAAATATAAATGTACTTTTTGAACTGTCAAGCAAGATACCGTCTCCTTCTTCCTTATTGAAATATCATTAATATTATTTTAAAAGTATTTATTGATTGTTGACTACGTGCTAGACACTGTTGATTATGTGCTAGGTATTTGGTATACAAAACTGAACAAAATTATATGGTCACTATCCTCACAAAGCTTATTTACAATGAGAAAGAGAGACATTAATTAAAAAAAAATATATATATATATATTTCCCCAATGTATGCAAAATTTGTTCAGAAAGGAAGTTGAGAAAGATGTCCTTGTGGGAATCACAACTGAATTGAGATCCGAAGGATAGGTGAGTAGTAGGTGTTTACTAGTTAAAGCAGAAGGGAAGCATTCTGTGCACCAAGGCAGCTTGGGCAAACCCTGTGGAAGACAGGAAGGCATGTGGTTCATTAACAGAAACTGGAGCAACAGGAAGCCTGAGAGATTGCCCGTATGGTTAGACCATGCAGGGTTTTGTTGGCCAAGTTAAAAAATTCAAATTTGATCTTTTTTTTTTTTTTTT